>NC_031989.1:32600771-32628775 GCF_001879085.1 Nicotiana attenuata
ACGCTTCTGCGGTCCCGCATATGCGGAAAAACAACCGCTTCTGCGGTTTTCACTTAATGGACGAGAGTCCGCTTCTGCGGACACATAACGCTCCTGCGGTTCCGCTTCTGCGGAAAGGCGACCGCTTCTGCGGTTCCTGAGAGGGAGGGCTAATCTCGCTTCTGCGACGACCAAGGCCGCTTCTGCGGTTCCCAAGCCGCAGAAGCGGAAAGATACCAGAAGCAGCAGTGCTGCTATTTCTCAACTTCCAAAACTCTTCCGTTAACCACCCGAAGTCATCCCGAGGCCCCCGGGACCTCAACCAAAATTACCAATACCACCTAATACCTTATTCAAACTTGTACCAATCCTGAAAACACCTAAACAATGCCGGAAACCCGAATTAATCAAAGATTCAAGTCTAAGAACTTCAAATTCCAACCAAACACGCTTTCGATCAAAAACCTACCCGAACCTCGTCCGAATGACCTGAAATTTGGCACACACATCCCAAATGACATGACGGAACTACTGCGACTTCCGGAATTCCAATCCGACCCTTGGATAAAAAACTCACTATCGGACCGGAAACTTCAAAAATTCAAACTTCGGCATTTCAAGCCTAAATGAGCTACGAGCCTCCAAAATACATTCCGAACACGCTCCCAACCCCAAAATCACCTAACGGAGCTAATGGAATAATCGGATTTCTATTCCGAGGTCATCTTCACACTGTTCTGATTACGGACCATTTTTCAACTCTTAGGCTCTCATTTAGGGACTAAGTGTCCCAAAACTCCCCAAAACTCAACACCGAACGTCCCGGCAAACCAGAATAGCAGAAATAAACTTAGGGGAAACAGTTAATGGGGGATCGGAGCGTAATTTCCAAAAACGACCGGTCGGGTCGTTACAGAAACAGATTTAAAACTAACATGCATAAAAACGACTCTGGAGAAACTAGAAAGATAAAGAGGAATCAAGAAGAAGATAAAGAAGCAGAAGATAAAAAAGACAATGAAAGCAAAATGAGGAAAAGATAACAAAAGAAAAGGGACAATACCTAAAATGACTCGGACAACAAGGAATTGGAAAGAGAGTGTGAATCTTCAATATTTAAGCCGAGTTTGACGTTAATCGTGTGTTCTTATCAAGAGCACATGAATAAAGCCAAACTAAACCTAAATCTTCAACAAAATCTCGACTTTGAGGTTTTTCTTTTTTGGGATCTTTAGGGCTCAGTTTAGATTTAAGATTCGAAGGTTTTCAGAAAAATTCTAGGGAAAACGGTAATGGATATGGTATGAGGGAGTTATGGAGGTTCTATGGTGTCAATTTGGGCCTGGTTGGAAGCGGTGCCGCCGGCCGGCGAGGAATTGGTGTCTAAGGGCGGCTGGGTCCTAGGGTTACTGGTCTTTGAAGATGAATGCGAGAGAGACGGGTTTAGGGGGAGGGGGGTGATGTTCGGACAGTTAAATATTAAAATGGGGCTCAGTTCTGAGCCGTTCGATCAAGGGGAGATCGATGGCTCAGATTAAATACCATCAAATGTGACGACCCAAAGGGACATCACCTAGTTCCTCATCCATTCTATGCTTTCGAGGCCTTAAAACCTCATTTTTTTACTTGCCTCGATTTGCGTGCGTAGTCCGGGCGCGTAGCCGGAAAGCTTTTATGTTGAAATATGTGAATTCCGCGAAAAATTTGAAGAATTTTGATATTAATATGATTATAGTTGACTTTGGTCAACATTCTTGGTAAACGGACCCGGACCCGAGATTGGATGGTCCCGGAAGGTCCGTAGAAAAATATGGGACTCGGGCATGTGCCCGGAATCGAATTCCGAGGTCTAGAGCCCGAGATATGAATTTTTCTGTGAAATTATTTATCTGAAATTATTAAGGAAAATGGAAATGAAAATTGATTAAAAGACTATGGTATCAGGCTCGTATTTTGGTTCCGACGCCCGGTACAAGTCTTAAATATGTGTTAAGCGCTTTCTGTAAAGTTTGGTCGAAATCGGACGTCGTTTCACATGTTTATAGCTGCACAGGTTCATGTGGTGTCCGGTCTAGCCTCGTCACTACTTCGCCGGGGTTAGGCCAGACACTTACCAGCACATGGGGTTGGTTGTGTTGATGCTACACTTCTGTGCATTTTTTCACAGGTCCAGGTTTCGAGGAGCAGCAGCAGTAGTAGTTCGGAGCAGAAAGGAGCAGACTTTCATATTGGGGATGTATTGGTTGTCCCCGTAACATGCCATCTTAGACTGTCACGCCAAGACCGTGACCTTGGCTTAATTTCCCCGACTAGAGTGGAGAGAGACCTCAGGTCATGCCACTCGCAGAGTTATTTCATATGTTAAGGCTCGACGCATGGTCAAGAAGGGGTGTTTGGCTTATCTGGCATATGTCCGTGACTCCAGCGCAGAGGTTCCTTCCATAGACTCTGTGCCTACTGTCCGGGAGTTTCTCGATGTCTTTCCTTCAGACCTGCCGGGTATGCCACCCGACAGGGATATAGATTTCTGTATTGACTTGGTTCCGGGCACTCAGCCCATTTCTATTCCGCAGTATCGCATGGCCCCGCCAGAGTTGAAGGAGTTGAAGGACCAGTTGCAGGATTTGCTAGAGAAGGGTCTTATCAGGCCTAGTGTTTCTCCTTGGGGTGCGTCGGTGTTATTTGTGAAGAAGAAGGATGGTTCGATGCGGATGTGTATTAATTACCGACAATTGAACAAAGTGACGATAAAGAACAAGTATCCACTACCGAGGGGTTGATGATTTGTTTGACCAGCTCCAGGGAGCAAGGGTGTTCTCAAAGATAGACTTGAGATCTAGCTACCATCAGCTGAAGATTAGGGCGTCTGATGTCCCTAAGACAGTATTCCGCACTCGGTATCGGCACTATGAGTTTTTAGTCATGTCAATTGGGTTGACCAATGTCCCAGCAGCATTTATGGAGTTGATGAACCGAGTGTTCAGGCCTTATCTAGACTTGTTCGTGATAGTCTTTATAGATGATATTCTGGTGTACTCCCGCAGCCAGGAAGAGCACGAGCAGCACCTCAGAGTGGTTCTTCAGACTCTGAAGGATAGACAGTTATATGCTAAGTTTTCGAAGTGTGAGTTCTAGTTGAGTTCGGTTGCATTTCTGGGTCATATTGTATCAGCAGAGGGTATTCAGGTGGACCCGAAGAAGATTGAGGCAGTCAAGAATTGGCCTCGACCAGCTTCAGTGACCGAGATTCAGAGTTTCTTGGGGTTAGCAGGTTATCATCGTCGCTTCATGGAGGGGTTTTCTTCTATTGCAGCCCCGATGACCAGATTGACCCAGAAGGGTGCCAGTTCAGATGGTCAGAGGAGTGCGAGGCGAGCTTTCAGAAGCTCAAGACAGCTCTGACTACGGCACCGGTGTTGGTTCTGCCCACAGGGTCAGGGCCCTATACTGTTTATTGTGATGCTTCCCGTGTTGGGCTTGGAGCAGTGTTGCAGGATGGCAAGGTCATTGCCTATGCTTCGAGGCAGTTGAAAATTCATGAGAAGAACTATCCAGTGCATAATCTGGAGTTGGCAGCCATTGTCCACGCCTTGAAGATTTGGAGGCACTATTTGTATGGCGTGACGTGCGAGGGTTTCACTGATCAAAAGAGTCTACAGTACTTATTTAAGCAAAAGGATTTGAATTTGAGGCAGAGGAGGTGGTTGGAGTTGTTGAAGGATTATGATGTCACTATCTTATATCACCCGGGTAAGGCCAATGTGGTGGCCGATGCATTGAGTAGAAAGTCCGCCAGCATGGGTAGTCTTGCTTATATCCCGGTCAGCCAGAGACCACTTGCTTTAGATGTTCAGGCTTTGGCCAACCGATTTGTGAGATTAGATATTTCTGAGCCTAGTAGAGTGTTGGCTTGCACGGTCGCTCGTTCTTCTCTATTGGAGCGTATCCGTGATCGGCAATTTGATGATCCCCATTTGTGTGTCCTGAGAGATACGGTACAGCATGGAGGTGCCACGAAGGTGACCTTAGATGATGATGGTGTTTTGAGATTGCAGGGGCGAGTTTGTGTGCCTAATGTTGATGGGATTCGAGAGTTGATCTTAGCGGAGGCCCATAGTTCTCGGTATTCTATTCACCCGGGCGCTGCGAAGATGTATCAGGACTTGCGGCAGCATTATTGGTGGCGTAGGATGAAGAAGGATATTGTTGCGTATGTGGCCCGGTGTATGAATTATCAGCAAGTCAAGTATGAGCATCAGAGACCCGGTGGTTTGTTTCAGAGGATTGAGCTCCCCGAGTGGAAGTGGGAGAGGATTACCATGGACTTCATTACTGGACTTCGGNCCAACTTGTCACGACCCCCGTTCACCCTCCATGAACATCTCGTGATGGCACCTAGTTCCTACAACTAGGTAAGCCTAACAGTGCAGAATAACAATTTAACTTGAGGAATAATCAATTAAAACCGAACATATGAAAAATAACAACTGAATATAAGGCCGCCCGGCCTATACAACTCTAAAGATATGCGGAAGTCTACAACTCAATCCCAAAACCCGGAAACTCACGGGAAACACAGGCTAATAGAAACCATAAGTACTCTAATCTCCAGAATATCTACATCAAAAGTATGATAGGATAACAACTCTACAACTAGAATAAGGAAGAAGACTCTTCGGTCTGCGGACGCTGCAGATATACCTCGAAGTCTCCGTGTATCTCCTCGCCTCAAGGATAGTGCGCCTGAGAAGAGGTACCTGGATCTGCACATGAAAAACATGCGCAGGAAGGGCATGAGTACACCACAGCGGTACTCAGTAAGTGCCAAGCCTAACCTCGGTTGGGTAGTGGCGAGGAAGGTCAAGGCCCTACTGAGGTAAAATATAATATTAATTAACAGTATGAAAATCTAACAGAAATAATGAGTACAGCAGTGAAATAAGACAGGGTAACGAAATAATAACAACTACACAAAGAGCAAAATGGGCACAGAATGACTACAGCTCAATACCAAGAATAACAATGAGGGTCTCCCAGGATACCGTCCTGTAGCCCTTCCTCAACTGTCCAGTGGATCTCCCGGGATACCGTCCCGTAGTCCAACTCATGTGCCAAACCGAAGGATCTCCCGGGATACCGTCCCGTAGTCCAACTATCTATATGCAGGGGGGATCTATCGGGAATCTAACCCGTAGTCCCAAAGTAAAAGTGCAGGGGGATCTACACAGGAATCGAACCCGTAGTCCCAAAGTGAAAGTGCAGGGGGGTCTACCGGGAATCGAACCCGTAGTCCCAAAGTAAGCAAACAGGGGGGAGCTACCGGAATCCCACATCCGTAGTCCCAATTTAAATGCGCAACCACACCCAGAAATATACCAAGGAATGAAGTACGAAACACAACGCAGATAGAACTAGCCTAGCATGTTTCACGTAGAACAGTCAAAACAACTCGAGCAATTAGGCAATCAAGTCAACTAAACATGTTTTTCCTAATCTAGCACAAGTTATAATTTCAAGTAGAATAAGGCAAGTAAGAAAGAAACCAATCTCAATAACTTAAGTAAAACCGGATTTTTCCATCAGTCGGCTCAAGTACGCGCCCGTCACCTCACGTACAAGGCACTCAAATATCAAGTAAAAATCCTAAGGGGAAAAGTCCCCCACACAAGGTTAGACAAGCCACTTACCTCAAATCGGCACCAAAATCAACTCGAAATCACACTTTTGCCACGAGTATCCGACTCCAAATGGTCCAAATCTATTCAATTCAATTACATATCGTAAGTATTATTGCAATAACTGATTCCACTATTAAATTTAAAGCTAAGGCGCGAAAATAGTTAAAATGACCAAAACGCCCCTCAGGCCAACGTCTCGGAATCGAATAATTTTCACATTTTCCCTAACCATATAAAAATCTCCTAAATCGGAGGTCAAATGCCCACTCAAAATCCAAAAGTTAGGTCTAAGAAGTTTTCCCCCAAACTATCCAATTTTTGACCCTAAATTCGAATTCTAATGATGGATTTAACTAGAAAATGATAAAATATAGCTAGGAGGGATCAAAGAAACATTACCCAATGGTCTTCTCTTCAAAACCCTCTGAAAATCGCCCTCTCCCGAGCACTCAATTGATTTTTGTAACTTATGAACTCAAACCCTCGAAATTTCTATTTCTGCCCAGGGATATCCGCTTTTGCGGACAAGGGACCGCTTCTGCGGTCCCGCTTCTGCGGAAATCAAGCCGCTACTGCGGTTTTCACTAAAAGGAACAGGGCCGCATCTGCGATAGCTGGGCGCTTATGCGGCTCCGCTTCTACGATGCCTAAGCCGCTTCTGCGGCTCTGCTTTTGCGGAAACGGCACCACTTCTGCGGTTTCTGAGGAAAAAAGAGACAAGCCGCTTCTGCGGCGCCGCATCCGCGGTTCCCAAGCCGCAGATGCAAAAATACCAGAAGAAGGACATTCAGCTGCTGCAATAACTTCAAAATTCATCCGTTAACCACCCGAAACCATCCCGAGGCCCCCGGGACCTCAACCAAAAGCACCAATACCACCTGATACCTTATTCAAACTTGTACCAATCTTAAAAATACCTAAAACAACGCTGGAACCCGAATTAATCAAAGATTCAAGCCTAAGAACTTCAAATTCCAACAAAACACGCTTTCGATCAAAAACCTACACGAACCTCGTCCGAATGACCTGAAATTTTGCACACACATCCCAAATGACATGACGGAACTATTGTAACTTCCGGAATTCCAATCCGACCCTCGGATCAAAAACTCACTATCGGACCGGAAACTTATAAAATTCAAACTTCGGCATTTCAAGCCTAAATGAGCCACGGACTTCCAAAATTCATTCTGAACACGCTCCCTACCCCAAAATCACCTAACGGAGCTAACGAAACCGTCGGATTTCCATTCTGAGGTTGTCTTCACACTGTTCCGACTACAGACCACTTTTCCACACTTAAGCTCTCATTTAGGGACTAAGTGTCCCAAAACACTCCGAATCCTAACACTGAACGTCCCGGGAAACCAACATAGCAGAATGAACTTAGGGGAAGCAGTTAATGGGGGATCGGGGCATTAATTCTTAGGACGACCGGCCGGGTCGTCACAGAAATGCCTTGGCCTTTGGATTTATTTAAAGTACAGTTGCCTAAATGGCTGGAAGAGTATTAAAGTATTCGCAGGAGCTATGGGTTATAAGGATGATAAGTGCATCAGTCAAAATTCGAGGACGAATATTCCAAAGGGGGGAATGATGTTACACCCCACATTTTCGTACGTGAAAGTACGGCATAAGTTAATTGATGAAAGTCCGAAAATGAGATATTACATTCCGCATTTTCATACGTTAAAGCTTCATCGTAAGTTAATCGATGTAAGTTTGGGAATGAGATTTATTTTGGGATTATAAGCATCATGCTATTTCAAACAAGTGATAAGTAAATTTGAGAAGGTGAGAGGGTAAGTGAATCGTAGAAAATGAGTCTCATCGAAGTTTGACAATTTGGAATAAAATATGGTCCGAGCTATAATACACGATATTTATGGACTAGTACCATACGAGGTACCACATGACCATGATAGTGAGGTTTAAAAGGTATCTTAAAAGTGAGTAGTATTTTAAGTAAGTGGAGAAAATTCTTAATATGTGGGTAATTGGTTAATTATTGGGTAATGGGAAATTACCTAGTTAATTAATAATTAGTGGCTGTCTTAGGATAAAGACTAAGGTCTTTGGATAAGAATTTAATCAACCCACGTGGCAGCCACATACAAATGCCTTAAGTGATTAATTTACACATTTTGTGACTCATAGACCATTTTAGTAAAAGGGGGTCAGTAGTCTTATGGAGTGCTTTAGAATAAACTAAAGAACACTTGAGAGACACTATTTCCAAGAGGTAATTTTATGACAAAAAAAGGAGAATAACCATTTGGATGCAGTATGCTTATAAATTGATGATTAACATTTTGGTATTATGTTTCCGGAACTTATCCATAAGACTTGGCTTATCATCCCTTTCCATTTCTATTGTTAATCAGTGGATATCACGCAAGGATTCAAGAATTCAAGGATTCTAGCAAGAAAATTAATTAAGCATCTTAGCAACGTGACTCTAAAGAAGCCCGGTATGATCTTTCTCAAAAATATCATACGGATTTTCCCTACTCTAGGTATGTTAAGGCTATCCCTTCTTTCTTTTTGGCATGATCCATACGATACAAATGAAACGAGCAAATGCACAACTTCCATAAATGACTTTATTCATAGAAATACTAGAGATGCTTATCTTCTTGATTCCCCATGTGTCATATTATTCTATCATCTGTTCATGGGTCTCAAAGATACGTAAGTTGGTAAAGTTTAATTCATGATATTAATGAGAGGCATAATGGTCTTATGACGTACCGAGAGATTTTATTAACGTATTTCATATGTATTTCATGCATTTATGACCCACGACCAGATGGCGTTATATATATATATATATATATATATATATATATAGTATATAGTATATATAGTATGTTATGTATATATATATTTTCAATTATAATTTCTTGTAGTATATATAGTGTGTTATGTATATATATTATAGCTTATAAAGAATTGCAAGTTAAAGACAAACAAATATTGCAAAGAGATATTCAAGGGAATGTCTTATAATTTTTATTACCAAAAATGGCATATCTTTCTTAGTCTTCTTCCCCCCAATGGAATGAGCACAACAAGGTGCTAATACCACCATTAAATGGGAAAAAAAACTAAAGAAGATGTGCCAAAGTACAAGTTACACCATACTCTACATTGTATCTCTAACAAATCTCATAAATCCTTCAAGGTTCGGAGGAGGTTCCGTTGGTGGTGGCGGAAAAGAAGCTTGTTCATCACCGCTTCCGGGCGAAGCAGCATCCTCCCCAAGTTCCGCTATCATTTCTTCATAAGCTTCGTCTATCTCCGGTTGTGATCCTGGTTGAACTAGATTTGAACCTGTACTAGGGTTAACCGCAGTATCTACACTTGTCCCCTCTTGTTGCGCTTTCATTTGTAAATATTTAACTTTATCTCTAGGGTGTGTTTGTATGNATTTTATTAACGTATTTCATATGTATTTCATGCATTTATGACCCACGACCAGATGGCGTTATATATATATATATATATATATATATATATGTATATGTATATGGGATATGGGAAAGGTAATGGCGTTATATACGCACCACCACCTGATCAGCTGGTATACGTTGATGATTTGCCCATAGTGGTCGAGATGATATGATCGGATGCCCTCAGAGGCTTGATGATGCTATGAACACATATACCCATGCATGGTATGACATTTATACGCATATGCATGACATTTTAAAAATGAAATGATTCACAGACCTATGCAAACGTACATGTCGAGTCTTTTACTCCATGTTTCTCTCATGTCTATTATTTACTGATTTTCATTCCTTACATACTCGGTACATTATTTGTACTGACATCCCTTTTGCATGGGGACGATGCATTTCATGCCCGCAGGTCATGATAGACAGGTCGAGAGCCCTCCAAGTAGGCTATCAGCTCAGCGGAAGATGTTGGTGCGCTCCATTTGCTTCGGAGTTTCTTGTTGGTTAGTATAATTTAGATGTGTATTGTTTGGTATGGCGGGATTGTGTTCCGACCTTTATGAAAATTATGTATTCTTAGAGGCTTGTAGACAGATGTCATGTACGTAAAAGATTGTATGGCCTTGTCGGCCTATGTTCAGTGTATGAGTGGTTATTTTGGCCTTAAGGGCCCGTATGCCTTATGTATAAGTTGGTATCACATTTTGTATTCTACTTATCTCACGGCAGCCTTCCGACTCAATTATCTATGATAGTATGACATGAAAAGATACGTTATGTTGGTACTCGGTTGAGTAAGGTACCGGGTGCCCATTGCGACCCATCGGTTTGGGTCGTGACAGTTTCAATGGCTGAGAATAAAACTGAGAGGCGTTAAAAATAAAAGGAAATCCAGTTGAATTATGGACTGTTGATCGGATGAATCAACGGCTCTGATGCGTGTGTTTCTTATGTGAGTATGGGTGGATGGCGACGTGGCGCGAGCAGATTGGTTCAGAGAGGTGGTCATGGATCGCCAAAGTAGAAGGGGGGGGAGGGTTATTGGACTAGGTATTTTTCGGATTGGGCTTAGTATTTGGCCAAAATTAATTTAAATGGTAGCCATTGTATATTTAATCGAGGATTGCAATTATAGCCTTTTAGTCTTTGAATACTTTAAAAATTAATTTAAATAAACCTAATTATTTCCAATAAAATATAGTAAAATTATAAATGTGAAATATACTACTAATTATTATAATTAATGGAAGATAAACAACTCCCAAAAAAGTGCTCTGGCGATTAGGGTTTTTGTAAAGACTGTACGTAAAGCTTCACGAGCTCTTTCTCGGAATCGTCGACCACTAGCCAGCCACCTGAAGGGCTGGTCAGTCATCCGCACCTCCCTCACAACCTACTACAACCATTACACCCACAAATCCAATCCAAAAATACGCTGATCTCTTATAACCAAAATTATTAAATACTCCCATGTAAACCCTTGTCGTCGTTCCTATAAAACCAGTGGAGTATTTACATGGAGAACCTATCATACGTTGGAAAAAGGAGGAAGTGAACCGGTTCATCGTTAAACAAGGCTTGCAACTGGCAGTTTTGGGTAAATTTTTTTATGGGAAGTCAGTGATCAACGAGTTGTGCAAAGTTATACCTATACAATGTGAGTTGAAAGGTGCTTGTTCTATAGGTATTCTTGAAGATAATCATGTGCTAATCAGGTTATCATTATTAGAGGATTATGTTCATCTACTCCCAAAGCCAGCCTTTTATTTGAAGGCACAAGGTGATATGTGGCAGATGCGATGCACTAAGTGGAATCCATGGTGGAAACCTGATGAAGAAACTCCCATTGTTATTGCGTGGATTAGCTTCCCAAAATTTGTGTTTTCACTTGCAAGGGCAGTAGGTATTCCACTTCATGTTGATTTGGCTACACAAAATGGCACAAGACCTAGTTGTGCTAAAGTTAAGGTAGAAGTGAATTTATTTGCAAAACTCCCTCAAAGACTAAGATTGTGGAAGAAGAAGATGAGACTGGGCCGGAGGAGTCTAAATGGATGAAGATTAAATATGATTACTTGCCAAAATATTGTAAGACATGTAGAAAGCAAGGGCACAATGAAGTTGAATGCTGGATAATTCGTCCAGAATTGCATAAGAGGGATGATGACAAAGAGGAGGAGCAAACTACTGGAAAGGATGAAGTTGGTACGGTAGCTAACTCAACTAAAGTTTTGTCAAGTGGAAAAGTGGTAGGTAAACCAATCACAAATAAGGCTAATCAGGAGTGGATTCATGCAAGAAAGAATAAGTATCAACGAGATAATAGGGGTCATATAATTGACAATGTAAAGGAGAAGGAAGCTGACAATTAAGGGAAAGGCCAAAGTTGATGCAGTGGCAATGAAGAACAAATTTGATGCATTATAAGTGGAAGAATGTGATCAAACTACATTGAGGATTACTGAAGGTAAAGGAGAAGACAAGGGCAATGACAAAAAGAAGGAACAAGGGGATAATCAAGCCAAGAAGGTACAGGAGAAGGAGAAGGTGCAAAATTCTGGAAATTCCATCCTTATCCTAATGGCAATGGGATTAGGTTAGCTGGGAAAGAAGGAAGTTCTAATCCTATTAAAGGAGAGATTCAAAATCTTGAAGAAATAAGCATGTGAAAAAAGAAGCAGTGGAAAAGGTATTGGCCAATGAGAAAAATGGGAATTCTACTCCTACAGGGATTGTCAAATTTGTAGGTAATCGGTCTAGGTCAGTGGAAAAACAAGAAATTACCAATCCTTCATGAGAAAGGAATAAGGCAGCTGAGTCCGCTCCTAGTCCTACTGATAATAGGGGTAGAGATGAGTTAAGAAAGGAAAGAACATTGGGTGGCTAGAAGATTTGGTACAGCTCGTGAAGATATAAAGGTCGCTACTAATTACTCATGTCAAGAAATTCCATCACAAACACTCGATGATAGCTCAAAGGGAATTGAAACATATCACTCAAATACTGATGCAAGGAAAACATAGGGAGAAGAAGTTGAGAAGTTGAAGATCACAAATGCAACTGATATGATTGTCGATGACAATGACATAGATGACACTCAACAAGAAGCTAATGGTGATAGAGGATCATCAAAAGAAGCTGGAATTCAAGAAGGATCGGCTAATGCAATGTTAGCCAAGAAACAGGCCACTGGAACAGTAAAATCTAGGAATTCTGGGGAGATTTTGGCAAATGTTGATGGTATTCCGGAGTATTTTTTAGGGAGCAGGATGAGAATGTCAATGTGGAGGTATTGAAGGATACAGTGGGATCAGATCGCCAAACAGTTGATGGGAAGGGTAGTAATCCCAATGGAACAGTAATTTCTGGGAATTCTGCTATAGTGAACCCTAGCCTAGGTTCTTTTTGTGATTTACAATTTAAGATTATGCAGGAGAATCTGGGGATTATGGAGAACAATTCTGAGTCATTGAAGGAGGCAACAATGAGGGCACATGATTAGATTGAGCAAGCCATAGTACCTAGGGAATCAGGGGCAATTGAGACAGTGCCTATGGCATGTTCAAGCAATGATCAGACTATGTAGCTAAACCTCAATGTACCTATAAAGTCACCATTGCAGATGTTACATGACATTGTCACACACAATGTGGCACCCGTGGATGTAGTTGTCCTGGATCAACAACAAATGGAAGAAGATTGAGATGATGAATCAACTATTGGCAATTTTAAACAAGTGGCAAGAGAGGTAGATTTATCACCTAAAACCAGTGCAAAGGGAGGCAAGAAATCAAAGAAGTAGACTCAGAATAAGGAACTTCTACAACCGTCAAGAATCATGCCCAGGAGGGCAGCTTCACAAACTAAGTGATGATGATCAAGAGACTGATTTGGAACATAAGGTCTGTGAATACTCAGCAGGACTTTCCTAGAGTGATCAACATGCAAAAGGAGCACAATTTCTTTGTCATTGCATTGATGGAGCCATTTTCAGAAGAAAGGATTTATACAAAGATATAGGATAAGGTTGAATATGGAGACAACTTTTTCGAACATTAATGGGAAGATTTGGTTGTTTTTTGATGTTGTGGTGGAATGGGAATTGGTTGTTGATGCTGAGCAATAGGTGACTGTCAAAATATTTCACCATGACATTGGGAAGCACATCATGATGACTTTTGTTTATGCAAAGTGTTCTGCATTAGAGAGACTGGAATTGTGGGATAATTTATATTACATGGCAAGTGATATGGAGTTGCCTTGGCTAGTAGGAGGGGATTTTAATGTGATAGTACATGAAGATGAGAAGATAGGGGGGTTGCCAGTACAACCTCCTGAATATGATGATTTGTCCTTTTGTGTAAACTCATGTGGATTGTTTGATCAAGGGTACAAAGGCATTCCATTTACACGGTGGAATGGAAGACCCAATTTTGAGTGTATATTTGAGAGATTGGACAGGATTTTTGTGAACTTGCCATTTCAGAATATGATGCCAACAATTGAAGTGGAACATTTGATAAGAACTAGATCAGATGATGCCCCAGTAATCATGAGATGTGGGGAGCAAACCACAAATTTTACAAACCATTCAGATTCTTGAATTTCTAGACAATACATGCTACATATATGGAAGTGGTGAAAAAGAATTGGAATGCTGATTTTATTGGAGATCCATTCCTAATGTTCAAGCACAAACTCAAGAAGGTGAACACAACATTGTCTAAATGGAGTAGGGATACATTTGGTGATATTTTCAAAAAGTTAGCTATATTAGAAGATATTGTTAGGGTAAAGGAGATGTTGTTTGAGGAGGAGCCAAATATAGAGAATAGGATAGTTCTTCAGAAAGCTCAATCAGAGTTGAAGAAGTACTTAAGTATAGAAGAGCAATACTGGAAGCAAAAGGCTGTAGTGACATGGTTTGCTGAGGGTGATAGGAACACTAGTTTCTTTCACAACCATGTTAATGGCAAGAGGAAGAAACTGCAATTGAAAAGGATTCAGAATGGAGATGGAACATGGCTTGAAGATCAAGAGCAGATGGCTAATACAACAATTGAATTCTATCAAAGATAGTTCTCAAAGGAGGGAGATCTTACTGATTTCTCTATGTTGGAAAATGTCCCAACTATGGTGACCATGGAGCAGAATTTGGAGCTGTGTAGATTTCCAACATTAGAAGAGGTCAAGGCTACAGTTTTTGAATTAAGTGGAGATAGTGCCAATGGTCCAGATGGATTCACTGGACTTTTCTATCAAACATGTTGGGAGGTGATATGCTATGATATTCACAATATGGTGCTTCATTTCTATGGTGGTGCAGCTTTGCCAAAGTCCATTACTCACACTAATTTGGTGTTGCTGCCAAAGAAGCCAAGGGTCCAGACATTCCCAGACTTAAGACCAATAAGTTTGAGTAATTTCATCAACAAAGTGCTTTCAAGAGTTATTCATGACACATTGGAGAAGTTCCTGCCTAGCTATATATCTCCAAACCAATCTGGATTTGTGAAAGGAAGGAGAATCTTTGAAAACATCCTCCTAACACAGGAAATTGTCACTGATATCAGGAAGAGAGGCAAGCCTGCTAATGTGGTGATAAAGATTGATATGACAAAGGCATATGATAGGGTGTCATGGAAATATTTGATGCATGTTCTAAGAAAATGGGATTTGCTGAACACTTATCAATATGGTTTGGAACCTACTCTCTAATAATTGCTATTCAGTTTTGGTTAATGGACAAACATCAGGTTTCTTCAACAAGAGGGGTGAAGCAAGGAGATCAATTATTCCCTGCCTTATTCATATTATCTGATGAAGTTCTATCTAGGTCTTTGAACAAACTGTTTGAAGATAAGTCCTTTACTGGATTTGGCATGCCTAAATGGTCTGATCCTTTGAATCATTTGGTATATACTGATGATACAATTATATTTGCCTCAGCTCATCCTCCCTCTTTCAGTAAAATTATGGCAGTATTAGGAGGCTATGTGCAGATTTCTGGACAGCTGATTAAAAAATCGAAGAGCTCTTATTCCATGCATAAAAATGTTGCACATACCTTATTTTAAGCAGTTAGGGATACTACAGGCTTTACTAGAGGGCAATTTACATTCACATACCTAGGGTGCCCTATTTTCTACACTAGAAGAAGGAAGGAGTACTATGATGATCTTACCAAAAAAGTGAAGGCAAAGTTACATGCTTGGAAAGGAAAATTGCTATCATTTGGAGGAAAGGCAACTCTCATTACTAGTGTTCTTTAAAGCATGCCAGTACACCTATTGTCAGTCCTGGATCCTCCTAAAAATATACTTTAGCATTTGCATAAAATCTTTACAAGATTCGTTTGGAGCACCAAGGAGGAAGGTAGGAGTAGGAATTGGTCATCCTGGCAGATTCTATGCCTATCTAAAGAAGAAGGGGGCTTAGGTTTTAGATTATTACAAGATGTCTCAATAGCTCTATTTGCTAAACTTTGGTGGAGATTTAGGACCACTAAATTATTGTGTTCCAACTTCATGTAGAACAAGTATTGTAAGAGGGATATGCCTACTGTTGTGCAATTTAGAGGAGGGTCTCATGTGTGGAGGCAAATGTTGAATGCTAGGGAATAAGTAGAGCATGAGATCATGTGGGAGATGAAGAGTGGAACAACCAACATATGGGATGAAAACTGGACTGGGCTAGGTGCTCTTTATCATGTTCTACCTCAGGATTTTCTAATAAATGAGGAGTTACAAGAGGTTGCAGAATTGAGGCAATGAGGATCATGCATTGACCAATTGATTGATCAAAGCTTCCCTAAAGAGATTGCTGATCATATAAGACATAATCTACATTATGATGGCAGTAAGGAATACTGGGATAGATCATACTAGACGCCTACATCATTAGGCAAATTCACTGTTAGTAGTGCTTGGAAAATTCTAAGGCATAGAGTTGATCCTAATCAGGAATTCAAACAAATGTGGACAAATGGGTTGCCATTTAAGATATCTTTCTTGTTATGGAAGCTATGGAGGCAAAAAGTAGCTATTGATGATCTAAGGAGGAGACAAAGGCAGATAGTTATGTCTAGATGTTGGTGTTGTCAGCATCCTCAGGAGGAAACATTAGAACATCTTCTTAACTAGCTCTACTGCATCAAAATTATGGAAGTAATTCATGGGAGCTGAAAGAATTATGGTACCATTACTACAAGTGAAACAAGTGATAAGGCATTGGTGGAGCGCAAAATGTTGTCCAAAGTTGAAACCACTGTTTCAAGCAGCTCCAGCCATCATTACATGGGAGTTATGGAAGAAGAGGAATACAGGAAAGCATGGGGATCTGTGTCAGCTAATAGGGTTATTCATGAAGTTAATAAGACATTGGATCAATTGGCAAGAGTTAGGTATTTATGGTTATCTCATATACCTATGTTATGGCCAGATACGATCCAATTCTTTGAAGCTTATAAACCAGTATTGGTCACTAGGAGAGTTACTTGGCAGCTCCCTCATCATGGGTCGTATAAGTGTAACACTGATGGAGCATCAAAAGGAAATCCTGGCCCTAGTTCACTTGGCTTTTGTGTGAGAAATGATGAAGGTGATTTAGTGTATGCAAGGGCAGTGGACTTAGGAGAGACCACAAATTTTGTAGCTGAAGCAAAAGCAATATTGCAAGGCTTGGAGTACTGTGTGGATGATCTTCATCCCCTAATATTCGAAACCAATTCTTTAGTACTAAAGAAGGTGATTGAAGGGGAATGGGATCCACCTTGGTCTATAGTTCCAGAAGTGCAGAAGATTAAGGAGATGAGGGATCATTTTAATGTGATCTTCCAACATGTGTTCAGAGAGGGCAACATAGTTGCAGATTTTATAGCTAACATTGTTTTCTCTTTTGTAGGTACAACTGAATTTCATTCATTTTTTGAACTGCCTTGTGCAGGGAGGAGGCTACTCAATCTTGAAAAAATACAAACTCCTAATCTCAGGGTTGTATCCACAAGAAATCATGCCTATAGGATTTAATTTGTTTGTATCATCATGTTTATCTAGAAAACATGCCTATAGGGGCTAAACGATTAAATTGGTTCCAAGCGCTAATCATTAGAGATCCTGTCTATAGGATATCATTATTCACCTTAATAATTGTTAATACCAAACTTCTCAACATTGTTTACTGCTCACTTAGGCCACTGTCAAAAAGCATGAATAATTATGGGCTTCTCCCAATAGATTTCACTGACCCTTATGCATAAATCGCTTAGACACACATCTATGGGTTTAATATCTGGAAATCAGTAATCTCAAATCAGCATGCAACATTCGATAATTATTTGGAGATGCGCAATGCCTAGCCTCTGAAACTACTTGTATGTTTTAATAGAAATCATATCTATAGGGCTTGAGGTTCTTAATTCTGAAACTGCCTAACATGAAAACCTATTTCGCGTGCGTTTGTTGCTTAAGTGTGGAGGTTAACTTGAGCCCTTAACTACCCATATTTGAAGTGCAATATGTTTTGTGTGTCGCCTACTTTTGACATTTCTGAGCAGCCTAGATAAGGTCTAGAACCACCCAAATAGAGGTACAATACCTTATGGACCGTAGGTATGGGACGGGTAGTGCACGCATAGAGCACGACTTAGAATTGAATTAGCGTGCTTCAGGTAAACGACTTTAACATAGTAATCGGGTAGCAGAAGATGATAGTCTGTGCCCGCTGAATAATATGAGTAACTCCCTACCTCAAGGGCGTTGCGAAGTATTATTTATGTTTCACGGGGTGATCCTTTAGGCTAAAAAACTTAGGACCCCCCACCCCTCCTTTATATGGTGCTATTAGATCTAAATAGTTGTATCACTATATTCGTACTAAGATCAGCACTAAGCATGCTGTAATAAAATTCTTTGACCTTTAAATTCCCTTTGTTTATTTGATTACTTAGCTTAATTGTAATCCATATAATCTTAAGTTCGGCCAGGACCCACAGTTGTGGACCTCGAGGAGTGCCTAACAACTTCTCTTTGAGGTAATTTGAGCCCTTACCCGATCTTTGATGGCATCGACTAGTCAAACTGAGTTATCTGCATAATAGGTGCCCTAACGCACCTTAAAAATCGTTAGGTGGCGACTCTTCTCCTTTAGAACTCTATCTCCCATCCAAAAGGAGTTGTCACGACGTCGAAACCCGTTTTTGCGAGAAAATGGGGCGCGACAATGTGTACATGTGTGCTGCTAGGATGTTAGACATTTGTATTGGTACGATTTCATACCCAATCTGGAGATGTAATGGCAGTACATATTGTTTGTACCCAATTTTTCCCTCATATATTTTTAAAATATGCACATATATTTTCAAATAGTGCACATGCATTTACAAACATGCACAAGTATTTTTATAATTTTTCTATAATTTTAAAGGGCTTTAAATCAATTCATTTCTGCATTTTTATCATACAAAATATCCAACAATTATCCCTCATATTATTTTTATGATGATTTAATCATCTAAACTCATCATTAATGCCCATATAGTGCTTAAATATTTTAATTGCATTTTTAAGGCTAGAATCGCACATTTTGCAATAATAACCGATATATATGCATAATTACATTATCTATACAGAAAATGATTTTATATTTTTATTATACTAAGTATTTATTTTAAATTATTTCCATGCACAAATGATATTTTTATCATTTATTAATTATTTTCTATAAATTATTTTAGTAATTTAAATGGGTATTTAAAACATAGCCCCTTTCCTAACTAATTTTCGGACTTACCTAGCCCAATAACCCAATACACTAACCCAACTACCCATACCCATACCCATCTAAATAACCCGCCCGGCTACTAAAACTTAATCCTGGCCGTTGATCTCAGAAGATCAACGGCCCCCAATCATCTGCCCGCTTTTAATTAACCAAACACCTAAACACTAATTCTTTCGCCCCAGCTCGCCGTCCTCTGATCCTCTCCTCTCCTCTCCTCTCCTCACCCCCTCAAACCCTAACCCGTCGTCACACTTTACCTCTGATTCATGGGATCTTCTCTTGATTCTCTGCCTTATTTGGCTTTATTTCTTTACTGGCTACCCGATCTTGATGCTACTTGATTCATTTGCCTCAAATGGCAAGTGAATCTCAAGAGACTCAAACCAGATATGGTTCAAAGTCTCTCATCTTGATTATTTCCGTTTATGTTCATCCCAATACTAGTGAGTACGAATATTTTCGTATCTTAGGGTTTCAAATCTCTCGTTCAAACCAGATTTGGTTCAACTTCTGTGTATTTTTTATGAACCTGGCTATATTTTTTGGTTGAATATGTTTAGATCTGCCCGGATCTAAAACGATTTATGTTCGCTTTGGTATTTCTCCTTTAAAATTTCAATACTTTTGTCTCTATATTTTCTAGTCTTTTTCTATTGTTATTCCTGACCGATTTTATTTACCCTAAAACTAGGGTTATGATTTCAATAGATTTTTGCAAAATAACTGTTTTAACCTTTAAACATTTTCGTCTCTGGGTATCCGTTAGGGTTTCCTTATTTATTTTACTGATTTTACTTGTTTTTGTATTTCTGCCTATTTTCTTAGGGTTCCGATTATTTGTTCATTCTTATTGTTTCTGCCTGTTTGCCTTTAACTCTGTCAATTAATTGCTAATTGATTTTACTTACCTTAATTAGGATTTGAAATTAGTCGTGGTGTTTATTTATTCTATTTACCTATTCTTTCCTTTAACAGTAGCGATTACTGGCCTGATTTTATGTTTTGATTATTAAAGTCGACTTCTAATTGATTCTGGAATTATTCCTTACCTTATTTGACTACTGATTGATTCCATTAACTGATGCTAGCCTGATTTTATGCATGTTAATTGATCTATGCCGACCTTAATTGATTGTTAAGTTATTTTTATACCTTATTTGGGTAGGACTGGTTCATTACCTTATTTGTTTACTTCGTTGGGTGCTATTTAAACCCCCTTCATCACTCCCTTTAGACAAGACTACAAGACTCGAACTCTTCTATTCTCACTACTAAAACTTAAGCTCTCTCGCTCTTGCTCCTGTTCTGATTTCTGCACAAAGTGGCTATTATTTGGCCGTCTGAAAGTCAAGGCCAAATTGCTCTGGAATTTAACTATTACTGCATCTTTACTTGCTTTCTTCTCAACTGGTATGCCCTAACCTTTGCAATTTCCTTCTCTATGCTTTGTTTGACTAGCATGTTTCAATTCCTAGCATGATTCTGTCCTTTATCTGATAATTTGATAATACTGTTAACTTAAGACTAAGGTATTTAGAATAATAGGAATCCTCTCATAAGTTAGTTTAAGGTTTGATTTATTTTGTACATGTTCTACACTATAAGCATGTAATCAAATATGTTTGTGGCTTAATTCATGTGTCATGTCTGTTTAATTCAAGTGTTTTTGTCTCTGTGTTTAAGCCATGATTGTTTTAATACTAGTGTGAGTATCTAGCTTAATTAGATGTCACCATGTTTGAACTGTATGCTGAACCTGAATCTTGTTTGTTTCTTGGGGTAGTTCTGCCTGCAACTCTGTATTCTGAACTTTCTCTCTTCTGAAAATTGAACTACTTCAAAACTTTCCCCCTACCCTTTATGCACTGGTTTTCAAACTCCTGCTCCTAGTCATTTAGGTTCTCACCACCCCCAGTGTGAGCACTGCCTAGGGTCCTTGAGACTCTTTTAAACTCTGACACATTGGGGCTGGTTCTCCAATTTTTTATGAACTCTGTGCTGAATGTGTGGTTCTAGTGTGAGCATTGCCCGGGGTCCCTGAGGCTCTTTGGGAACTTTGATACACTGGAAGCCTGGTTTAAAGTATTGTGAATGGATCATTGCTATGCTTCAAAGCTGTTATGTTTGAAGGCCTGGTTCCCAGGTTTAGATTGGGCCTATGAAGGCTCCATATTGTGTAATCGTTATTATTATGTAATTCATTCTGCGCTATAATAATTTCTGTAATAACAGATTTGGGGTTAATTAGTAAAAGCTGGGGGTCTATTCTTATATCTTTTGTTAAAATTGGGTAGAAATCCTGCCTATAGGACTTAATTATGTTGATTGCATTATGTGCATACTATACTGTGTTTAGAGATCCTGCCTATAGGATTTTTCATGATCATTTTGATTCTGTGTTGCACATTTGCATGCTAGAAACCCTGCTTATAGGACTTTACGTTTAATTCCGCACATTAGAAATCTTGTTCATAGGATCTACACATATTTTAAACCTAATGTGCATTTTTGACCATGTCTATAGGGCTTTTGTTGATTATCTTTCAAGATAATCTGTTAATTTCTGTCCAAATACGATTAATAGATATCATGCCTATAGGAATAAAAATCAGTTTCAAACCTAGAAATCATGCTTATAGGATTTAAAACTAATAGATATTATGCCTATAGGGCGAAATCAATTCTGAAACCTAGAAATTCTGCCTATAGGGGTTTAAATCAAGTCAGCAATTAGAAATCATGCCTATAAGGATTTAAATCAATTCAGCAATTAGAAAGCATACATATAGGATCTAAAATGAATAAAATCGTCTTTATGAGTTAAAATCAGTGCTACACTTAGAAATCATGCCTATAGGTCTGTAATTGACAAACTCGTAGAAATCATGCCTATAGGATCCTGTTAGTCTATTCTGAATTCAAGCGCTCTTGTAAATCACTTAGGCAATAGATCCGTAGAACTTACTAATGATTCTGGGTTTAAAATTGTGACACACTACTGCCTGAAATGCCCAGATTCATGCTGAATAAAATCAGTAGGCAAACAAATAGGTCCCAATGCTCGCCCTAATAAAATTGTCTTTACGCTCTGCTTTTCTCACGTAGATATCTTGCCTATAAGATTCCAAAATTAATAAAGTTTGCTGATTCAATTGCTTGCCTTTTGTTGCCTATGTGTGGAGGTCAATGTGAGCCCATACTTGTTCTTTATCTGAATTCCTACTTGTTTTTTGTGTATCGCCTAGATTTCACATTTTTAAGTAACATAGGTTGGTCTAGATCCATCCCAAATAGAGGTCCTAATACCTCCAGGACCATATGTAAGGGACGGGTAGTGCACGCATGGGGTACGGTTTAGAATCAATTAGTGCGCTTAAGTAATAACTTGAAGATAGTAATTGGGTAGTAAAGGAAATGATAGCCCATGCGCTAATGCAATGAGTAAAACCCCGACATGAGGGAGTTACAAGCATTGCATGAAATGATCCTATAGGCTAAAAACTTAGGACCACCCCTTATACTCCTGTGTAAAATAAATTGAATATTGTATCTGTCCAAATCGTCTTCTTCCCTTATAAGACTAATTCGCTTAATTTAAGTTCGGCCAGGACCCACCGTTGTGGACCTCGTGGGGTACTCCCCTCAAGGTAATTTCGAGCCCTTACCCGATCTCTGGTGATGTAGACTGGTTATCTGAGTTAATTTCTCTAGGTGTCCTAATGCACCTTAAATCCGTTAGGTGGCGACTCTTTCAAATCCAATTCCCTACCCTCACATAAAAAGAGTTATCCCAGAAATGTCGAAACCTGATTTCGCGAGAAAAAGGGGGTGCGGCGGCATGGCGATTCTGCTGGGGATATCTTTAGGCTCTTACCATAACGAACTTTTCTGTGAATTAGTCTTTAAGCATGTCTTTAATACTTGCACACCCCTTCCCATTCTATGTGAATTTATTTGCCTATCCTTATTCATTTATGATCTCCCTCCCCTGCTTTATCACTTTTACTATGGAAATTGACTTGTCTCCTTGTTTTTCTTTTCTTAGATGTCTTTACAATTATTAAATACCGCATTTTATCATTATTCATCATGCAAATACTTGGCAACGTGTTATTTTCATTTGCATAACTCCATGCTCAACATCATATTCTACTCGTGTGTACTAATACCATAACGGCGCTTGATGAGTGTTTGCGCTCTTCCTAAAATCACCCTTTAAATTTGGAAAGGCTTATTTGAAGTAAAACTAGTCGATCAGCGGTGCAGTCGACGGTTCCATGAATTTCCCTCTCAAGTTGTCAGCTTGAGGGTACCAGTCTAGACTTCTATAGAAAACTTTACTCGGATAATAACTGTACATGCATCATGGTCAAACCTAGCTGGGGTTAATATGTTGTCCGCATAATAACCCTCTAAGAAAGCCTTATCCAAAGTCCACCGGGATTTCCGTAATCCCACTGGACGCAACCACGATATGTGCATTCTTTGGAGAGATAAATGCCGACATGCTAATGTTAATGTGCAAGTAGTCGAATCTGGAGGGGGCAAGGGTCTAACTCTGTTTATTTTGCAGAAAATTAGGCACGAAGTCCCCAGGATTGGCATGGTCTGAAGTATACCACCACTGTTGTTAGACTGGTGTCTTTCGCCAAGCGACAAATATCACGTGAAAAGGTTTTTTGGAAATTTAGCTTCCTTATTGGACATCCAACCAAACAACATACTAATCGAAGCTGCTACTATGTTCTGGGATGGAGAAAGAGCTGTATTCCATTTTGGTGACATAGAAATGACTCCTAACTTGGAAGAAATCGGAGGATTCGCTGGATTACCATGGGATAGTCCCGGTTTACTAGTACTAGAAAACCGCAATACTAGGGGTTTCTGAAGATGATGGGTCTGAGAAAGAATGAGGACTTGGAGTGCCTGAAGAAGTCCTACATACCCTTTGACTTCCTCTATGAACACACAGCAAATCTTACCGTATCTTTCATGACGAATTCTACATTACTTCCCTGGGTTGGACTCACCGTAGGGTTTTTAGATTCATCGTCTGCTTTCTGGGTATGATAGTGTTCCTAAGCCATGGGGACAGGATTCACACCAGGTTGTCCATTGTAACCAAAGCTTTAATGGAGGGAATTGAGGGGCAAACCTATACTATTGTCCCGATTATTATAGCAGACATATACCGAGCTCTGGATCGTTGCAAGAAAGGGTTCAAACACTTTGAGGGTTGTAACTTGCTACTACAGATTTGGTTGTTAGAACATCTTAAGAGGGGTCAATACCGCCAAGAGTTTCCACGAAGACCATGGAACGATCACATAGCCTTCCACCACCGTAAAAGAATGACCTTTATACTAGACAGATTTGCAGAGCCAGAGAATGCTACAGAATGGGCGCGGTTTTTCAATAATTTGATCGAGGACCAGGTTCACTAGATGTTCGAGTGGTTCCCTACCGATGAATTCATCATCAGATCCAGGGATGTTCCGCACTTGGTGTTGATTGGGTTAAGGGGAATACATCCCTATGTTCCTATCAAAGTCATGAGGCAAGCTGGTAGAAAACAAATCATACCACGAGTCTCCAAAATGACCCACTACAGAGCAGATTTTCAGGATGACGCCATTCCATACAAATGTAAGGCCCAACACATGTGGCACTTGAAGATTATCGTGGAAAAGGATACCATCGAGCCAGATCGATATCGCATCGGTCATGTGTACTTCTACCCATCATGGTTAGAAGATAACATAGCAGGAATATTCGAGCCAAGGATTGGTCAAGGAAACAGGGTCATAGATGATGTTGCTGAATCACAAGTGAAGTATGAGAGGCTACGCAAGAGGGTCCTTGAATCCGAAGCCAAGCATCTGGAGCAACACAAGTTCGACATGGAATCAATTAACGAGTGGAAGGAAATGGCTACAAAATCGACAAAAAGGCTGGAGTATTTGGAGCAGGGTCTAATGGAACTGGAAGGGAAGATGAGAAAAGGGTCGCAGACTGTCAGAATGCAGAAGGCAACGAGGGAGGACACCTAGCAAGGGCATACCTGCTGCTGGACATGCACGACCTGGGGAATCTGATTGATGGAGCCAAGAAGGCCAAATATGGGGAAGGTCCCTCCGGGACCAAGTAGATTACGTTTATCTGTTTTGAGTCATTTTGGAATTTGAATGTAATAAGGCAGACGCCATTAGTAACTCATTTATTTATCGTTTTTAGGTTCGTCTTATTTATTACATTAATGAAATGAGGCATTTATCAGCATTAAATCTCTCCAAATCTACTTGTCACGAGGCCTACCTCGAGCACAACGAGGCTTCCCAAATTAGGACGCAAATTTACATTCCCGCAATACATGTTTAAATATTGCAAATGCTTTTCAGAGTCCTTGCTGACTTGTTTCCCTTTTGTATTCTATATTTTTATTATTGCCATCCCCAAAGGTTGGTTCGCACATACTGGCATCGTCAGCATATCACACCAGATCTAGAGGTCCTCCTCCTCCTCCTCCAAGTAATCTGAAAAGCAAAGGAAAAGCTAAGATGGATGATATGAGTGGTACCCGAAAAGGAAATGCTGAGAATATTGAAACTTCAGACGGTTGAAGTACTCCAGCCCAGAATGATTTGGTCCTACGATTGGAACAGAAAATAGTACAGTTGTAAGGAGAACTTGAATAAGTCTGCAACTTGGCATACCTCTCCCTCACCCTAAACGTCCCAGACATTAACCAACAAAATGCTCAAAGCCCAACACCTCCTCAAAACAAACCAAAACAACGTCCACAAAATCCTCCCGCACCCCATCCATACGCAACTCCTCCCCAAAATCCTAATCCTCCACCAATACCCACTCCCTCTCAGCATCAACATCTTCTTACACAATACCCACAAACCACTTACCATACTCCTCAGAATACCCCACAGCCTATCCCTGATCCGCAAAACTCAACTAATGATCACCACTACACTCTAACCCCCGGCACCCACCAAAACAATCCCATATACGTGGAAACCTTACCTCACTCTACTTAGCCAATCCCATACACTCTAGAATTTGCCGAGAAGGACCTGCTCATTAAGAACATGGCCGAAGAGCTCAAGAAGCTCACAAGCCAAGTCCAGGGTGTTGAAGGAGGTAAAGGAATTGAAGGTCTGAATTATGAGGATCTGTGCATTCAGCCAGACGTGGAACTACCAGAGGGTTACAAACCTCTTAAGTTCGAGATGTTTGACAGAACAGCTGACCCGAAGGTGCATTTGAGAACATATTGTGATAAGCTCGTGGGAGTTGGGAAAGATGAAAGGATTCGCATGAAGCTGTTCATGAGGAGTCTCACTAGAGATGCCCAATCTTAGTATATCAGTCAGAATCCCAAGAAGTGGGTTAATTGGGTAAGCATGGCATCGGACTTCATGGATCGATTCAGGTTTAACACAGAGAATGCACCGGATATCTTCTACATACAGAATCTAAAGAAGAAAAAAATGGAGACTTTCCGCGAGTATGCTACTCGATGGAGGTCAGAAGCTGCAAAAGTCAGGTCGGCACTAGAGAAAGAGCAGATGAACAAATTCTTCGTCTGGGCCCAGGATCCCCAATACTATGAAAGGTTAATGGTCATTGAAAATCACAAGTTCTCCGATATCATCAAACTCGGAGAAAGGATTGAAGAAGGGATTAAGAGTGGATGGTGACCAATTTTTAGGCATTGCAGGCTACGAACAAAGTGTTACAGTCAGGGGGTATGTCGAAGACGAAAGAAGTAGGGGCAGTGATGGTGGCCCAAGGCCCAAAATCTCCACTCACATACCAAACACCTCCACCCGCATACCAACATTCACCTCCCAGATATTCTCAACCCGTTGTTGCCTATCACACTTATAATACCCAACCAGCCTATTACCATTCACCTCGAACCTGTCAAAACTATCCGAAACCCAAACCCAATTTTGATCGCAGGCCGCCCAGACAATATACCCCTATTGTTGAACCCATTGACCAACTATATGAGAGATTGAAGGCTGCCGGATATGTTACCCTTATTCCTGCTGTTGCCATGGAAAACTCTTCCTAGTGGGTCAACCCAAACAAAACATGTGCATACCATTCTGGCATGAAAGGGCCTACTATCGATGAATGTCGCACTCTGGAAGACAAGATTCAAACCCTGATTGATACCAAAGTCATACAAGCAAAGTAAGCCGCACCAAATGTCCGCAACAATCCCCTCCCAGATCATAGAGGTGAAGGAGTAAATGTGATAGAAACTGATGAAGAATGGGATCCTGAGGGGTCGATTGGGCTTATTCGGGAAGGTGATGACCCTAAACCTGCAGTCACGCTCACACCTATTAAAAATACAGATACAGCCACCAGTCAAAGTTGAAGAAGCCGCATCAGTCCCGTTTGAAGTTGAAGTAACATCACCTGCGAATACACCAGCTCCATTTGAAGTAGAAATACCCACACCCTTCACTGTGACGGTAGCACCCACACCTCCTTTCAAGTCCAACGCCATACCCTGGGATTACGTTGCTGAAGCTAGGAGAAAGGGAAAAGCAAAGATGGAAGAGTCTGGTGCTGCACAGGGGATGACCAGAACTGGAAGGATCTATACACCCAAAAATTTGGGAGGAACAAGCAAGGAAGCTGCAACCAAGAAACCCGTTATTGAAACTGGCCAAGATGATCTCTGGAGAAAAGTACCAGCAAGAGAATACTCTATCGTTGATCATCTGAACAAGACTCCCGCCCAGATATCCATCCTGTCGCTGCTACAAAATTCTGAGGTGCATAGGAACACTCTGATGAAGGTGTTGAATGAAGCTTATGTGCCTAACAACATCACCAGTGGAGAGATGGCCAACATGGTAGGGCAGGTACTAGAGAGCCACAAGATCACCTTTCACGAGGATGAACTACCACCTGAAGGATTAAGTCACAATAGGGCGTTGCACATCACAGTATAGTTTGAGGAAAAATTCATCGCCAGAGTCTTAATAGATGGGGGTTCAAGCCTCAACATTTGTCCATTGACTACTCTGAAAAGGCCGGGTAAAGATTTCCATGAGATAAGAGCAGGAAGTAT
>NC_031989.1:32630842-32635691 GCF_001879085.1 Nicotiana attenuata
GGATGGGATGAAGAAGATGCCGAGAAAACGGCTTTCATTACGCCGTGGGGAATGTACTGCTACAAGATGATGTCGTTCGGGTGAAAAAATGCAGGGGCAACCTACATGAGGGCCATGACTACCATTTTTCATGACATGATACACAAGGAGATCGAAGTATACGTGGATGATGTCATCATCAAGTCCAAGAAAGCCACTGATCACATGGAAGATTTGAGGAAGTTCTTCAATAGATTGAGAAGGTACAACCTGAAACTGAATCGCGCAAAATGTGCATTCGGGGTTCCAGCTGGAAAATTGCTTGGGTTTATTGTGAGTCACCGGGGAATAGAACTGGATCCATCGAAGATCAAAGCCATTCAAGAATTGCCACCGCCAAAGAACAAGAAGGACGCAATGAGTTTCTTGGGGAGACTTAACTACATCAGTCGGTTCATAGCACAATCTACAGTTATCTGCGAGCCGATCTTCAAGATGTTGAAGAAGGATGCCGCCACCGAATGGACTGATGACTGCCAGAAAGCTTTCGATAGAATCAAGGAATACTTGTCAACGCCACCATTTTTGGTCCCGCCTTAACCAGGTAGACCTTTGTTACTCTACATCGCAGTGTTAGATGGTGCCTTCGGTTGAGTCCTGGGGCAGCATGACGAGACAGGAAAGAAAGAACAGGCCATCTACTACCTCACCAAGAAGTTCACTCCATACGAAGCCCAGTATTCTCTGTTGGAACGCACCTGCTGTGCTTTAACTTGGGTAGCTCAGAAGCTGAGGCACTACTTCTGTGCCTATACTACATATCTCATATCAAGGATGGATCCTTTGAAATGCATCTTTCAGAAGCCCATGCCCACCGGCAAGCTCGCCAAGTGGCAGATCCTGTTGAGCGAATTCGACATTGTCTATGTGACCCAAAAAGCAGTCAAAGGACAGGCACTAGCGGATCACCTTGCTGAAAACCCTGTGGATGGAGAATACGAGCCCCTAAAGACGTATTTTCCAGATGGAGAGGTATCATTCATAGGAGAAGATATTGCAGAGTCCTATGATGGTTGGAGAATGTTTTTCGACGGAGCAGCAAATTTTGAAGGGGTTGGCATAGGGGCAGTCCTAGTATCAGAAACTGGTCAGCACTATCCGATATTCGCCAAGCTCAGATTCCCGTGCACCAACAACATGGCCGAGTACGAAGCCTGCATCTTAGGGCTTAAGATGGCCATTGACATGAACATCCAAGTGTTGCTAATAATTGGGGATTCAGACCTACTCATACATCAGGTACGAGGAGAATGGGCGACCAAGAATTCCAAGATACTCCCTTATCTGCACCATATGCAGGAGTTGAGAAAGAGGTTCACAAAGACAGAGTTCCAGCATGTTCCCAGAGTCCAGAATGAGTTTGTCGATGCATTGGCTACCCTATCATCCATGATACAGCATCCAGATACAAACTTCATTGATCCTATTCCAGTAAAGATCCATGATCAGCCCGCTTACTGTGCTCATGTCGATGAAGAAGCAGATGGAAAACCTTGGTTTCATGACATCAAGGAATATTTGGCAAAAGGAGAGTACCCAGAGCTCGCAAATACCACTCAGAAGCGCACACTTCGAAGATTGTCCAACAATTTTTTTCACAACAGAGGAATCCTGTATAGGAGGACTCCAGATTTGGGTTTGCTAAGGTGTGTCGACGCGAAGGAAGCATCTAAACTGCTGGAGGAAATTCATGCCGGGACTTGTGGTCCACACATGAACGGTTTTGTCTTAGCCAAGAAGTTACTCCGTGCTGGTTACTTCTGGATGACTATGGAGACGGACTGTATCCAGTACGTCTGAAAATGCCATCGCTTCCAGATACATGCAGATATGATAAGGGTGCCACCAAATGAGCTTAATGCAACAAGCTCACCATGGCCTTTCGCCGCTTGGGGATGGATGTTATTGGACCAATCGAGCTTGCCGCCTCCAATGGGCACAGATTGATCCTAGTGGCAATTGATTATTTTACCAAATGGGTCGAAGCAGCATCCTACAAAGCAGTGACTAAGAAAGTCGTGGCAGACTTCGTCCGCGACCGTATTGTTTGTCGGTTCAGGATCCTGGAATCGATCATTACTGATAATGGCTCAAACCTCAACAGTGACTTAATGAAAGCCATGTGTGAAACCTTCAAGATCAAGCACAAGAATTCTACAGCCTGCAGACCACAAATGAACGGAGTTGTAGAAGCCGCCAACAAGAACATTAAGAAGATACTAAGGAAAATGATGGAGAAGCATAAGCAGTGGCACAATAAGCTATCATTTGATTTACTAGGGTACCGCACCACAGTCCGCACATCAACTGGGGCAACTCCATATATGCTGGTTTATGGTACGGAAGCCGTCATTCCCGCCGATGTAGAAATTCCTTCCTTAAGGATCATACAAGAAGCTGAGCTCGACGACGCAGAATGGGTGAGAAGCCGCTAGGAGCAGCTGGCTCTTATAGATGGGAAGAGAATGAATACAGTTTGCCACGGTTAGCTTTATCAGAATAAAATATCCAGAGCTTTCAACAAGAGGGTCAAGCCAAGACGGTTCACACCAGGGCAGCTGGTGTTAAAAAAAATTTTCCCGCATCAAGATGAGGCCAAAGGGAAATTCTCTCCCAATTGGCAGGGTCCATACATGGTTCATCGGATTCTGACAGGAGGAGCCCTTATACTTGCAGAAATGGATGGAGAAGTTTGGCCAAAACCAATCAACTCAGATGTAGTCAAGTAATACTATGTGTAATCTTATGTTTTCCTATATGATGTAATTTGAACTACGTCTGACCTGATTCCCGTTTAAGAGGGGATACGTAGGCAGCCTTATGGGTTCGGTCACAATTCAATAAAATTTTCATTTCCAACCCCCCCCCCTTTCCGCAATTGGAAACTGGGGCAGAATTTTGAGGACCCTCAAAATTCCGAAGTAACTTCAGCCAATCATCACAAGCAGCCGTCAGAAGTATCAACCCATTAAACTGGGGCAGAATTTTTAGGAGGACCCTCAGAATTCCGTAACGAGAGAGAGGTTGCAATGTCCTGAACCACGTCACAGTCGTCGGTTCATCTAAAAACTATTTCTTAAATATATACTTATGTCATATCCTTAACAAACTCATGCATATTTATTATTGAAATCACTTTGTTCAGCAACTCTACCCCAATGATACATACCGTGTCATCAGATCAGAGCCGAGTCGATCAAGCAATGTCAGCGGAAACACGAACTAACCTTTCCCCTTTACAAAACTCATGATTTTTCTTTGGATACATGCACCCAAGTCACAAAATCATATATTATACACTCATACTATTCAGGAACACGACTCTCAGAACTGTCACACCTGTTCACAATTGCTATCCGCATACAATACCCCCAGCCGCCACAATATCGCGATCAGCTATCAGCTAGCAGCTAAGAAATTTTCTCACTATTCACCTTTTATTTCTTGCATTGCATAAGGCTACCATTCTGCTTTTCGAGACTAAGCTCTGTCTCCATCTGCATTCTTCCTTGCATTGCATAAGTCTACCATTCTGCCTTCCGAGACTAAGCTCTGTCTCCATCTGCATTCTTGCATTGCATAAGGCTACCATTCTGCCTTCCGAGACTAAGCTCTGTCTCCATCTGCATTCTTGCATTCCATAAGGCTACCATTCTACCTTCCGAGGTTAAGCGCTACCTCCATCTGCATGGCTGAAAGATCGCCACCTTTATTTTACACTTGCATCGGCTGAAATATCGCCACCTTTATTTACATCTTGCATGGCTGAAATATCGCCACTTTATTTACTTCTTACATTGGCTGAAATCACCACTTTATTTCCACCTGCATGGCTGAAATATCGCCACCTTTATTTACATCTGCATGGCTGAAATATCGCCACCTTTATTTACATCTTGCATGGCTGAAATATCGCCACTTTATTTACTTCTTGCATCGGTTGAAACATCACCACTTTATTTACACCTACATGGCTGAAATATCGCCACCTTTATTTTACACTTGCATCGGCTGAAATATCGCCACTTTACTTACATTTTGCATGGCTAAAATATCGCCACCTTTATTTACGTCTTGCATCGGCTGAGAAATTGCCACTTCATTTAAATCCTGCATCGGCTGAAAGATCGCCATTTTTACTTATATTTTGCATGGCTGAAAGATCGCCGCCTTTATTTATGTCTTGCATCGGCTGAAATATCGCCACTTTATTTACGCTTTCATGGGCTGAAAGATCGCCACCTATTGCATTTCATGGGCTGAAAAATCGCCAAATTATCCAAAGGCACCATTGTTCGGAGGCACCATTTGCATAGCCCGAGAACGCCATGCCATGGCCTGAGGACCCCTCTTAATCTCTTACATATCATTATTCAAAGGCATCATAGATCGGAGGCATCATTCTCATAGCCCGAGAGCATCATTTCATAGCTTGCGAATCCTTTATTATACGCTTCATGGCCCAAGACATCATGGTCTAAGGACGTTATCCTAACCGTCCGAAGACAGCATTCATGGTCCGACGGGAATTTGCATCACGTTTAAATTTTCGAACAATATACATTAGCATAGCTTATTTGCAAGTAAATCGGTGAGCAATGGCTGTTTCAGCAGGAGCGATCACGCTCCAGTTCCCACAGCCCTATCAGACTTTAACCATCCATCCCAACCTAAATATTGCGTCCGTTCTTGAAAGATCTCCATCGGCATATTCCGCCAATGGTATCCTGAACTACATATGGCCTGATTCCTGTAAGGTCCAGGGATATGTAGGCAGCTTAGGAACCAGAGCACGGTCAACCTCTTCCAA
>NC_031989.1:32636828-32647951 GCF_001879085.1 Nicotiana attenuata
AATGTTTTTATGATTTTTCTTTGTCATTTATGTGTATTTGTCTCTACTGTGTTCTTGTATCATGTTCCTATATGCTTCTCTTACTATGCTTTCCTATATTATGTTCTCGTGTGCTTTCTACTATGTTCTGGTACGTCTTCTACTATGTCCAGCTATGCTATACCTTTCTACTGTGTTCTTTGATATTTTCCTTCTACTGATCCTTGTTTAGGTTTTTTTTTTTGAGAAAAAACTTTCTTAAGCATGTTTCTTCTACTCTTTCTACTGTGTTTGCATGTGTTCTCATGAGTTTCTGAAAGAAACCCCTGAGCCTTTTTCGACTACTTGCTTCCTCATCTCCGTATTTGATTCAAGGTGTAAACCCTAGAATTTGGGGGTTCTGCCGAGGTTTGGTCATGTGATTAAACTAGGGTGCTATTTTAGAACCCTTGACTCTCTCGGACTAACTTTTGAGTTTTTAACTAAGTCTGAACTTCTTTGCTTACATACAACTCTGAACTTTTAAATTTCTTCTACACTAGACTCTTCTACTGATTGGCAAGATAGTTATTTCATGTTTAAACGTGTCTGTATGCTTTATATGTGTGATAAATCTTTCTTCAATGAGGTTTTCAAACTAGTTATTGACTCAGAATTCCATTTTAATAGGTCTAATTGATTGTTTACTGATTTTCCTTAGGTGAAAACCTTTTCCATCTTTCTCACTTGGTTCATTCATACCAAATCTCAGTCCTTGTGATTTCTTGGCTGTTAATTGATTTTCTTTCCTTAAATTGTACAACAGTGTATTTTAGAGACCTTGTCCTTAAATAACCTTTATGTACTTACCCTCAATTGCATGCTTTACACAAGTGCTTGATTAATTTCTTTCCTTAATTGTTTTATACCCGTTTGAATTTGAATCCCGTAATTAAAAGGAGTCTTATGTGATTGATTTACAATTAGTCTTCAATTATTTTCTTACCTTATTTCCTCATGACTTCCACACTATAAATACACGACCCCTCTTTTCACAAACACACACGATTAAACACACATGATTGAACACAATTCAAATTACACAAATGTCACAATCTCTTCTGAACTCTCGCTTAAAAGTCTTCAGCCTTCCTGTCTGCACTTTGGCTTTTACAAGACTACTGCTTTTCTTACTTGTTTACTTGAAACTTGTATGTCCTAATTTTAGTGTTCAGCATCACCCCAATGTGTTTACTCACAGTCTTTATATCCATGTCTACTTTACTGTCTATGTAGAGTTCAATATTTAATTTAGCATGCCTATATTCTACTGCTTGTTTCTTTTATGAATCTTTGCTCCCTACCCCATTACCCCTATGTGTTTATGAGTGATGACTCAGGGCATGGCAATATGAGTTGTTGTCCATGAACTGAGTTCTGAGGTCTCAACCTCTAAGCAGGCTAAAGGGTATTCCAGCATATCCCATTGCTAAGTATGCCCGTCAGCCTGCTCTCCTCATGTTCTTGCAAATTCCCACTCCCCTACACCCTTATGTGTGCTGATTTTAAGTTATTTCCCTTTTCCCTTCCCCTTTCAGATTTCCCCTTCTGCACTTACACTATCTCCTAATTTCTAAGTTCTGCCCCTCTCTTGTGAGCCTTGCTTTGGGACCCTTGAGTTCCCCCTGAACTTGGACACCTGAGGGCTGGCCCTTGCATACTGCACTATGTCTTAATCCTGTAATGTATTTGGGTGTGAGCACCGCCCGAAGTCCACATGAGGCTCTTAGGGAACTCTGACACACCCCAAATGAGAGAAAGGCTTTTGAAATCGGATCTTTGGAGTTGGTTCATCTCATGTTTCAGACAAGGAGCTTGAATTAGGTTCCCCTTGGTTTCTGATGTAATTTTGCTTTTCTTATTCCATTCTGGGCTGTAATAACTTTGTAATAAACTTTCGGGGATCTCTAATTTCAGTACTTTTCATATAGTTACCATGCCTATAAGACACATGCACTTTCATATAGTTACCATGCCTATAAGACTTATGCATTTTCATATAGCTACCATGCCTATAAGACACATGTATTTTCATGTAGTTACCATGCCAATAAGACTTATGCACTTTCATATAGTTACCATGCCTATAAGACTTATGCACTTTCATGTAGTTACCATGCCTGTAAGATTTCTACATCTCATTTAGCTACCATGTCTATAAGAAACTCTGCATTCTCATTTAGATACCATGACAATAGGGATTCTGCACTTTCATGTAGGTATTATGTCTATAGCTTCTGCACACGCACGTAGAGAATATGTGTCACGCCCCAAAATCCGAGGAGCGCGACTGGCGCTCAATCGGGTGAACCCCACGGAGCAAGCCTTACCGAGCACTTTCTACCCCAAATCAATATGGATACGAGAATCATGCCTTTGATTAATTTAGACGATAACACAAGGTGTACACCACATTACTGGTTCACTTCATATCATACAAATTTACCGTACATAAGCTAGCTTCAAGGATTCTATTAGGGTTACAACTTAAGGAGATTACAAGGTTAGGATTACAACATATACATACAGCGGATTCCCCGGGCACTCGCACATAACCCACACTAGTGTCTTTGGAGCCTCTAAGGATACAACAGATAAGCATGACTAGGCCGGCAACAAGGCCCCGGCTATACCTCAAAAGTGAAAGCTGTAATAACAAAAGATACACCATATGGCCCCATGGAAGAAAATGGGCTCACCGAGACTTTGAGTAGAAGAAACGCTCCGCTACACACGGTCGGCACCGTCCACTATGGAGACACCTACAATCATAACACGAATGTAGCGCCCCCGGCAAAAGGGACGTCAGTACATTTGAATTGTACTGGTATGTATAACTAAACACCATTTTACTAGAAAGAACTACCAAACAGATACAAGCAAATAATATGGGCAAGTCAAAGAAGCAATTCATATAATCTTTCATACAATTTCCACAACATTGATTAGGGCATTTCTGTCACGTGTTCACCACTGTTCTCATTACCACCGCTATCCCAAGCGGAGTCCGATCACGACCCGACCGGCTAGGTCACCTCATTGGAGGCATTACTCTCAATCAATATTTCATTTTCCTTTATCCGGAATCCAATATCAACACATTACCACCATGTGTGCGGCATGGTGTCCGATCACGACCCAATCATCTAGGTCACCTCGTTAGAGGCATTTCTCCATTCTCATTAGCCAACACTTCAAGTCTTTATTCCACACATAACATAACAATTCCTGGGGCACTCATGGCCACCATCATCACATCGTTTCCCTTTTTTGATATTCATTTTACAAGTTGTGAACATATACACATATATTGAGGATACTTCAAATTGCAATCACAGGTAAATGAGCACATAGCTAGCATGAATAATTCTTTGTTCCAATGTTGGCTTATAGCCCAAGTATTTCCACACATAACTGTACTTTTCATCATTATCAAATTGTCAAGATTGGCACATTATTCACATTGGGGCACATCCTTCATGAATATGTACAGATAATTGCACATCAATTAATGCGTAATAACAAGCAATATGCTAACCAATTCAACTCTTACCATGCTTTCATAAATGACAGCGGAGCTCAATTTCTAATAAAAAGGGATTTTAGCCATACATACCTGGGGTTGAGTCCCTTTTAATTTCTACTTCCAATTCACCAAATAATCTAGCAACATCCATATAGTGCACAAATTAATACGCATAACTTAAAATTCAAGCTTCACAACCACTACCCGAACATCTCTAGGTTACTAGCCCCTTCTTTGCACAAGTCCTTGCTCTCACCCAATTACTCCCACTAGGTTCTAGGTTTTAGTAGACATTCATGCACAATTTTAACCACTATTTTCAAGAACCAATGCATGAGAATTCCTCCCTTTAGATTAAACCAGAATTTAAATGAAAATGGTTGATTTTACCTGCAAGAATGGGGATGAAGACAATTGCTTTGAAATTTTCCCGCCCGGATAGTTTTCAAGGATCAAATTTGAAGAAGGTGGCTTTCTCTCTCAAGAACCCTCTCTCCCTCTCTCTTATTTGTTCAGAAGCTTGCTAAAAATGAGGGGGTTGGGGTGTTTTATTAGAAAGGGGTCGGGGTTAAAATTTAGAAAAAGAAAAAAAAAGAAGCCGAGCAAGATCTGCGGTCGCATTCTGCGATCGCAGAGTTGAAATGCGGTCCGCAGATTGGACCGCAGAATTGCCTCCAAAAATCTGAGGATTCTGTTTGGGTTTGCGACAGGAATGCGGTACGCATTCATGTTCTGCGGTCGCATAGTGCACCGCAGAACTGACGTTCACAAAATTCGAAGGAGAATATGCGACGATTATGCGGTCCGCATATTTGTTATGCGATCGCATAATAGACCGCATTTTCAACATTAATTTTGACAACTCTTCTCTTCCACTCTGCGGTAGAAATGCGGTCCGCATATCAATTATGCGGTCGCATTTTGGACCGCATCTTGACCTCAAGTCTAACCAAACCACTGTTTTGTTATGCGGTAGGAATGCGATCCGCATATTGGATCTGCGACCGCATTCTGGGCCGCATAATGGCATTTTTCTGGAAAATTAATTCCTTTGATTTTTAAAAGCTTAGATCAATACCAAGGGTCCGAACCGCGGCGAGCATTCTACACATTCCTAACACGTATTCGGAGCCGACACCACAAGATTCTGGTTTATGAGCCAAAAATTTTACGGGGCCTCACATCCTCCCCCACTTAAAATCATTCGTCCCCGAATGAGGACCTGTTTCAAGCTTTTCAGTATATTCAAAGATCAATTGGTTTTGAAAACATGTTATGCAGATTCCTACACCTTTCACTATTTCCCAAATTTTTAGAAAAATTTTGCCAGAGTGTCCTTTGTAATTAGAACATCTCCACCTGACAGAGGGCCCCCGAAACACAATTCTAAGCACCAATACACAATTTCAACTACCCTTACAGCTAGTATACAAATCCTTACCTTAACAAATGCACACTTTTGATCACTCGATATGCTTTGCTTATGAATCAGTTATTTCAATGGGTTTCACATAATTTAGCCATTTCAACACATTACAAGCATACAAGTAATTCATTACCAACTGATACCTCCATTAATTGATTACTTATCACAAGAGTCTTTAAAAAGCTTTCATTTACCAAAGAAATGTTCACAAGACTTGAAACAATCCCTACACCTATAAGTATTGCACAACTAGAGGGACTTCACTAGCACTTAGGAAGGAATCAACTTGGTCACAATGGTAATTGTTTTAGAGATAGGAAGGTCACATACTTTCTTCTAGACTTGATCGAATAGATAGGGATATTTCTCTTTCATTTCTTTCTCCGCTTCCCACGCAGCTTCCTCGACTTGTTGACTTCGCCACAACACCTTAACCGAGGCAATTTCCTTATTTCTCAACCTACGGACTTGTCTATCAAGAATGGCAACCGGAACACCTCGATAGTCTCAACTGCACGATGGTTGATGGATCTCCAACCACCCTTCTTTAACATTGGACACATGGAACACCGGTGCACTTAATGGACATTTTCAGGAGCAATTCCAAACCTATAGCACCTGCCCTATCTTTGAGCGATCCGATACGGCCCGACATTAACCTAGGACTTCAACTTCCCTTCTTCCCGAATCGCATGACTCCCTTCATAGGAGATACCCTCTAGGAACACCCAATCATCAACTTGAATATCCAATTTCTCTTCGACGAACGTTTCGCATAGGATTTTCTGGCGACTCTGAGCAGTTTTCATCCTCTTCTGAATTGATTTTAACTTTTTCCATAGCCTGTCTACGAGATCTGGCCCTAAACAATTCGCTTCACCTTTACTTCGAACCATCCAATGGGGACCATACACCTTCCTCCGTGCCAATGCCTCAAATGGGGCCATCTGAATGCTAGCATGAAAGCTGTTATTATAAGAAAAACTGCTAATGAAGTGGCCAGGATCATCCCAATTACCTTTGAAAATCCAAGACATAAAGTTCCGTAACATATCCTCAAGCATCTGGATTAGTCCGCTCTGCTTGACCAGTTCAGTCTGTCGGGATGGAAAGTCGTGCTGAAGATTCACCTGAGTACCCCAAACCTTGCATGAAATTTTCTTTCCAAAAAATAGCTGTGAACTAGGCCCCTCGACTCTGAGATAATAGAAAGTGAAGTTGCCATGAAGCCTGACTATTTCCTTGATATATAACTTGAACTCGTTCTGCAGTATCGTGTGGACTTGACTGGCAGAAGTGGGCCTGATTTGGTGAGTCGGCGTTCCACTTTTACCCAATTAGGCGACTTTGCCGCTGAGTGCGAGAGTAACCCCACCACGAAATCCATGTTGATTCATTTTCCCATTTCCACATTTGGTATTTCCATTAAGCGAGTTTAACCCACCGGGCTACTGTCCTCAGCTTTTACTTGTTGACAATTTCAGACATTTAGACACAAAATCCGCCACACCCTGCCTTCATACTTCCACAAATAATTTCCCTTGAGGTCATGATACATTTTCGTAGAACCCGGGTGCCACAGAATACCTGGAATTATGAGCCTCCGCCATACCCTCTTCCCGAAGCTTATCCACATCCGGAACACATAGGCCTACCTTGACATCGCAAATACACCATCCTCGCCGCCCGAGTGAAAAACCGAAATCTTTGTTATTCAAAAACTGCGGTCTTCATTCACTGAAGCCAATGCTGGATCAATAAACTGCTTCTCCTTGACTTCCGCTGCAAGTGACGATCTTGCCTCCATTAGCACCATAACATCCCCCCATCTGAGGCCGAAAGGGCAAACACCCCTAGACTGGCCAATGGATAAACCTTCCCAACACGGGCCTTTTGATCCGCTCCCCAAATGAAAGGCCCAAAAAAACCTTTACCTATAGACGGTCCAACTGAAGAGCATTCAGCCACCACGTTCGCCTTCCCTGGATGCGTACAAAATGTTTCATATCATAATCTTGAGCAATTCTTAAACCATCGTCGCTGCCTTAAATTCAGCCTTTCTGCCTTGAACAAATATGGAGACTCTCATGTGGTCTGAGAACACATCCACATGGACCCCATAAAGATTAATGCCCGCCTATATTTTCAAAGCAAACACAACTGCCACAAGCTCCAAATCATGCCGTCGGATAATTTCTTCTCCGTGATTCTTGAGCTGCCTCGGAAGCATACGCTATAAACCTTCCCATGTTGCATCAACACACACCCCAAACCAACCCTAGAGGACATCGCAATAAAACCAACGAAATCCTTCCGTGCCTTCTGGCAAGGCAATATTAAGGTGCCCGAGTCAACCTTGACTTCAATTCCTGAAAAACTTTTCTCACAAGCGTCGGACATTGACTTAACTGGTTTCTGCTGCCAACTTAGTTCAATGGGAAGGCGAGCGGTTAGAGAATCCTCCACAAACCTCCGATGAATACCCTGCCTAAACCCAAGAAGCTACGAATCTCCGTCGGGGTCGTGGGTCTAGGCCAATCTTTCATGTTGCCAATCTTCTGGGGGTCACCTGGAATCCCCCCTCACTAGAAACACATGACCAGAAAGGTAACGGACTCCAACCAAAATTTCACATTTCAAAAATTTAGCACTACAACTGCGTGTGATAAAGAGTCTGCAGACTGCATTGATTGGTGGCCGGCATGATCTCTTGGCTCCGCGAATTAAAACAAGGATGCATTCAATGAAAACAATCACGAGGAGTCTAGAAATGCTTGAAAGGACCCGATTCATAAGATCCATAAAGAGCTGTCGGGGCGTTGGGTTAGCCCAAAAGACATGACCAAGAATTCAAAGTGACCACAATAGCCGATAGTTTCTGAAGCGGTCTTGGGAATATTAATACCCGGACCGTAGATCAATTTTGGAGAAAAACCTGTGCACCTTCAATGGTTCGAAACAAGTCATCTATCCAAGGCAAGGGATATTTATTTCTTGATGTGTGACTTTGTTGAGCGCCGATAATCAATACACATCCGGACCGAATCCCATCCTTATTTCCTGACAAAGAGAAACCGGAGCCACCCCACGGCAACACACTCGTCCGTATTAAAACCCTTTCTAATAAATCATTCAGCTGCTCCTTTAACTTCCTTAACTCTGTTGGAGCCATTCTGTATGGTGTGGAGAATAGATATTGGCTGGTTTCTGGCATACATCAATCCCGAAATCAATCTCCCTATCTGGCGGGATCCCTAGAGGCTCGTCCGGAAACACTTCAAGAAACTCATTTACGACTAGCACGGACTCGGGGGTAGACACCCCTGAAGTGGTGTCCGCCACCCGGACCAAATGATAGATACATCCCTTCTTAATCATCTTTGAAGCCTTAAGGTAGGAAATAAACCTACCCTTTCGGTACCACACCATTCCCCTTCCACTCATAACCGGCTCATTAGGGAACTCGAGTCTCATGACTCTCGTTCGGCAGTCAAGTTTAGCAAAGCACGAATAAAGCCAGTCCACTCCCATAATCACATCAAAATCCACCATTCCAAGCTCAATAAGATCGGTCGTTGTAACGCGACCACATACCATGACAACACAATTCTTATAAACTCGCGCGGCTGTAATAGAATCACCAACCGGAGTCGATACGGAGAACGACTCATGAAGCTGTTCGGGTTCTATCCAAAGCTTGAAGCAATGAATGGGGTGACATAAGACAAGAGGGACCCCGGATCAATAAGAGCATAACAATCAATAGCCTGAACAGACAAGATACTGTAACCACATCTGGAGAAGCCTCTGCACTTCTGCACCACTCAAACCATAAAACCGGCTGGGTCCACCTCTACCACGAGCTCCACCCCTAACTGCACCACGCCCCCCTGCTGGGGCTGGAGGACGCACAGATGAGGTTGCGACTGAAGAACAGGATGACTGAGCAAATCCCTACCCATGCCCTGACTGGAACACGACAGTCCCACTGGATATGACCTCTCACCCCACATCTTAAAACACACCGGGATATCCAAATAACAAGTCTCTGTATGGAATCTCCACACTTGGGGCATGGAGCCCTCCTCTGCTGCTGTGATCTCCCTCCCGAACGACCGGACTGCTGGGGTCTTCCTACTGTCTGAACCGGTCTCATGTGGCTGCTCTGCGGATAAACTTGTGTAACATATGGTGGTGCGCTCGCTGAGGACTGAGCATATGACTGGGATGGCCCTGATGGCCCTCTCCCGTGAGCTGGTCTCCCTGAGTGACCCACTGATCGAGCCCTGCTGCTACTCTCCCTTTCCGCCCGTATCTTTAACTTTCTAGCCTCTGTTGTCCTTGAGCGAAATCCCACAATCTTCCCATAAATTCATATCCTAGTGTAAGGCCGCTTTAGCAGCCTCATTCACCATCAAGGGACTAAGGCCCTGAACGAATCGCCAACTCGAGGCATCCCTGGTCGACACTAACTGAGGAGCATACTTGACAATCTCACAAACTCTATGTGGGTACTTCCCAAACACTCATACTGCCCTGCTTTTGAGGACCCTCAAACTCAGTGCACGGGCTGCCATCGTCTCGACAGGCAAGAAATGGTCCATTAAATGTATCTACAAACTCATCCCATCTAGCCGGAGGTCTTCCCTCCCGACGGTAATCCTCCCACATCTCAAACCACGAATACGCTGCTCCCCTAACCTATATTGAAGCCAACTCAACTCCCTCTGTCTCTGAAGCCTTCATCACTAGAAGGGTCTTGTTACATTTCATCGAGGAAATCCTGCGGATCGGCCTCTGGGTCTGTGCCTGAGAACTCTGGACGGGCCAGCCGCAGAAACTGGTTTGACTCTGGAACTGGCGGAATCTCCCTGTCCGCTGGAGGATGCAGGGCATCATGAAGATCTCTGGGCCTGAGCGGCCAATAACTGGGTCAACATACGGATGGCTCCTCTAAGGCCCCATCAGGAACCCCGGGACCGGAAGCTGGAACCGCATCAGAATCAGGAATATCGCGGGAGGGATGGTAGCACCCTCTGCCGCAGAGGAACAGGAACACTTTGGTCGGGATAGATGGGCCAGGTAGATTCAAAACCGGACTCTCACCCACGGCATCAGGTACATGATTCATAGCCTCACTCGGGGTGCATTGGCCCCAAGGCCGAGTCTAGCTCCTTCTTTAGGTGCCATTACTGAAAAATTCGGAACAGAGCACGAGTTAGACATAAATACTTCCACTTTTCACTTTCACCGCACGACTATAGAATAACAAAGAAGAGGATAATTTCCTAAATGTCCATGTAGCCCCCTACTTGTAGATGTGGTCGACAACACACCGATAAGAAGTGCTCTACTAGACACGGCTCCAACACATCCTAGGACTCTTTTAAAACCTTAGGCTCTGATACCAAATTTGTCATGCCCCAAAACCGAGGGACATGACCGCGCGCTCGACCGGTAGCCCCAGTCAAGCGGACCTGGTTGCCTTTCCTACCCCACGTGTACCCCGTGTTCTCATTACTCATTAATCAAAGGAAATATCCATTATAATTAAAACACCTTTTTACAAAACGTACATAACATACATGTTACTTAGCGTGGGTTTACAACTTACATCGCCAAGGCTACAAAATACATATTTACATAAGTTCACAACCTACATTTCCTATCTATGGAGCCTCTAAGGATACAAAAGGATGATACAATACTTGCCGGTAACAAGGCTCCGGCTATACCTTACACAAATACCAAACAAGACTTCCGGAATTAAAAGCGGCATGAGCCACGCAGGGTCCCGAGAGGAAAGGGGCTCACCAATTCAGCTGACGGGAAGTGAAGGGGAGCTACGGTCGTAGACTGGAGTACCTGCAATGGATCCACCTACAATCATAACACGAATGTAGCGCCCCCGGCAAAAAGGACGTCAGTATATTTGAATTGTATTGGTATGTATAACAAACTTTGCCCCAAGTAAACTCAAACCATACACACAGTAACGATCAGTAATAGAATCAACAATCAAATACACATGAAAGTAACAATCAAACCAAACAAGTTTACAAATCTCTCTTTTTTCCCCTTCAACATTATCACATCAATGATTTCACAATTTTCTCATATTTTCATTTCAATAGTGATATCGATTCACTTATT
>NC_031989.1:32651122-32683400 GCF_001879085.1 Nicotiana attenuata
CCACCCTTATTACCTCGGCCACCCTTATTACCTCGGCCACCCTTATCACCACAACCCACACCTTATTACTTCGTGTTGCGGCGCGTAACCCGAATCGCACCGAACAATCACAATTCACAAACAACAACAACAACAACAGCAATTCACAAGGAACAACAACGACAACAACAACAATTCACTATGAATTTCCATAACCATCTATACCATTTCCATCATGTTCAACAGCTCATATGCAATTTAAGTCACAGCGATAATTACCCATGATAAGCCATATATGTTATTACCACATTTGTTTCGATTTCATCAATTACGATTTCTTTCCATCATTTGTTTCCCAGCTCTTACCACATAAACACATTCACACACACACATTTGGTTTGTTGCCAATTACTTGCACCATTATATCGGGAGACTTAACCACGAACACTCAAAGCATACCAATCACAAGAATTTCACAAATAGTCCACATAAATATCACATACCAAATAGTCGTACACCAAACAAAGTAACTTTACAAAGGTCGAAGTTAGCCATACATACCTGGAGCCGAATTCCCTTTTAACTTCTACTTTCAATTCACCAAATAGTCTAGCAACGTCAATCTAGTTCACAAGTTAACACATATATCTTAGAATTGAAGTTCACAATTTCCACCCGAACCTATTTAGGTTATCAATCCTTCTTTTGCAAACCTTTACTTCTAGCCAATTTCCCCTTACTAGGTTTTAGATTTTAAAAGACATGCATATACGTTTTCATCCTTTATTTTCAAGAATCAATGCATGAGATTCCCCCTTTAAGTTTAAACCTGAAAATCAATGAAAAAGGGTTGGGGATTTTACCTGCAAGAATGGGGATGAAGACAATTACTTTGAAATTTCCCGGCCCGGATGGTTATGAAGAATCAAATTGATGAAGATGAACTTTCTCTCTCAAGAACCCTCTCTTCCCTCTCTCTTATTTTGTTCAGAAAAACCGTTAAAATGAGGGGTTGGGGTGTTTTATTAAAAAGGGGGTCGGGTTTAAAATTTAGAAAAATAGGAACCCGAGTCAGGTATGCGGTCGCACTTTACGATCGTAGAGACGAAATGCGGTTCGCAAAAAGGCTCTAAAAACCTGATCCTACTGTTTGGGTTTGCGGCGGAAATGCAGTCCTCATACCCGATTTGCGGTCGCATAATGCACCGCATTTTTGACCTCAAATTTGACTAACACATTGTCCGCATATCAGTTATGCGATCACATATTGGACCGCATTTTGACCTCACTTTTAACCAAACCACTGACTCAATCTGCGGCATAAATGCGGTCCGTATACTAGATTTGCGACGCATTCTGGACCGCATAATAGCACTTTTCTGGAAACTTGATTCCTAGATTTTTAAACGCTTGGGTCAGTGCAAAGGGTCCGAACCGCGGTTCTAACACATATTCGGAACTTGACACTACGAGCTACTAGGTTTTGAGCACAAATTTTTACGGGTCCTTACAAGCCGGTTGCCGATTATGGCTGCTGGGGACATCATATTTGGATAGCGGTTGTGAGGCGATAATTCCGAGAGTTGTATTCCTGAAAAGTGTGAGTGTATAAATGTATTCGATGATTTGTGACTTGGGTGCCTGCACCCAAAGGAAAATTATGAGTTTTGTAAAGGGAAAAGGTTAGCTCGTGTTCCTGCTGACTTCCCTTGACCGGCTCGGCTCTATTTTTTGGTGACACTGTAGGTACCCTTGCGGTAGCATTGTTAAACAAAGCAATTTTGATAATAAACATGCATGAGTTTGTTAAAGATATGACATGTGTATATATATTTAAGAAATAGTTTTTAGATGAACCAACGACCGTGACGTGGTTCAAGACATTGCGACCTCTCCTACTGCGGAATTTTGAGGGTCCTCCTCAAAATTCTGCCCCAGTTTACCGGGTTGCTGCTTCTTGACGGTTGCTTGCAATGATCGGCTAAAGTTACTTTGGAATTTTGAGGGTCCTCCTCAAAATTCTGCCCCACTTTCCAATTGTAGGGGAAAATGAAAATTTTATTGAATTATGACCGGACCCATAAGGCTGCCTACGTATCCCCTCTTAAACGGGAATCAGGTCAGACATAGTGCAAATCCATAAGGAAATCATAAATGGTTACACATAGTATTGTTTGACTGCGTCTGAGTTGATTGGTTTTGGCCAAACTTCTCCGTCCATTTCTGCAAGTATGAGGGCTCCTCCTGGTAGAACCCGATGAACCATGTATGGGCCCTGCCAATTGGGAGAGAACTTCCCTTTGGCTTCATCTTGATGTGGAAAAATCTTCTTTAACACTGGTTGTCCTGGTGTGAACCGTCTTGGTCTGACTCTCTTGTTGAAAGCTCGGGACATTCTGTTCTGATAAAGTTGACCATGGCAAACTACATTCATTCTTTTACCATCTATGAGGGCTAGCTGTTCGTAACGACTCTTCACCCATTCCTCATCATTGATCTCTGCTTCCTGTATGATTCTTAGGGAGGGAATTTCTACCTCGGCGGGAATGACCACCTCAGTACCATAAACCAACATATAGGGAGTTGCACCAGTCGATGTGCGGACTGTGGTGCGATACCCTAACAAAGCAAATGATAGCTTCTCATGCCACTGCTTATGCTTTTCTACCATCTTTCTCAGTATCTTCTTGATGTTCTTGTTAGCGGATTCTACTGCTCCGTTCATCTGAGGCCTGTAAGCTGTAGAATTCTTGTGTTTGATCTTGAAGGTTTCGCACATGGCTTTCATCAAATCACTGTTGAGGTTGGAGCCATTATCAGTAATGATTGATTCTGGGATCCCGAATCGACAAATGATACTGTCACGGACGAAGTTTGCCACGACTTTCTTAGTCACTGCTCTATAAGATGTTGCTTAAACCCATTTGGTGAAATAATCAATTGCTACTAGGATAAACCTGTGCCCGTTTGATGCGGCAGGTTCGATCGGTCTGATAACATCTATTCCCAGGCGGCGAATGGCCATGGCGAGCTTGTTGTATTAAGCTCATTTGAAACACTTTTATCATATCTGCATGGATCTGACAGCGGTGGCACTTTCGAACATACTGGATTGGGCTACCCAAGTCAGAGCACAACAGGTGCGTTCTAATAGAGAATACTGGGCTTCGTACGGGGTGAACTTCTTGCTGAGAAAATAGATGGCCTGCTCTTTTCTCCCCGTTTCATCATGCTGCACCAGAACACAACCAAACGCCCCATCTAGCACCGCAAGGTAGAGTAACAGGGGTCTACCTGGCTCCGGCGGAACCAAAACTGGCGGCGTTGACAGGTACTCCTTAATTCTGTCGAATGCTTTTTGGCAGTCGGCAGTCCATTGGGAGCGGTGTCCTTCTTTAGCATCTTGAAGATTGGCTCACAGATGACAGTAGATTGTGCTATGAACCGGCTGATGTAGTTAAGTCTCCCCAAGAAGCTCATTACCTCCTTCTTGCTCTTCGGTGGCGGCAATTCTTGAATAGCTTTGACCTTTGATGGATCCAATTCTATCCCTCGGCGACTCACAATGAACCCAAGTAGTTTTCCAGCAAGAACCCCAAACGCACACTTTGCGGGATTCAGCTTTAAGTTGTACCTTCTTAGTCTATTGAAGAATTTCCTCAAATCTTCCATGTGATCAACAGCTTTCTTGGATTTGATGATGATGTCGTCTACATATACTTCGATCTCCTTGTGTATCATGTCATGAAAAATGGTGGTCATGGCCCTCATGTAGGTGGCCCCTGCATCTTTTAACCCAAACGGCATCATTTTGTAGCAATACATCCCCCACGGCGTAATGAAAGCTATTTTCTCAGCATCCTCTTCATCCATCCATATCTGATGGTATCCAGCAAAACAATCAACGAATGACTGCAACTCATGCTTGGCGCAGTTGTCCATCAAGATGTGTATATTCGGCAAGGGGAAGTCGTCTTTTGGACTAGCCCGGTTGAGATCCCAGTAGTCGACACAGACTCTGACCTTCCCGTCCTTCTTCGGTACCGGCACAATATTGGCAAACCATGTCGGATACCCTGAGACCCTGAGAACCTTAGCTTTGACCTGCTTAGTGACTTCTTCCTTGATTTTCAAACTCATGTCTGGCTTGAACTTTCTGAGCTTCTGTTTTACTGGCGGACAGGCCGGATGATTCGGTAATTTGTGAGCCACAATGGATGTGCTTAGACCAGTCATGTCGTCATATGACCATGCGAATATGTCCTCATATTCCCTTAGAAATTCCGTATACTCTTCCTTTTCTGATGGTGACAAATGAACACTGATTCGCGTTTCATTGATGTTTTTTGCATCTCCCAGATTGTCGATCTCAGTCTCGTCCAGGTTGGGCTTAGGTCTATTCTCAAAATTCTCAACTTCTTTAACAATTTCTTCCGATCATCTTCCTCTAAGTCTATGTCCGTTTGTTGCGTTGTCTCGTTGCATGTCACTATCATTGGTTCATCAAGATAAGTAATAGTAATGATGTTTGAGTAAAGTAATGAGAGAAAATAATAAGAGTGAGATTTGTAAGAAAAATTGAAATACTTTAATAAATTCCATAAGTGTTTTGAACATTGGAGCTCTTTCTTGAAAAGTAAAAATGCGAAGGAAAAATAAACTAGTAAAACAGAATAGTGCGTGGTGCTTTGTTCAGCCTTGCTACCCCGAGGCATGTCGGGCTCTGGTGGTTCTGACAGTCCAGTTATTGAGGCGTGCTCCTCTGCTTACAGCCCGTATGGAAGGGCATTCCTCCCCTCAAATGACACAGCAGTCCATATCATCCTCTTCTAGGAACAAATTCCTCATTGCTGCTAATGCTTCCTCTTCTTCCGACCCATAGATGACTTCGGATGGTTGAAAGGTCTGTTCCAGACGGGGTATCGGCTGCTCCAACGGATAGTAAGGGCCGTGCCAGGGTGGTGACCAGTCCTTGAATTCTTCCAAAGTATACTCGTACCCCAGTCCGAAGGTGGTGCCATGCTTCTTGAGCTTGATGGGCTTAGCGATTCCTTGAAGGTTCTTGCCAAGTCCCTTGCCAGGTTCATACCCGCTCCAATTCAGTATGCTTTCAATTTTGTTGTCCCGCCATTTGTCTTTATCGACGGCGTTGACTCGCTCGATGTGTTGGTAGGTTTCCCCACCTAATCTTCTTCTTCCTCCAATTGCTGGAATGGTCTGGCGGCGATATATGGGGTTGCTACCGTCACCATGAATGATCACCTCCTGGTGATTCCATTCAAATTTCACTGCCTGATGTAGTGTTGATGCCACGGCCCTGGCGGCATGAATCCATGGTTGTCCCAATAGTAGATTGTTAGATACCGCCACGTCTATCACTTGAAAATCAACATCAAACCAAGTGGGCCCCATTTGCAAACGTAGGCTAATTTTACCAATAATGGACCTTTGAGAACCGTCGAAAGCTTTAACGTTGATGGCCCCATCCTTGATTTCATGCAGCCCTTTTCCCAATGTCCCGAGTGTTACCAGAGGACAAATGTTGAGACTGGACCCCCCATCGACCAGGATCCGGGTGATAAAATAATCTTCGCATTGCACACTGATGTGCGATGACTTGTTATGACTCAATCCTTCCGGTGGAAGCTCATCCTCGTGGAAGGTGATTTTGTGACTCTCCAACACTTGGCCTACCCTGTTTGCCATTTCTCTTCCAGTGATGTTGCTTGGTACATACGCCTCACTCAATACCTTCAACAAGGCATTCTTGTGTGCATCAGAACTTTGTAGTAAAGCTAGGATAGAGATCTGTGCCGGTGTTTTGTTCAGCTGGTCAATGACCGAGTATTCCTTGGCTTGTATCTTTCTCCAGAGATCACTGAGTCCAGTTTCAATGATGGCTTGTCGACCAGAGGTCTGTTTACTTCACTCAGCCAAGTGTTCTGGGGTATAAACCCTGCCGGTTCTTGTCATACCCTACGCTGCAACTGTTTCCCCGAATTTGGCTTTTCTCTTTCTTCTTGCCTCGGCTGTGTAGTCCCATGGTATGGCTTTTGTGTGGAATGGTGTTAGGGCTGTCATTGCTACTGGAATAGGCACCCTCACTTTGGAAGGTAATACAGCAACTTCAAAGGGCTCAGGCGCCTTTGGGGACCCAAACTCGACCTCGATTGGTGTTGGCGTCTTTGCAGAGGCTGGTGCTTCAAACTCCAGCGGTATGGACATGTTCACCTCAGCATCTTCAGAAGGCTGAATTTGGACTACAATCGGGTTAAGAGTGACTGTTGGTTTCTTTGGATCGTCACCTTCCGTGATCAAACCGATTGATCCTTTGGGGTCCCAATCATCTTCTATTTCAATCATATGAACGCCTCCCCCCTTGTGGTCTGGTAGAGGGTTGTTGCGGACGTTCGGAGCAGGATCCTTTACCACGATGATTTTATTGTCTATCAAAGCCTGGATTTTGTCCTTCAGGGAGCGGCATTCATCAATTGTCTGTCCCTTCATGCCAGAATGGTATGCACAGGTTTTGTTTGGGTTAATCCATTGGGAAGGGTTTTCAGGGGTTATGGAAAGGATAGGGATGACATAACCAGCAGCTTTGAGTCTTTCGTACAGCTGGTCGATTGGCTCGGCAATGGCGGTGTATTTTGGGAGGTCTGCGGTCAAAATTTGGTCGGGGTCTAGGAAAGTTTTGGCGAGTGGGAGGTGATTGGTAGTGGGATGGCTGAGAGTTGTAGGCTTGGTAGACTTGTGCAGGTTGGGAATATCTAGGTGAAGTAGGTTGGTATGTGGGAGTTGGAGGTGATTGATAGATAGGTAGTGGAGCTTGGTAGGAAGGTGCGGGTGTCTGGAAATTTGGAGTGGGTTGATATGTAAGTGGAGATATCGGGTAGGTTTGGTGTTTGACTGGTGATTTGGTTCTCTGTGCAACCATTACGGCACATACGTCCCTCTTCTTGGATGTACCACCGGACTGCAGAGCCTTGTTGGTGGCTTGCAAAGCTTCAAAGTTAGTGACCATACCACTTTTGATGCCTTCTTCAATCCTTTCTCCCAGCCTGGTGATGTCAAAAAATTTATGGTTCTCGATCAGCATCAGTCTTTCATAGTATTGCGGGTCCTGAGCCCGGACGAAAAACTTGTTCATCTGTTCTTCCCCTAAAGCAGGTCGAACCTTGGCAGCCTCTGATCTCCAACGAGTGGCATACTCGCGGAAAGTTTCTGTGGGTTTCTTCTTCAAATTTTGAATGTAAAACACATCTGGTACATTCTCCGTATTGAACCTGAATCTATCCATGAAGTCGGACGCATACTAACCCAGTTTGACCACTTCTTTGGGTCTTGGCTAATGTACCAAGACAGAGCATCTCCTTTCAAGCTCCTCATGAAAAGCTTCGTGCGGATCCTCTCATTTTTTCCCACTCCGACCAACTTGTCGCAGTATGTCCTCAAGTGAACCCTGGGATCCCCTGTACCATCAAAGATCTCGAACTTGGGAGGTTTGTACCCCTTGGGCAGTTCGACATCGGGCTGTATGCATAAATCTTCGTAGTTTAGCCCCTCAATTCCTTTACTACCTTCAACGCCTTGGATCCTGGTGGTCAGCTTCTTAAGTTCTTCAGCCAAATTTCTGATGATCGATTCTTTATTATTGGACTCGGGTATGCTTGAGATGGGTTGAGTAAGGTGCGGCATAGTTTCCACATAGATGGGGGTGTTCTGGTGAGTGTGGAGATGATCATTTGTGGAGTTCGTCGGTTCAGGGATGAGCAGTAGGGTGTTGTTGGAAGTGTGGCAAGTGTTGCAGTGGTGGAGAGGAACGGGATGGTTTTGTGGTTTCAGGATGTTTTGTGGAGGTGTGGGGTTTTGATTGTTAGGAAAGTTGACATTTGGGGTGGTGAGGGAAAACGACAAGCTTGCCAAATTCCGGACTTGATCAAGTTCCTCCTGAAATTTCAGCAATTTCTGCTCGATTTGGGATGCACTTTCTTTGGAAACATGAGTACCCTGAGTGATTTCTACCCGTTCAACTGAGTTTTCCTTTCTGATGTTGCTCAAATCTTCCATTTTTCCTCTGTTCCTGTTTCGGACGGGACTAGGAGGAGGAGTAGGTGGAGGGCCAGAGTTCACGAACTAACCTCTAGGGAGGGGAATAAACAAAAGTAAAAACAAAAAGGTAACAAGTTATTAAGGATTATACGAAAAGATGTTACAATATTTAAACACGTAGTGCGGGGAATATAAAGCGTGTCCTAATTTTGGGGGGGACCTCGTTGTTCCCGAGGTAGGCCTAGCGACAAGTAAATTTGGAGAACTTAGAATGCTAAATGCCTCATTTTATTGATAAGAGAAATAAGACAAATCCCAAAACGACATTAAATAACATGAAATAAAAATGTCACTAGTGGCCATAGGCCTTATTACATTTTCCAAAGGAAAAGAAAAACTCCTATCTATTTGGTCCCAGAAGGACCTTCCCCAGATTCGGTGGTGTTGGCTCCCTCGTACAGTTCTCCCAGCTCGTGCAGTCCTAGCAGCAAGTAGGCCCTAGCCAGATGTCCGCCTTCATTTCCTTCAGCCTCTTGACAGTCTTCAACCCTTTTGAGATTTTGTCACTAGAACGCAAATCTTCCCATCAACTCAGCAATCTTGGGTGGATTTTGGTGACCATGCCGAATCTGGGGACTTCATGCCTCATCTTTCTGCAAGACAAAAAGGTTAGGCCCTTACCCCCCACCAGACTCGACTATTTAATATCAACAATTAGCATAAAAGCATTTTGGCCCTCCAAATAATTGCACAGAACGTGATAAGGTCCGTTTTGGGTTTCAAGGAAACCCAATGGACTTTGGACAAGGCTATCTTAAAGAGTCATTATGCGGACAACATAACTGACTCGGCTAGGTTTGACCATGATGCATGCATGATTTAAAGAGAAAGGGTTTCTATGGGATTTTAGACTGGTACCCTTGAGCAGACAACTCAAGAGGAAAAAGCGCGGAACCGTCGACTACACCGTTGATCGACTGGTTCTACCGCAAATATGCCTTTGCCGGATTTAGGGGGTGATGATATCGGAACGGCGCAACCACTCATTATAAGCGTTGCTATGGTCTTTTGTTTGGCACGAGTGGAATATGATGTTGAAGAATGCAATTACAATAACTAACAAGTTGTCATGTACTTTCACGTTCATAAAATAATAATTACAACAGTTTCTCATAATTTACAACATTATTGAAAGAAAGCGGTAAAGGAAAACAATAAAAGAAAAGAAATGAAGAGCCAAGTCAGTTTCGTAGTGGAGGAAGGAATAAATATTTAAAGGCATTTAAACAAATAAAGGCATATAAAGAAGCATAAAGTCACGAATAGCATGAAATGGTAAAAGCGTTAAAGAAGTCCCCAGCAGAGTCGCCATGCTGTCGATGCCCCCTTTTTCTCGCGAAATCGGGTTTATGACATTTGGGCGGACAACTCTTTTCCTTTTGGGAATCGGGTTTGCAATTTAGAAGAGTCGCCACCTAATGATTGAGTGCATTAGGACACTAAGAATAAAAATAAAAATAAAAAAAAGAACCAGAGAATGGGTAAGGGCTTGAAATTATCTCGGGGGGAAGGTGTTAGGCACCCCCCAAGATCCACTAGTATGGTTCTCGGCCATGCTATAATTGTGACTTTAAATATAAACAACAAGTAAACATACAAGACAGCTTTCACATAACGATTGCAAACAAGGGAAGTATAAAAGTTAAATAAACATGTTGAAGTTCGGAGGTAGGCGATTTCATAATTATTTAAGGGATATACAAGTGCAGGAAAAGGGGACAAATAATTGGTACAAATAATCAAACAAAGGGAATAAAAGAGGCGGAGGTTTGGAGAAGAAACAGTGCTGGAAATCAAATAATTAAAAGAGATTTTTTAGTGACTGAAGTAAAAGAAGAAGTTTAGAGAACTGAAAAACTAACATCTTTTCTAAAAAAAAAAGTTCTGGAAAGAAAAGAAAGTAAACAAATAAAGAGGGAGGCGGTCCTAGGTTTATACATAACATGGATCACCCCACACAACACCCGGTAACCATTTATACACGTGGTGTTATCGCGTGGTCATCATATCCATATCTACCCTTACCCACCCCGTTAAGGTATTAAATCGCGGAATGGTCTCGTTACTTATTGCATGCTATTACCTGCCCCAATCCTATCAGTCCCGGAGGCAGTTGGGACTACTAATCCTAAAGGGAAGGGAGATTGGCTTTTCAGAGTTTTAAAAGGACAAAAGTCTAGTGCGACAAATAAAACACATAAAAGCATTAAAAGGGGAAACACATAACAGTTAAAGGCTCAAATAGGCCTCCTCATTCAAAGCAATGAATTGTTTAGCATGACTTACAGGTACTGGTTAGGTCCTTAATTAAACTTAAACGTTAAAGGGGTGGCTGATTTATCTGATATTTTCAGATAAGAAGTCCAAATTAGGCTTGCCTGCTGGTTGTAATTATTAAAGACTGGTATAGTTAATTAGTTACCTAATGGTTTGCCTAGGTGAGACCTATAGGCATGATGTCTAACAAGGTAAAGCATACTGATTTTAAGGAAGGATTACTGATTTTAGAAATAAACCAATTCTACAGATACTAAACGACATTATTACTGATTTTAGACTCACAGATGAATCAGATTTAAACGGTTGCTCCTATAGGCATGAATTCTAAGCGTTACTGATTTTTTAAAACGGTTACGTAAGTGCAGGAATCCTATAAGCATGGTATCTAGGATGCGATTGATTATTCTTTAACCTATAGATTATTTGCCTAGTGACATATGCATATGCAGAAGTGCAGAAAATTATAGGCATGACTTCTATATGCGGAAATGCAGACACTTATAGGCATGGTCTCTAATGTAGGAATGTAGAAACTTATATACATGATTTCTAACAAAATGCATAACTTATAGGCAGGATTTCTATATGCAGTAATGAAATAACTTATAGGCAGGATCTCTATATGCAGTAATGAAACAACTTATAGGCAGGATCTCTATATGCAGATACATAAACGAAAAGGTTGTGATTGCAGAAGTAAAGACCTAAAAAATATGATATCTACCCCATATGCATAACATGAGTGACCCTCCCCCATTTTTACTATACACACCTTAAGTTATTACAAGATTATTACAACTTGAATGAATCCAGAAAAAAGTAAAGAAAATTACATCAGAAAAAATTCCAACCAAGGAGAGCCTAATTTAGACTCCTAGTCTGAAACATGAAATAAACCAACTTCCAAAGATCATATTTCCAAAGCCTTTCTCATCTTTGGGTGTGTCAAAGTTCCAAGGAGCTTCATGAACTCCAGGCAGTGCTTACACCCAAATATATTGCAGGATCAGATTATAGTGCAGTGTGGAAGAGCCAGCCCTCAAATGTCCAAGTTCAGAGAGAACTCAAGGTCCCCAAGGCAAGGCTCATAGGAGGGGGGCAGAACTTAGAGTCTAAGAGTAAGTGTAAATGCAATAGAGGGGGAGTTAGGGAAGGCCATGACAGGCTAGTGGTCATGCCCAGCAATTAGGAATGCTGGCACACCCCTGACCAGCTTGTTAGCTAGATTTGGGAGTTAGGACCCATTGAAGGTCAGGTTCAGACCTGGGCAGTAATTTGGATACTGCCAGGCCATGAACTTTAACTCAGCACATAGAAGGGAATGGGGGTATGGGGAATTTATAACAAACAGTAAACATAAAAGAAAGTAACATATTTAATACAGAACATGAGCAGCAAAGTAGGCAGAGTGTAGTGACTGTAAAATAAACACATAGGGAAGAAGCTGAAATCAAAATCGAGACATACCAGTTTCAGGGAAAACAAATAAGTAAAACAGCAGTCTTGAAAAGCCAAGTTGCAAGCAAAGCAGTACAAAAGTCTCAGAAGAGAGTAGAGAATTGAAAGAGTATTGTGATTGAGAGTATGTGTGTGAGAGTATGAGTATTGAACTTAGGATTCAAAAGTTCAAAGTTGTTTTAGTGCTGAAGGGTCGAGCCCCTTTTATAGTGTAGCAAACAAGTAAGAACAAGGTAAGGAAATAACATTGTAATCAATCTCCCTTCAGTTAAGGGATTCTGATTTCAAACGGGTAAAAACAATTAAGGAAAGGGATTTGAAAAAATATTTTTCAGGCAGTACAATAAAGGGTAAATACATAGCAGTTATTTATGGCAACAGCCCGATGGTACACGGTTTGTGTGAAATAAGGAAAGGGAATCAATCAGACAACTAGTAAAATCAAAGTTACAGGCTTTTACTCGAATGAATCAAGTCAGGGAAGGGGTAAAGAAAGGTTTAATTTAAAGGAAATCAGTAACAATCAAGTAAAAAATATTAAAGGAATTCGAAATCAATTAGTAGTTGGCAAAAAACCTTTTGAAAGAAGAACTTCTCATATATAAAGCAGACAAATCAAACAAAAGAATCGTCATGTTACTTAGAAAAATAGTTCTAACATTGAAAGGTTCAAAATCGTAAGAAAGAGGATACGAGTCCAATTGCAGACTCACAATGAGTCTAAGAGTCCAGGGTCCCAAAGTGGAACCCTAACTCGAACACAAAATCAAAATCGCCAAGGGGAACCCCCAAATCCTAGGGTTTCAACATGAATCAGACATAAAGGTGAGAAAGCATGCCATTGAAACAGACTCAAAGGTTTGTTTCAGAGCCTCACCAAAACAGATATGAGAGCATGTTTGAACAACAAAGTAAGAAAGCTGATTCAAGATCATGAAGAACATATTTGAGAAAACTCGGACCTTAAACGAGTTAAGAAGAAAGAGATGACACAAACTTAAACAAAAGCAGATGAAGCATGTTTAGCAAGAATACGAACAGAGTTTAGTAAGACAAAAAATCAAAGAATCTCAACGGTAAACACATATAGTAAAAGAGCAAAGAAAACATAACAAGATTAACATAGGAGTAACATGTATAGTAGAAAAAAGAAAAGTAGACAGACAGTACATGCGTAGCAAAAGAAATCACACGAGCATGATATAGACAACACACATAAAGCAAAGAAGAAGAAAAATCAGAAAGATTTTTGGAAAAATCCTTTCAGAAACCCTAAAATCGAAGACGAACGATTTTGAAAAGAACTTTTGGGGAAAACACTTTAAATGTCAAGTGAAGCATAGATACATCATAGATCTAAGCAAACGACATGGAAAGAACCTCGAATAGACGAAACCCTAGAAATGAGAAAGGCTTGGAAGAAGGTCCGATCTTGAGTCGGAGAGGTCAGGAATGAGGCTCCTGAGTCTTGAATATACCGGAGCATGCCGGAGAAGCCATAGAATCAAAGGTCTGAGAAGATCGGAGAGGGAATCATCGAGGTCAGGTCTCGAAGCTTCGAACAACCATGGCTTACTGGTGAAGGTAGGTGAGTACCAACTATCCATGGCCTGAGAAGCCATGGATTCCGGTGACAGGCGGTTGAAAAGGGGTAGGAGGAGGCTAGGGTTCCAGAGAGCTTGAGAGAGCTTGAGAGAGTTTGGGATTGAGAGGCGGCTGAGAAGTGGGGAATGAGGGATTAGGGTAGGTCATTTGGGGTTAAAATGGTAAGGGGGAATTATGGCCGTTGATCTGTACGGTCAACGGCCTAGATCTAAAGGGGTAGGTGGGAACTGGGTAGGGTCGTTTGAATTGGGTTATGGGTTGGGTCGGATTAAAAAATGGGCCGGTCCGGTTGGGGTTGAGATTGGGTCAATTAAGGGTTAAAATTGAAATGTAAAAGAGGCTGTAATTGAAATGAAATGAGGCTAAATGTTAAATAGCCAGTTTTACCCTTTTATTTATAAAAAATAGTAAAATGAGTTTAAAAACAAATTAAAAGCACTAAACCAATTAGTAATATATAAATGTTAATTAAAATATGCTGGAACCGATTTTATAATTATAGAAATGCTATTAATCCTAAAATAGGCTAAAATTGCAACTGTATGTATTTTGACTTTTAAAAATACCAAATAAAATCGTAAAAATATACAAAAATCACCTTAACTATATTTTGGTGTAAGTATGAGAATGAAATAAACTATTCACCAAAGTTGATAGTTTTGGGAATAGTTACTCATTTTTGTATTGCTAAAATGGACAATAAATTAATTTTAAAAATCTTTAAAATTTATGAAAAATACCAAAACACTTGGGCATGCTTGTATATGCATATATATGTTATTTTAAAAGTATTTTTTATATGAAAAAAATACGTAGGGAAAAATTGGGTATCAACAATGACCCCTCATCCCACATCCATAGCATACTGGTAACTCCAAGTAGCAAACCCCTGAGTGCATCCTCCTGCACTTGGGGCACGGGGACCTCTGATGCCGCTGGGACCTCTCTCCTGACTGACCCCGCTGGTGGGATCCCCTGTCGCCCTGACTGGGCCTGAAACGACTCCACTGCTGATGCTGGCTGGGCCCTGATGGCGGTGCACTGGCTGAAGACTGTGCAATAGATTGGGACGGCCCTGATGATCCTCCCCGGAAAGCTGATCTTCCCCAACCTAGTAACTCTCCCAGGTTGCCCGTAGACCGGGCCTTTCTGGTACCCTCTCTCACCATTCTGTTCTTCAGTTTGCGGTTCTTTGTGGCCTGACCAAATGCTACCATCTTCCCATAATTCATGTCAGAATTCAAGGCAGCTGTAGAAGCCTCATTAATAGTCAAAGAATTAAGGCCCTGAACAAACCGGCGCACCCTAGCCTCCATTGTGGGCAACATGTGAATAGCATATTTGGACAGGCAGGCAAACTCCATGTGGTACTCCCACACACTTCTACTACCTAGCTTCAGATTGCTGCACGGGCTGCCTTGTCTCGGTAGGCAGGAAATGATCTATAAATGCATCGGCAAACTCGCTCCACCTCGCCGGAGAGCTCCCCTCCTCACGGGAATCTTCCTACAACTCAAACCACGAACAGGCCACCCCTTTCAGACGGTAGGGAGCTAACTCTACTCCCTCAGCCTCAGTTGCACACATAACCCTGAGGGTCTTGTGCATCTCATCAATAAAATCCTGAGGGTCTTCTTCCGGATTGGCACCCGTAAACACTGCAGGGTCTAACTGAAGAAATCTGTTCACCCTGGAACTGGTGGAATCCCCTTTCTGGCTAGATGAATTGGGTGCAGCACCTGACCTCTGGGCCTGAGAGGCCACTAGCTGAGTCAACAACATCTGAATAGCTCCCCTAAGATCCTCATCAGAAATACCAAAACCGGAAGCTGGAGCTGGAGGCGGGACAGGAGTATCAATAGAGGGGATAGTGGTACCCCCTGTAGATACAGGAACCGAGGTAGTCTTCTCCGGAATAGAAGAATCGGGTAGGGTGATAGCAGGGCGATTATCCTCACCCGCAGTATCAAGCAGTGAATCATCAGCCACTCCTGGGGCGGCACTGGCTCCTTGGCCAATTCTGGCTTTCTTCTTAGGTGCCATTTACTGAAAATTAAAGGGATGCACTAGTTAGAGGAGGAATAGTTTCACAATTACCGCACGATCCAGAATATCAAAGAAGGGTGTTATTCCTAATGCCCAAGTAGCCTCCAACTTATAGATGTGGTCGACTTCACACCGATAAGAAGGACTCTACTAGACATGACTCCGAGACGTCCTAGGACACTTTAAAACCTTAGGCTCTGATACCAAGTTTGTCACGTCCCAACCTTAGGAGGCGCGACCGGCGCTCAATCGAGTGAACCCAACTGAGCAAGCCTTATCAAACACTTTCTACCTAACTCAATGTGATTAAGGAATCCAATTTTCGTTTAATTAGACAATAGGAGGGGTTGTACATTTAACATTGATAGTTCATTTTATATCACAACCTTAAGCCGTAGTTAGGTTCCAAGATTTCCATACAGTTATAATTTAGAGAAGATAGGAGTTCAGAGTTACAACATAGTTCATAGACCCATCCAACACCCATACATAACCCATTCAAATGTCTACGGAGTCTCTACGGATACAAAAGACAAGTTATGACAATGCCGGCAACAAGGCCCGGCTATACCTCAAAAGTGGAAGTCTACAATAAAGATGTACAACATAACCCCTTGAAGGAGAAAGGGGGCTCACCAAGGCTTCGAAAGGAGAACACTCCGCTACGCGTGATCGGCATTTTCCGCTATGGAGCCACCTACATTCATTTAAAAATGTAGCGCCCCCGGCAAAAGGGACGTTTGTACGATAGAATAGTACTAGTATGTATAACTAAACACCATCTAGTTAGAAAGAACTTTCATACAAGAATAAGGCAATCACAAGTATAACTCAAAGAAAACTTTAAATGACCACAACGTTATCAAATAAAAGAATCATACAATTTTCACATCGTGTTTCCATAGCTTTTATTTTGGGGCATTTCATACTGTTCATCATTGTTCACATTACCACCTCTATCTTCAGCGGAGTCCGATCTCGACCCAATCGGCTAGGTTGCCTCATTTGAGACATAAACTTCAATCACAAACACATTACCACTATGTGCGTAGCATGGCGTCCGATCTCGGCCAAATCGGCTAGGCTGCCTTACCAAGGTGTTTCCCTTTTCCATCAATCATCTCATTTCAATCTTTGTTCCCATAAATCGTTTCATAGGCACTTGGGGCCACAGCTATCACGTCATATATTTGGCACTAGGCCACATCTCACATCATTCCCAATTTCTATGTTAGGTTTGTAATTTAGGATAATATGGGCACACAAGAGCAAATAAAATTGTAGGCGTAGATGAGACTTCACATAGATGGCACAACATATGCAGCTTTAATCTCAATCTAAGGTCTAAGCATTTCAATACATGATTCATATTCCTTGCACCTTTTCAAGTTATCAAGAATAACACATTGATCATATTGAGACACATCTTCCACACATATAAGGTTGCAACCCCACATTCATGTGAAACAACAATTAATACAACAATTCAACATTAAACTTACCGTATTTACACAAACACCAACGGAGCTCAATTTCTAAAAGACGGGGTTTTAGCCATACATACCTCAATTGAGCTTTCCCTTAATCCTATGATGTTCCGGAATGTTTTGCACTTCAATCTATTTAAGAAATGTAGCACAATTGAACCCATAATTAGGAGAAGATCATAACCTTAGCTTGCTTGAGCAGTTTATCAAGCATTGAGTGTTCATTAAGGTCTTATGGTCCTTTTATGCAAGATTACACTAGCCCTTTCCCATGCCTCTCTATTTATAATTTCCACATATCTTCTAAGAACACATGCATGCAATGTAGTCACCCTTATCCCCATGAATTACCTCACTAATGACCCCTTATAGCTATGTTTAAAATTAAGAGCTAAGGTGATGAAGTCTTACCTCCTGGATGAAGATTTAGGTGCTTCACTTGATTATCTTCAATGTTTTAACAAGGATTTTTGGATCAATGTTGATGAAAGGCACCTCCTCTCCCTAAGACCCTCTTTCTCACTCTAAAAGCACCAGGAAAATAGGCTCAAAATGAGCCATTGCACAGGATATAACGACAGGGGGTTGGTTTAAAATTTAGAAATATAGAGCCCCGACTCAGATCTACGGTCGCATATGCGATCGCAAAGTTGACATGCGGCCCGCAGAATGGACCGCAAAAATGTCCCCAAAAACCTAGACAATCTTCTTGTGTATGCGACAAGAATGCGGTCCGCATACCGGTTCTGCGGTCGCATAATGCACCACAGAACTGCTCCTCGCAAAATTCCAAGGGGATTATGCGACGACTATGCGGCCTGCATATCGATTATGCGATCGCATAATTGGCCGCATAGTTGACCTCAAAATTAACCATTACATTGCTTGACTATGCGATCCGCATAGCTGTTATGCGACCACGTACTGGACCGCAGAATCGCACTTTTCTGGAAAACATTATTCCTTGACTTTTTAATGCATAGATCAATACAAATTTCTAACACATATTCCTAATTTGGCACTACGAGCTTTCGAGTTTTGAGTAGAAGTTTTCACGGGGCCTTACATTAACCTTCGACTTTTGACATTAGCTTTTTGAAAACCGTACTTGGAGCGACCGGGACCCCTAAATCGGATCCTACCCCAAAGTTAGATCGACAGCTTCTATCTGGCCGGTGCCAGTAATATCGAGGAGTCCCCAAGGCCTCGCTGCTTCTCGAATTTCGCAGGGTAGCAGCATTCGCTCAATCTAGTAAAGGGACCCCGGGGCGATTCTACCAGTACAATTCCCTAGGAGAGGGTGACGTTAACGTGGCCAGAATTAATTGGACCTCTGGGTAGGCGAGCAGTTACTGCTTTGCCCCTATATATTGATTCACTTGCCTCTCAAGTGGTGATTCTGCTTCTTTGAGGTATTATTTCTTCCACAGGCCCTGGAGCTTTGTGCCAGTTCTCCCACTGTTTCAGCTCAAAGTCTTTGCCCAAATCTATATCTTTCTATTCTTATTCTACATACATGACTGCTAAGTCGACGTCCGACCACCAAGGAGAAGGGAGTTCTATCTACGCTCCGTATTCGGTTGGTGGAACACCGCCGGTGCCCGGCGAGCGGGCTTCAAGGTGCCTTGCCTCGAGGAGAGGCATCAAGCTGGGGAAGCCTCCCAATGTTCCAGGTCATCGGGAGCAGGTGTCGAGGATCATCTCATCAGTGGGAGAGGAAAACCTCGAAATGATCAGAAAACATTGCGGATGGGGAGAAGGTGTGGCACTGCAAGTACCTTCTTCCGAGGAGAGCATCATGACCTATGCCGAGGGGTTTTTGAGCGTATACACGCATATTTTTGCATCAGGTCCCCTCGATCGGGTCGTGCTTGACTTCTGTCGGGGATATCGGGTTACCTTGGCGCAGGCTCACCCTTCTTTTGGCAAATTAATGCAGACGATAAGATATTTTGCCGATAAGGCCGGGATTGAGTTTACCTCAGCCATCTCATGAGGTTATATTGGCCACTGCGTTATCTGGGTTTAATTGCTCTACAGCGTCGATCTACCCGAGCTCTGGCCGTCAATAGCGAAGAGGACGAGGACCGTCGATGGATGAATCGGTTTGTTCGAGTTCGAACGATAGATATCATTCCTAGAGAGTTTCTGCCTTTCCTGAGAAATGGAACTTCACACGTAAGTGTCTCACATAAATTTTTGTTGTTTCGACTGGAGGTGGGCTCTGTAATGATATATTCCGTTCCATTTTTGTAGCAACTCCTTGGTTGCCAAACGAGGTCCCTGATTTGGCCGAGTGGTGTCGTAAGCTGGCAGCTTGCTCGATTTATGATAAGCGCAGGTGGCGAGATCTATCCAAAGGGAGGTAGGAGACGAAACATCATGGTAGGTGCCTGGTGGCTTGTTTCCCGAAAATGGTGCTTTTCTTGTCAGCGTACTAACTCAGCCGCCGTAGGTATCGGAGATTTTTTTGAAATGAGGTCGTGCCCTCTGGGAGAGGAGGAGATATTGTCGACCTCGGGATCGAGGATCGATGATTAATGAGAAGGGCCCCCGAGATGTGAGGGGGCTTGTAGTGGTGCAGCTCCTTCTCAGCGATTAAAAGGGGCGATCCGACCGATCGTTTATCTTCGGAGGATAGTAAGCCATCAGATATTGGCATGGCCTTTGGTGAGGCTCAGCAGCTCGGCCTCATGGTAGGTTTTGGTTACTATCGTAAGATTATTATGGTCTCGCGCTCTTCCTTTTTCATCTAATTTTCTTTCGTAGGCCTTTGACAGGCTCAAATCCGAGCTGCTTCACTATGAGGCCCCATTACATGAGGCTTTGGATAAGGAAAAATCTATTAAGCTTCTTTGCACGGAAAAGGAAAGCAAGCTGGTTTCCCTGCAGTGTGAAGTGGATCGGGGCTGGAGCCGTAAGAGCTACCTCAAAAATTAGGCATCCCGTATTTCATGTTGGCTTGCACTCCCCTTTTCATCTTTATGGATTAATGTTTCAATATTTCATTTGGAGAGCAAGGAGGAGGAGCTGGGACAACTTTGGGGCGACGTTGGTCGAGCTAAACGTGAGTTTAACAAGCTGCAGGCGCACGTAGAGCCCAAGTTATGGCCAAAGAGAGTGCTCTAGCCATGGTTTCTGCTCTTGGGGTACAAATCCAGACCGTTTGTGCGAATGAGTCTACACGAGCGAATATGATCGCAAGGCTCTCGTCTGAGCTCTCGAAGGCGAAGGCTGAAGTGGTTAATGTTCGGGCCAAGGTCGTGATGAGCAGCACCAGGGCGGACCAGAAAGCGGCGGCCTATTCAAAGAGCACTGCTGTTGCTAAAGCTGAACTGAGGAGAGCCCTCGATCGTGCGAGCAGTAGCAAGGAGTATGCGAAATGCAAATCTCAGAGGGAAATTCTCGAGTAGATTCATGCCAGGGGCTTTGATCTCTCGGAAGAGATTGAGCAAGCCAAGGGGAAGGAGTATGATGCCAAGTTCCTTCTGTCCGATGCTGAAGTGCGAGGAAGGGGCTGCCGGGCCATAAACCCCGAGGGGGGACGTTTATTTCCCTCTTTGTTCTTGTGTATAAAGCCTTCACAGCATGTTGTAAATGGAGCTTGTATTTTATCACCTGTATGTATAAGGGGGAAACACCGTAATTTGTATCTTCTGTGTTTCTGTTTGGCAAGATTTTAACCAGGTCAATTCGACCTTTGAGCTAGTAGGAATCTTTAGATTCGTGATACGACCCCAAGGCTCGTTAGGCTGGCGACAACGACTCTTACACTTTGCCCTTAGGCATATGTATTTTAACTATTTTGGGTTATGTCTCCGAGTCGGGTTTTGACTCGAGCTCAATCGACCCTCAAGTTTTGTATTTGTGTGGGCTGGCGGCAGTGGCTCTTACGCCTTGGGTCGAAGAGACCTTTTATGTGTGTGGCCCTGAGGCTCGTTAGACTGGCGACACGGCTCTTACGCTTTGCCCTTGGGCATATGTATTTTAACTATTTTGGGTTCAGTCTCCGAGTCAGGTTTCGACTCGAGCTCAATCGACCCTCAAGTTATCGGATGAGCTGGCGACAATGGCTCTTACGCTTTGCCCTTAGGTGTATTTAGTTAACTGTTTTGTGTTCTATCTCTGAATCGGGTTATGACTCGAGCTCAATCCTCAAGTTTTCGGATGAGCTGGCGACAACGGCTCTTACGCTTTGGGCCGATGCGACCTTTTATGTAAGCTGGCGATGCTGGCTCTTACGTTTTGGGTCGAAGTGACCTTTTGTTGGCTTTGTTTTCCCCTCGTTAAGGACTTTGTGAAGTGATTTTTGTCTGACCCGTCGTAGGTTCGGGAAGAACCTCGATTTCAAGTCATTTCGTGGCGATGGTCAAGCACCCCGTAAGGTTTGGCTCAGAGGCTGAGTATCTCGAAGCCAATGATATGGATCTAACGTGGTCGAAGCTCTTTTGCCTATGTCGAGGGTAGCCTGTTTAACCGGTTCTTTTCGAAGTAGATTCGAGTAATGGCCTATGATTTTGTATCGACGGTCGGGCGTCCCCGAGTCGCGTTAGTTTGGCTGGTACAGCCGCATGATCGTAGTGATTCCCGAGTGTAGTATTTTAGGTGTCTATATCGAGGGTATGCCTTTTCAGTAATCTTACAAATGCGATATATAGCCTAAACTTTGGGATCGAGTTTATGCCTGTAGTAAGGTCTTACAAAATTTTCATACCTTTGAGGTCTTACAGTTTTGTTGATACTTGGTACAAGTATGATTCATGCCTTGCTTGAGGTCTTACTGCTTTTGTTGATACTTGGTACAAGTATAATTCATGCCTTGCCTGATGTCTTACAGTTTTTGTTAATACTTGGTACAAGTATGATTCATGCCTTGCTTGAGGTCTTACGAGACCGAGTCTTCCCGCTCGGGGTCTTATGGCTTCGGGTTTTTTGATGAATGGCTATTGGCGACAATCTCCCAGTTATCGAGTTTGCTTTGGCTCGGGAGCCGTTACTCGTGAGCTCGTAATTGCCTCATTGAGGGCTTATGATTCGGAGATTCCGACCCTGAGGTCGTGCTTTTCCTGAGTTTTTGACGCCACTCTCCGAGTATTTGGGACGTTTTTCTTTTTTTGGAGATGTTTCATGATTTTCGTGCTGCCTCGTTGAGGGCTTATGAGTTTGGAGTTCCGACCCTGAGGTCATGCGGGTGCCGAATTATTGACGCCAGTCTCCGAGTATTCGGGGCGTTCTCGATGGAGGAATCTTTAATGCGAAAATGCTGAGTTTCCTTTGGAGCATGGGATGCTTCGGCAAAAGACATTCTTTGATTACTTGGCACAAGTACATGTCGTTTTGTTGTCGTGGGACCGACTATATAGGCACGGTTCGTTCAACCGTTTGGCCCGATACATCATTTTACTATTGGGACCCTGGGGGGATGCCCTCCAGTATTCGGGGTTGATTGCAAAGGAAGCGTTGAATACTTGTTGAGTCTTCCTTAGGTAGCGTGTAGACGTTGCCTCGTTAAAGACCTTGCCGGAAAAATCCTTTTCGTGATAAAACTCGGTCGAAGGAAAAGAGTGCAACGGACGCTTCGAAACCTTAAGGTCTTCGAGCTAGATCGACATCTCGACTGCTTTGGTCGATGGCCTGCACAAAAGTTATCGTGAAATAAAAATAGGAAAAGGGGGATGATTATACCTCAGTGGCAATGGCGCTTTTAGATTCTGGAGTTTGATTAGTGGATGCGATATGGTCCTTTATTTGAATACAGCCGAGGGCGTATCTTAAAAGATCGTGTGGATGACATGTTGTGGTTCGTTTGCTTTGTTCTTTTTGGTTTTTTCTCTTTTTCGGGATTGGTTTTTAGCTCGGTCGCTAAGGAATTCCCGAAGGTGACCGTTGTCGAGTAGCCGGGCCACTTCCTCCCGGAGTTGCCGGCAATCCTCGATCCTGTGTCCGTGCGTGTTGTGAAACTCGCATACTAAGTTGTAGTTCCTTTGTGAAGGATCAGACTGTACAGGCCTGGGCCATTTGGTGTCCCTGATTTTGCTGATGGCGAACACGATGTCCGATACGTCAACGTTGAAGTTGTATTCTGACAAGCGAGGTGCCTCAGTAGGTCCCGCGTTTCTATCAAACCTGGCTCTGTTGAAGGTCCCCTGAGGATTCTGTCCTCGGTTCATCGGCCGATCGTTGCGGGGCGGTTTGCGTCTCGGGGCGTTCCTCCTATATTTGTTTTGCTTTGGCTCCTTTGCTAGGAGCCTGCTTGGGTATACTGAGCCCGAGGGGGCTCCCAGCTCGTCGTCCTCGACCCTGATCTTTGACTGATATCGGTTGTGGACGTCCGACCAGGTTACGACAGGATACTCGATCAGATTCTCTTTTAGCTGCCTCGAGGCCATTAAGCTCCGCTCATTCAGGCCTTGAGTGAAGGCCTGCACCGCCCAATTGTCGGAGACCGGGGGTAGTTCCATTCGTTCCATTTGGAAGCGAGATACGAACTCTCGCAGCATTTCACTATCCCTCTGCTTGATCTTGAACACGTCAGACTTCCTCGTTGCTACTTCGATGGCACCGGCGTGTGTCTTTATGAAAGAGTCTGCCAGCATGGCAAATGAGTCTTTGGAGTTGGGAGCTAGGTTGTGGTACCACATCATGGCCCCCTTCGAGAGCCTTTCCCCAAACTTCTTCAGTAAGACGGACTCGATCTCATCGTCTTTTATGTCGTTGCCCTTTACTGCGCACGTGTTGGCGGTAACGTGCTCATTGGGATCTGAGTTCTCTTCATATTTTGGTAGTTCCGACATTCTGAACTTCTTTGGAATGGGTTTCGGAGCCGCTTCCTCTGGGAACGGCCGCTGCAAAAAATTCTTCGAATCTACACCTTTCAGGACCGGGGGCGCGCCTAGGATTTGGTCGACCCTAGAGTTGTAAGTTTCGACTTTCTAGTCGTTGGTTGCTATCATTTTCTCGCCCGACTCGATCCTTCTAGTGAGGTCTTCGAGCATTTTTACGATGGATAGGGTCGTCTATCGATCCATTATTGCTCGATCTCTCCGGTACCTGTTCTGCCAGGGAGTTGTTCCCGGTGCTACGGTGCTGGGAGTTTTTGGGTGGCTTTGCAGCTTAGCAATAGCCAGCTGTTGTGCCCGCAACATTTCAAAAATAACATGAAGGCTAACTTCCTGTTCTTCCCGAGCGGGGTTTTTTGGGCTTCCTGTTGGTCGCCTTGTTGTATGCTCTTGTCGGTGCGTGAGGTTTCGTCGATCTACTGTGCGTCGCGCTAGCCCGCATCCGCTGGAATCGGTCCAGGTGCATTCTCGGGGTTCTGTGGCGGTGCACCAACAATTGGAACAGCCACACCGTTTTCTCTGTGATTTTCAAGGTTGTCGTTCTGAACTCTGTTTACTGAGCCAGACATTTTGACCTGAAATCGAAGATCTTAGACAAGAAAAAGTGTGAAAGATAACTTGCGTTGTGTAATAAAACCAGCAAGAAAAGAATCACTATTATTTTTAGCCCCACGGTGGGCGCCAAACCGTTTACCGTGAAAATGGTAATAACAATTAAATTTGTTGATGGGACTCTAAAAATACGTGATCTATTTTTATGCTAGTTGTTAAGCAATTGATGCTATGTGTATGAAGTTTAAAGATGAAATGCGAGCTAAAGTAGAGTTATAGTCAAACCGACGAGTTAGCTATTCGGGGCCTCGGACTGACCGATACGGGGCCTCAAGGCTGATCCCTGGGCTCGGGCTCGAGCTATTAAGGGTAATCAGGGAAGGGCTGACAGTTGTGAAATAATTGAGGGAGGCTCTTTATGGCCAATGATGAGAAATAAATGAAGAACAAGTATGAAAGATAATAAATAGGAGCAACAATATGGAGAGAATATGGTAGAGAGAAAAAGAGAGAGAGAGTTATATTTCGTGTAGAATAGTTGGAGCAACAACAGTCCCTTACAAGGTGTCCATGCTTTATATAGGAGGGGAATCCTAACATAGTACAAAAACATAATTACAAAGATAAGGGATGGGACAACCAGATGACACAAGGCTCTGCCAATACTATCTGCGCGCCTTGGGAACTCCCCATCCCCGGCATCGTCATTAGGTCGGGAGTCAGTGGACTTCGAAGGAGGGAACTCGGCCACAACCTCGCAGCCTCGAGGTCTCGAGATGATTTCCTAAAACACCTTAATGGCGAGAAATTGGACACTCCGATTTCGCCGTATACACCCTTCTTTTTCTATGCTAAGCCTTTCATCACTTCAGTACTACCGCGCTTGCACAAATTCCTGCTCCAGTTCTCTGAGTTCGCCACCGCCATGACTACCACATCGGGGTCTGTCCGGCAGAGAGGGGGAGTTCCGCCGCCGGTGTTCAGGACCGACGAGAGAGTACTTTGGAGATTACTTCTTTGATAGGAGAAGAGCATCTTGGGTTAGTGAGAAAAGACTGCGAATGGGGAAAGGAAGTAGTGTTACAGGTGTGAGCACGTGATTTTTGCCTCGCATGATTTACTCCTACAGAATTCTTAGATTTAGGATTTTTCTTTTGTTATTTAATTTTTAGGAATTAATTGCATAATTTCCATGTTTATTTGTATTTCTGTGTGCATTTTTAATTTAACATAAACTCATAAAAATACAAAAATAAGCATTGCACTTAGTATTTAATTTTACATATTTTTAGATTAATTAGTAATTAGGGTTTTACAAAAATCACAAAAATTGATTTGTTTTGCTTGGTTTGAATTTTATTAGTTTTCTTTAAATTAGTATTTAATTAGTGGTGTTGGTTATTAATTAGAGCTTAATATAATTTGGTAGGATAATTTAGAGTTAATTTAGATTTTTAGTTTTAATTTGAAAAAAAAAGAGAAAAAAGAAAAATAAAAAGGAAAAAGGAAATTAAAGAAGAAATACAGATTTTGGGCCAGTATTTGCTTAAAGCACCCAGGCCCAGTCTTTCCCTTCCAAACCCGTTCCAATCTAGCCCAAACCCATCAAAAATCCGGTCCAGCCCCCCCAGTGCCCAAAACGGCGTCGTTCCCTCTCGTTTGATCTCAACCGTCGAGGTTGGAAAATCTAACGGACAGGAACTGAGCATTAATAGGTATATTAATGTCCAAACAGGCCTACCCCCCCCCAAGACTCGTCTCTCTCACCTCAAACCTCAGAGACATTAGCGCCGCCGTCTACCGCCGCGGAACCGCCGGCCGGAAATCGCCTCCGCCGGCGGCGATTGTCCCAATGACTCCCATTTTTACACCACCTGACCGCCTCACACTTCCCCTTTCCAAATCCACAACCCTCTTCCCTCGAATCCACCCAAACCCCTCGAATCTTTCGAAACCCTAGCGCCGCCCTCATCCCCTCTGGCGGCGGCGTAACCCAATCCCCACCAAATTAACACCACAGACCCACCCTGATCCCCTCATACTTAGTCCATCGCTGATTTCCTTCAAATCGTTCTAAAATTCCCCGAATCTTAAATCACAGAATTGAACCAAGTCAAAGGTTGTTGAGATTTTCGGTTTAATCTGGTTTTAGTCGCGTGCTTTTGTAAGAGCACACGATTAACATCAAATTGAGCCGGAAATCAGAGGATCCAAAGGCTCAAGCTCCATTTTTCATCACCCGAGTAATTAGTAGGTACTTTCTTCTTTACTTCGGTTTATTCACTTCTTCACTGTTCTTTTTCCATTTCTCTGCCTCGTCCCCTCTTCTCGAATTATTTTCTATTTATTCTGAAGTTTATTTGTTTCATGCATTGGTAATTGGATTCTTTTCTTAATTAGTTAATTGGCTCATCCGTTAATTTAGCTAAGTTCCCTTTATTTGTACTAATTTGCAGTAATTTAGGTGTCTATGTGTGCAAATTTTTTAGTATTTGGGTCGTTATGTTTTCTAGAAGGTTATAAAATTAGTGGCTTGATTCATGGTTTTGGGGCTTTAGAATCTGTTTCTGGCCATTGTTGTAAAGTGCAGTTCCTCATTGTTACACAGTTGGTTGGGCTAATTGGACCCTGCAAGTTTTAAGGAGTAATTCTCAGGGCATTTGGGGGTAATTTAGGAATTGTAGAGTAGAGAATCTTGGATAACTGCTTAAAGAAGTCCTAGAAGCTTCTAGCGGTGGGCTGGTTCCTAATTTTAACACCAATGACTTGGCTAACAAGTCATAAAATCAGGGATCTAAGTGCAAAATTAAAATCTGAAGCTTGCCCCAACCATTTGCCTATAAAGGCATTAGATACTTGCCTTGAAAGAGAGGTTTTAGAGGGAGAAAAATACATAAGCGGCTAGAGGGTTACTGTTCCATGGGACATTTTCCATTTTTTTTTGATTAATTCTGAAGTGTTCAAGGCTTAAACACATTTTCTGATTTAGTTTAAGAGTCATATGAAGTAATTGATTTTTTTGGAAGAGTTTTCTGGTTCAATCGTGTTAAGGGGTTACTGTTCTATTGAGCTTTTCAAGCTGGTTTCATGGTTTCCATTTGTTGAATCTGGGCTGTGCTGTTGCTGGTTGTTTCTGCCGTTAATACTGCTGATCCCTCTTCATTTCATTGTTTCCTTCTTATTCCCAGGTACTCTTTTAAGCTCATACTTGAAGAATACTCTTTGAACATGTAAAGGATTTGAAATTCATGCTAAATAAAGAGGATGTTGGAAGCCGAACTGATTTTGACTTTGTTTCTATTTGTTGTGTGTCTCTAAGTTAGAGTTAGAACCATACCTGTTGATTGGGGGTTTGTTCATGGAATTTGAAGTGTATAAATGAGCTTAGTACTTTGAACTTTTACTTAGGCAAACAATGGACTGTGATTAGTAATGTATATTCCCTGTGTGCTTTGGGCTGTCGAAAATTCTTAGGTTTGATTTCAGCTGGGGTCAATTGGTTAGCTTCTTCATGTACAAATATGCGAATGTTAGGTGTTGTGGAATTTTTGTGCAACTTGTTCACAGGGTTTGTTTAAGCTCAAAATTAACTTTCTCGAATGAATTTTATTTTTACAAGTGTTAGTAGCCTTATTTGTTGTTTTTTTTTTCAAGTTTGCTTGTCATGGTCGCTCGTGAGGTCCTACTACTGTTCCTTTGGATTGGGATAATGTTTGCATAATTTCGGAGTCAAATGAGTGTTTAATTTGGGGTTACTGGATTAATTTAGTCAATTGTTGCTTCATGCTCTGAATAACAGTAAACCTGGAAATCAAATTGGTAGTTTATACATGTGTCTTGGTTTCGAAATGGGCCTGGTATGTTACTCAGCTTAAAGCAAGCGACTGATCAACTCAAAGGCCTGTATGGTATTCAACTGTGAAGCCCAATTCGCTGGGCTGACCTCAGGCGCAGTTTGTTCCTCGTGATTGGATTGCTAGGCTGGGCTTCACTTGGAGCCCAGTCATTACCTGTTGAGCCAATTATAATGGGCAACTCGAAGGTAGTCTCGCCTTATTTCCTAGCGTAGGTGCAACAAACATAATATTCGTAGAGTAAGCCTTTAGGGCCGATTAAAGCACGATTGTGATTGCGTATACGTTCGCGTAACATGATCACAATTCTAAAACCAATTTGGAGTATGCGTTCGCGCAACTTCGATCAAACTTTTCTTAATAATAAAAATAGGTTTTCATGGGCTATTAATTAGTTTTTACGGCCCTCGTATTAATTTCGTAACCTAGATGTAAAAATGACTAAATATTTCGTATAATATCCTTTAGGGCCGTTTTAAAATACTAGTGTGATTGTGTATACGTCCGCGTAACACAATTATGCTTCTAAAAACAAAACCGGAGTATGCGTTCGCGCAACTTTGGCCCAAATTTTCTTAATAATAATAAAGCGTTATTAATTGTGGACACGTTCGCGTGACATGATTTTTGACGCGCCAAACAAGCGGGTATACGTACGCGTAACCCGTTTCAAGATAATTTTCTTAATTAAAAGCGATGAAAGAGGCAAAAGCACATAGGTTCTAAAATGAGTAATTAAACAATTTAATAAGCCAAGTATGATCAAAGCGACCGTGCTAGAACCACAGAACTCGGGAGTGCCTAACACCTTCTCCCGGGTTAACAGAATTCCTTTCCCGGATTTCTGATTCGCAGACTGTAATAACAGAGTCATTCTTTTCCTTGATTCGGGATTTAAATCGGCGCGACTCTGATTTTTAATTAAATAATCCCGTTTCGATTGTCACTTCAAGTTGGAAATAACTCCCTTTATTATACCCTTTTCGGGGGTGTAATGAAAAAGGAGGTGTGACAGCTCTGGCGACTTTGCTGGGGAAAAGAACCCAGAATTCTTGTTCAGGGTTCAAGAATTTGAGCTTATTTTATGATTTTTACTTGGCTTATTTATTGTTGATATTAATGTATTTTGTGAACCTTTGTGCTAAATGCTATCTGTTTACCGCTTTAATATTGTTGAATTGTATATAATTGCCTTCTTACGTCACCCCATCTGAGTCTTCTGAAAATGGTGCATACGTTCGCGTAGCCCGCTTTTCTGTAGAAATTATACCAAATAGAGCGAGGCTGGGCAAGCGACAAGGCCGAGCAAACTTTAGTGCTCCCGGTATGTCGCCCCCTCCTCGGCCCCAGTTGTCCGCTCGGGTACCCCATGTCTAGATCAAAACCCCAGGATTTAAACTTAGAAAAACACAGCTCCATGCCGGATCCCTAGTAGGAGCGCTTGTTTGCATCACGTGCATTTTGACTTAGGGGACTCAACACAGGGGTTGGGTCCGTCTAGGACAGGTGTACCCAAAATAATAGACCATCATGATGCATTCTATGTGCTACGTGAACATTTATTTGTTTCGGCTTGCATGCTGACCGACTAGATAAGAAAAGAAAAGAGAGGGGGAAAAAAAGAGAGAAAAACAAGAGAGATAAAGACCAAGAGTGATGAAGAAATAAAGCTCGGCTCTAAAGCCCGATATTTGAAAATATCTCGAAACTCTGCCTAATTTTTCAAAAATAGTTATTTCCCAAAATCAAAGCTGCCCGAACTACGCATACCTAATTCTCGTCTTTTGGGGCGTGATACGTAGGCAACCCACATAGGGTCCGGTCTTCCTAGTAAACGTTAGGTTCTTGGCTTTGCGGGGTCTTAGCCAAATTTTGCACTTCCAGCCATCTTTTGGCCAAATAAGCCACTTTCCAAAAACAACCTCAATCATGTCTTGCATGTGTCTAGTAGGGAATGTTATTGTCTCACATAGTGTTGGTTTAAGTTTTCTCATACAGGTGTGGATTTATTTATCGGAGTTTGGGCATGACATACACCCCAGGATCACTGCATTCATGAGCTGCTCGAGGAGCCATTTTAGGTTTTTGAGTCAATTGTTCATGTTTTACTTTTTAGTCCTGTATAGTGGCATTCGGTCTTTTAGGTGATGCCAGAGTTTGTAATAAGTCTAATTGAGTTTGCCTAGTCTTTTGTTATTCTTATTTGTATTTTGGAGATGTGTTACAAGTCAAAAAATCCAAAACAAAAGAGAAAGAAATTTTGTGTTTTTATATTTTCGTTATAGGGTTTCTTTAGAATACCAATTTTAGAAATGAAAAAAAAAATTCCTTTGAGGTGGTTTTTTTTTTCTTTAGGCAATTAATATCAAAATAAAAAGTGCTTTTATATTTCCTTTAGTATATTAAGACTAAAATTCAGAAAAAGGGAATTTTCTTTTAGTACCTTTTTAAAGAGTTTTCTTTAAGGTTTTAATTTCAAAAATCCAAAAAGATTTTCTTGTGAGGTTCTTCTTTGGGAAATTAATGGAGAAAAAAAAATTCTTTTATTTTCATTAGAACTTTAGGACATTGTACATAGAAGAAAAAGGAAACATACTTTACTTCCTTCCTAAAACAAAATCAAAAGTATTTTTCCTCTTCTAGGGTTTTTCCTTAATAGAGTATTTGTTTCAAAAGTATAACATCTTTTACTTCTCTTTTCTCATTAGAGTAGTCCTCAAGGTAAAAGAAAAAGAAAAAGAAAAAAAAGAGAATGTCAGTTTGTTTACTTTATTCCCGATCTCCAAGAACTACGCTTGGTCTGATTCATGCGGGGTCATGATACGTAGGCAATCTCCATAGGATTCGACCATAACCAAAAGAAAAAAAGAGTGATAAAAAGAGAAAAAGAAGAAAAGAGAACAAAAACAGAGAGAAAGAAAAGGCAAGAAAAAGGAAAAAAGAGAAGAAGTGGCAAATGGAAATAAGAAAAGCCGGGATGACGCAAGCAGCCGAACAAATGCATAATAGAAATGGTTAACTGCTTAGGTGCATTCATTCCCCAAAATGTGCGGTTACCAATCTGTTAAAGCCCTCACCGCTAACAAAGTTGTTGTTGATGCATTGAGTTCAGCCATGTGGTTAGTTGATTGGCATTTTGGAAACTCTCTCCTACAACACCCGGTCAAAAAACAAGTTGATCATGGCCAACCAGGAACTTGACGCGAGTGTTATCGATCCTTCGAGAGAGGTGGGAGAGTTGGATGTTAATGTGATGAAAGAAGAGATGTATAAACTGAAACAACAGATGGCCAAGATGTATCAAGCATGGGCAAAAAAGGCGCCGGATATCAACCAGAATCCATTGTCGGCCCATCATGAGACAAATATGATCGGGATAGTGCATAAGGGAGGGGAGCCTAAGAAGCCTTCACAGACCGTCATGATGATTCGGTCCAGTGAGGTCGGGCCGGTTGAAAAGTCAACAAGTGGAAAATTAGTGATCAGGTTGGGCGGGACAGACAGTGAGCCATCTGCGGTAGTCAAGAAAGGGTCCTCAAGTGAGGTTGCAACGAAACAAGAAAGGGCAAAAGTAGTTGTGCCAGGATTGTCGAACAAGCCTGTCGTGATTGTGGAGGGTGCCCACACAGATCCCGTCATTGTCAAGCCAGGGGCAGTGAAGCATCCGGTGTCAGCAGTTCCAAAGCCTGTGGTTGTCTTTGATGATGAGTTGATTTGCGAGGGTCCAAAGTTTATTTGATGAAGTAAACACGGTGGAAATTGGGGGAGGATCTGGTGACGAAGAGGTGCATTTTGTCAAGCCGAATGTGAAGATCAACAATTGGGAAGCTACTCCTCTTCCTACTCGGAGGGAGTTTTGGTAGTGGGTTTTGATTTCCTTTTAGTTGTTTGGATTATTCCAGGGTTGTGATTCAGATTCTATGTTCCGTCCGTTTGGATGTGTTAAACCTTGCTATCTTTTGATTTCAATGAAATGCAATTTCCCTTTTTCATCATTCCTGATAGTTTTATTTTTATTTTTCTTTTCTTCCTTTACACAGTTCTTTTAGGCTGGTTTTCATTGACA
>NC_031989.1:32684397-32691555 GCF_001879085.1 Nicotiana attenuata
TCTGATGAATCTTTCTCCTAAGATAACGAAAAATAGTGACCTAGTTTGATGAACTTTCTCCTAGGATCAAAATCTTAGTCTGATGAATCTTTCTCCTAAGATAGAAGACCTAGTCTGATGAATTTTCTCCTAGGATCAAAATCTTAGTCTGATGAATTTTCCTCCTAAGATAACAAAAAAAAAGACCTAGTCTGATGAACTTTCTCCTAGGATAGAAATCTTAGTCTGATAAATTTTTCTCCCAAGATAGAAAACCTAGTCTGATGAATTTTCTCCTAGGATAAACGTCTTAGTCGGATGAATCTTTCTCCTAAGATACCAAAAACAAAAACAAAAAAAGAAAAAAAAGAGAAAAAAAGGGGGACCTAGTCTGATGAATTTTCTCCTAGGATAAATGTCTTAGTCTGATGAATATTTCTCCTAAGATAGAAAACCTAGTCTGACGAATTTTCTCCTAGGTAATTTGAAAAAAAGGAAGTCTGAATTCGAAAAAAAGGAAAAAGGGAAGTCTAGAGTTTTTTAAAAAAAGAGGGTCAATTTTTAGTTTTCTTGAAATCAGGGGTTCCCGCCTGGAGAATAGGGTCAGTCTTTATTTTAGTCAAGATTAGTTTATAGTTTTCCTCGTCTGTTCTTTAGTTTACTTTCATCATAGCATTAATGGTATAAGTGGTTTACAATTTTGCTAACAACTCACAAATCTTCCTAGTGCAAACTGGGGCAGAAAAAATTTCTTTTGTTTTGTGTTTTTGCCGTAATCAGGCGCCTACCTGGAGAACAAGGCAAGACAACCCAAGTTTCAAGGGAAAGCAGTTTCGAAGGAAGACAACTCAAGTTTCAAAGGAAAGCAATATTGAAGGAAGACAATTCAAGTTTCAAGGGAAAATGGTTCATGGTGCAAGGGAAAACAATGTCAAGTAACAAGAGAAGACGTTCAGCTTCAGCAATCAGGAGCCCACCTGGAGAACAAGGGAAGTACAATTCAAATTTTAGCTTTTAATTTTTAATATTTGATAACATGCTGTACCCAGCCACCAACTGGGGCAGAAAATTTTCTTTGTTTGTTTATTTTGTTGCAGTCAGGAGCCCACCTGGAGAACAAGGGAATACTCTTCAAGCTTCAGCAGTCAGGAGCCCACCTGGAGAACAAGGGAATACTTTTCAAGTTTCAGCAGTCAGGAGCCCACCTGGAGAACAAGGGAAGTGCAATTCAATTTTAGCTTTTAATTTTTCATATTTGATAACATACTGTACCCAGCCACCAAACTGGGGCAGAAAATTTTCTTCGTTTGTTTTGCAGCAGTCAGGAGCCCACCTGGAGAACAAGGGAATACTTTTCAAGTTTCAGCAGTCAGGAGCCCACCTGGAGAACAAGGGAAGTGCAATTCAATTTTAGCTTTTAATTTTTAATATTTGATAACATGCTGTACCCAGTTACCAAACTGGGGCAGAAATTTTCTTTGTTGTTTATTTTGTTGCAGTCAGGAGCCCACCTGGAGAGCAAGGGAATACTTTTCAAGTTCAGCAGTCAGGAGCCCACCTGGAGAACAAGGGAAGTACAATTCCAAGTTTAGCTTTTAATATCTGATAACATGCTGCACCCAGTCACCAAACTGGGGCAGAAAATTTTCTTTGTTTGTTTTGTTGCAGTCAGAAGCCCACCTGGAGAACAAGGGAATGCTTTTCAAGTTCAGCAATCAGGAGCCCACCTGGAGAACAAGGGAACACATTTCAAGCTTCAGCAATCCGGAGCCCGCCTGGAGAACAGAGGCATACATTTCAAGTTTCAGCAGTGAGGAGCCCGCCTGGAGAACAGAGGTATTACAATTCAAGTTTCAGTTTTCCAATTTTTGTTAATATNAAGAAGCTTACTCAAGTGGGGCTTACAAGTTGGTTGATGCAGATGGCATGAGAATCGGCCCTATCAATGGCAAGTTCTTAAAGAAGTATTATCCTTGAAGTTCCTACGCTCCTTGACGCATGAGCCTAAACTGCATGTTGCTACACTCCTGGCCCGCAAGAGTATAAACTGTGTACGGCCCAAAAAAAAAAGAGTCCGCTAGGTTGAAAATCTCGAAAGAGGCGGCCTAGGCAAAAGTTAGGACGTAAAAAAAAAAGTCCGCTAGGTTGAAAACTTCGAAAGAGGCGGCCTAGGCAAAAGTTAGGACATATAAAAATAAAAATTCAACAGTCAGGAGCCCGCCTGGAGAACAGAGGTATTACAATTCAAGTTTTAGTTTTCCAGTTCTTGTTAATATCTGGTAATATGACGCCCAGTCACCAAACTGGGGCAAGAGATTTTCTTTGTTTTTGTCCATTTTTGTTGAAGTCAGGAGCCCGCCTGGAGAACAGAGGAATACATTTCAAGTTTAGCAGTCAGGAGCCCGCCTGGAGAGCAAAGGAATACAGTTCAATTCAGCAATCAGGAACCCGCCTGGAGAGCAGGGAATACATTCGAGTTCAGCGGCCAAGCATCACCCGGAGAAAGGAAAACATCTCAAAGTGTAGTCAGCAGTCAGGCAGCCACCTGGAGAAAAGGCAAAACATCTCAGATCACAATTCAAGGAAGCAACAAAAGGATGTCGCGGGGAGAATACAATACAACAAGGCAACAAGAAATACAAGATCAAGATATAGATAGGATCTTTTGTAATTCATAGCTCATAGCTTAGTCTAGTTTCCTTTTATTTTTGACATGGTGTAATAAGGGGGTTCAGTAAGCAGTAGTAGCAGCAGCAGCAACAGTGAAACCACAGCTTCATGGTAGTCCCAGCTACCAGACCTTCCAGAACTACACTGACCTGATTCCTTTACAGCTAAGGATATGTAGGCAACCTCTGAAGCAAGGTTCGGTCAGACATTTTCAAAAATGCTTCCATGGAGTGCCAAGCGGGCAAAAAAAAAAAAATCCCTCATAATTGCTCACTTATCTTTGCGCGAAAACTCTTCGTGTTTCCGAGCAAAGAGGGGCAGCTGTGAGCACGTGATTTTTTCCTCGCATGATTTACTCCTACAGAATTCTTAGATTTAGGATTTTTCTTTTTGTTATTTAATTTTTAGGAATTAATTGCATAATTTCCATGTTTATTTGTATTTCTGTGTGCATTTTTAATTTAACATAAACTCATAAAAATACAAAAAATACACATTGCACTTAGGATTTAATTTTACATATTTTTAGATTAATTAGTAATTAGGGTTTTACAAAAATACAAAAATCACAAAAATTGATTTGTTTTGCTTGGTTTGAATTTTAGCTTTGAATTTTATTAGTTTTCTTTAAATTGGTATTTAATTAGTGGTGTTGGTTATTAATTAGAGCTTAATATAATTTGGTAGGGTAATTTAGAGTTAATTTAGATTTTTAGTTTTAATTTGAAAAGAAAAAGAGAAAAAAGAAAAATAAAAGGAAAAGGAATTAAAGAGAAATCAGATTTTGGGCCAGTATTTGTTTAAAGCACCCAGGCCCAGTCTTTCCCTCCCAAACCCGTTCCAATCTAGCCCAAACCCATCCAAAATCCGGTCCAGCCCCCCTAGTGCCCAAAACGGCGTCGTTCCCTCCCGTTTGATCTCAACCGTCGAGGTTGGAAAATCTAACGGACAGGAACTGAGCATTAATAGGTATATTAATGTCCAAACAGGCCTACCCCCCCAAGACTCGTCTCTCTCACCTCAAACCTCAGAGACATAACGCCGCCGTCCACCGCCGCGAACCGCCGGCCGGAAATCGCCTCCGCCGGCGGCGATCGTCCAATGACTCCCATTTTTACACCACCTGACCGCCTCACCTTCCCCTTTCCAAATCCACAGCCCTCTTCCCTCGAATCCCACCCAAACCCCTCGAATCTTCGAAACCCTAGCGCCGCCCTCATCCCCTCCGGCGGCGGCGTAACCCAATCCCCACCAAATTAACACCACAGACCCACCCTGATCCCCTCATACTTAGTCCATCACTGATTTCCTTCAAATCGTTCTAAGATTCCCCGAATCTTAAATCACAGAATTGAACCAAGTCAAGAGGTTGTTGAGATTTTCGGTTTAATCTGGTTTTAGTCGCGTGCTTTTGTAAGAGCACACAATTAACATCAAATTGGGCCGGAAATCAGAGGATCCAAAGGCTCAAGCTCCATTTTTCATCACCCGAGTTATTAGTAGGTACTTTCTTCTTTACTTCGGTTTATTCACTTCTTCATTGTTCTTTTTCCATTTCTCTGCCTCGTCCCCTCTTCTCGAATTATTTCTATTTATTCCGAAGTCTATTTGTTCATGCATTGGTTAGTTTGGATTCTTTTCTTAATTAGTTAATTGGCTCATCCGTTAATTTAGCTAAGTTCCCTTTATTTGTACTAATTTGCAGTAATTTAGGTGTCTATGTGTGCAAATTGTTTAGTATTTGGGTCGTTATGTTTTCTAGAAGGTTATAAAATTAGTGGGCTTGATTCATGGTTTGGGGCTTTAGATCTGTTTCTGGCCATTGTTGTAAAGTGCAGTTCCTCATTGTGACCAGTTGGTTGGGCCAATTGACCCTGCAAGTTTTAAGGAGTAATTCTCAGGGCATTTGGGGGTAATTTAGGAATTGTAGAGTAGAGAATCTTGGATAACTGCTTAAAGAAGGTCCTAGAAGCTTCTAGCGGGGGCTGGTCCTAATTTTAACACCATGACTTGGCTAACAAGTCATAAAATCAAGGATCTAAGTGCAAAATTAAAATCTGAAGCTTGCCCTAACCATTTGCCTATAAAGGCATTAGATACTTGCCTTGAAAGAAAGGTTTTAAAAAGGCTGAAAAAATCCAAAAACAAAAGGCTGTAGAAATTACTGTTTCATCAAAGGTTTGAAGAGCTGAAAACATAGAAAAATCAGAGACGGCTCAAAAAATCACTGTTATATTGCATTTTGACTCTAGCTTTTTTAGGTTTGTCACTCTAAAATAATTCTGGTCCATTTTGGGAGTTTGAGATGGTTTGATCTTGAGTTTGAAGGGGTGTTGTGTTTTAAAATTCACTGTTCCATTGATTTGGGACTGATTTTAGTGGTTTTGATTCCTGGATCTGGGCTATTTCGTTGCTGGTGCTTATTTCCTGCACGTAACGCTGCTGTTTTGCTGCTGCTTTCCATTTTGCTGAACCTGCTGCCTCTTACCCTTTTCTTTATTCCTTTCTTCTTCCAGGTACATTTCGATCCTCATGGATTTCACTTAAACATGTAATCTGAAGCATGATTTGAGAAGGAAATGAATATGGCACGATTTATGGACTCCACGTATTCTGCTGTTGTTTATTCCTTCTAGTTATTCTATAGTTTTGAAGTTCAAATTCATGTATTCTTCAAAATGGGTTGTAGTTAGTTTGATCATGATAGTTGTGTAATATCTCCTTCTAATTTTGGTTGTCGATTTAGTACGTAAACATTGCTTACAATCATTGTTAATTGACTGTTAAATCAATCAAGTCACAGTGACTGTTGGATGNATGAGTTCCTCTCACCCTCCCCATTCCAACCCCCCAATCTACTTCCCTCGAATCCCAGTCGATTCCCTCGAATAGCCAAAACCCTAGGTGCCGCCCACGGCGGCGCCGCCTCCAAACCTCCTCAAAACGACCCCCCACACTCCCCTCACTTCACTCTCCCCAAACCCCTAATTATTTTTTTTCAAATCCTTCCCCACCTCCTCAAATTTTGAATCTAAGAGGGCAGAACCCTAGAAATTCAAGGTGTCGATTTCTGCTCCAATTTCTTGAATCCAAGTGTCGATTTGAGGCCCAAAATAATGCTTCCGTTTGTTCTTGGCAAAAAACAAACGCCTAGCATCATTTTGGGACTCGAATCAAAGTCCAATAGCTGTCCAAGTTCTACATCAGTGAGTACTCTTTTCTTTCTTTTATTATTCGTATTCTTTGTTTTAAAATTAGTCTCCTATTAATTCGTTCATCTTTGCAGTATCTTAGTTCTATAATTTTGTTTTTTCGATTAGTTTAGTTTGATAGTTCGATTAATCTTTCCGCCTATTCTTGGATTACCATTACTTGCCAGGGTTTATTTTCTCTTTTCATATTGTTTTGGTTTTGGTTTTGTGCATTTCTTCAGTTTTTGTTAGTTTTAAATCTGGAGTTCAGTGGTTAATTTAGATTCAAGAGTTTTGTTTGAATTTGGTTTTAGCTGACTGATTTTCAGAAGTGCTGATTTAACCATGGTTAGTTTAGAAGGGTTAAGGTTTGTAGACCAGGGTAAAAGGGGTGAATTTAGTAATTTTTAGAAGCAAAAAGGGTAATATGGGTAATTCAACATAAGGAATCTTTTAGTAACTGAAAATGAAACTCCCTAGGACCTTCTAGATGGGGCTTTAATCTGAAATTCAACAAATAGGTATAGTAACTTGGGCAACAAGCCAAGATTCTAGGGACCCCTAAGCTAAAATAAAAGCTTAAGAGGGGAGTAAAGGGTAAATAAATGATCTGCAGGGCTGCCCTAGAGTTGAGCCTATATAAGGTAGCATTCTTGCCTTTCAAGGCAAGGTTTGAGAGTTAAAAATCCAGAAGTAAAGGCTGCACAGTTTTATTTTTTAGGAAGGTTTTAAAAGCTGAAAAAATCCAAAAACAAAAGGCTGTAGAAATTACTGTTTCATCAAAGGTTTGAAGAGCTGAAAACATAGAAAAATCAGAGACGGCTCAAAAAATCATTGTTATATTGCATTTTTATTCTAGTTTTTTTAGGTTTGTCACTCTAAAATAATTCTGGTCCATTTGGGGAGTTTGAGATGGTTTGATCTTGAGTTTGAAGGGGTGTTGTGTTTTAAAATTCACTGTTCCATTGATTTGGGACTGATTTTAGTGGTTTTGATTCCTGGATCTGGGCTATTTCGTTGCTGGTGCTTATTTCCTTCACGTAACACTGTTGTTTTGCTGCTGCTTTCCATTTTGCTGAACCTGCTGCCTCTTACCCTTTTCTTTATTCCTTTCTTCTTCCAGGTACATTTCGATCCTCATGGATTTCACTTAAACATGTAATCTGAAGCATGATTTGAGAAGGAAATGAATATGGCACGATTTATGGACTCCACTTATTCTGCTGTTGTTTATTCCTTCTAGTTATTCTATAGTTTTGTAAGTTCAAATTTCATGTATTCTTCTAAAAATGGGTTGTGTTAAGTTTGTATCATGATA
>NC_031989.1:32691785-32745551 GCF_001879085.1 Nicotiana attenuata
AATTCATTTTGAACCTGTTCATTTTTGAAACTATTAAACTGATGGCCAGCAAATGATTACCTGATTAAAAATCCATGCGTTAGTGATGTCTGTTTTCTTTCAAGGTTTATTAATTAGGAAAATGATTCAAATAAGAACAGAATAGGAATAGTATTACTTGAGCTCATAATTAGAATGCCTTTGTGTTAGCTCCAGCAGTATCTTTTAGATGAGTGTTGAATTGGATGTGCATGGAGGTTGATTACAATATTTGTGTGGGAGGCAAAGGACATATGCCTTGTGTTGTGGTGCAAGGTAGAAGTGGGCCATATCAGGAGCCGATTTTGGATGGCACCGGTCTGGGAATCGAAAGGCCTACGTCTGTGAGCCATCAGGCTCTTTGTTGGGCCTGACTTTGATTCAACGCTTTGGGGACCTATTCAACAGAACACAATCCTTGGTCCAACCATATAAGGATCCTTGACCATTAATTTTCAATCATTCGCAGTTTGATTCCCTTCAATTAATTTGTCGTTCTTTGTGTTAATATATGAGGAGAGCCATAACTAGATAATAATAGCCTATGGCCCTCATGTTTCAAGATAATTTTTCTAATTAAAAGCGGTGAAGGAAGTAAAAGCACATAGGTTCTAAAATCAGTAATTAAATAATTTAATGAGCCAAGTAGGATCAAAGCGACCGTGCTAAAACCACGAAACTCGGAAGTGCCTAACACCTTCTCCCGGGTTAACAGAATTCCTTACCCGGATTTCTGTGTTCGCAGACTATATAACAGAGTCATTCTTTTCCTCGATTCGGGATTAAAACCGGTGACTTGGGACACCATAAATCTCCCGAGTGGCGACTCTGATTTTAATAAAATAGATCCCGTTTCGATTGTCCTTTAATTGGAAAAACTCCCTTTTATTATACCTCTTCCGGGGGGTGTAGTAAGAAAAAAAGGAGGTGTGACACTTAGTGTCATGCACCTTTGAAGGAAAGTGTTGGTGGTACATCATCAATAGTCAACTGTTGCTGTCCCACAACACCACTGAGGTAAATGGTCCGAGAGCTGCTTTGATCTGGTGCTTCGTGAATGGCCATGATTCTGATGTGGCCAAGGTTATTCATTCTGAGATGTTCATCCGTTTCACACTAAGGAGGTATGGGTTCTTCTTCCCATCTCTGGTCATTAAATTGTGCCGGGCTGTGGGGGTGCCAGAGAACCCCACTATGGATGGCTAGGTGAAGAAAGAAACAAAGTTCCGGGCATCCAAAGTGACCATAGGGAAAGACACGGTGGCACCCGGTTCAACTGATAGTGATGATTCTGAGGCGTCAGAGGAGAGTGATGAAGAGCAGGAGGAAGTTGGGCCTTCTTCAACCCCACGGGAACAAGTTGGGTCATCCTCACCCTCATGGGAACAAGTGGCCGCGGGTGAAGGTTCATCTGCAGTCAGACGGAGCACGCGGATGACAGCCTTGAAACAGGAAATGGCAGGGTTGCACACTTCCATCACGGAATTGGGGACTAGAGTTGATGCTTTAGCCACCCAAAAATGCAAAGTCGGAGAAAAAACTCATAGGCTGGCTGCGTGCGCTGGGGAGGGCATGTCTTCTCGACCCCGGCACTGTCTCCGATCAAGACTGATCTTCCAGGGAAGTTCCTTTACCTCGCATTATTTTATTTTGTATGACATGGGGACATGCCATCATTTTAAGTGTGGGGTGGGGGATACTTTGTTGGGTTGTTGTATGTAGAATTTCGTAGTTTATTTACATAAATCATTTTTGACTTGTCCCGATGATGGATATCATTCGACGGGTTTCTTGAGGGACTAAAGTCGAGGAAAAAAAACACACAAAAAGATTTTCTTGTGTAGGAGTGTATCAATTCCCCCTTGGTTTTTCTTTAAGCCATGGTTCTTTTCCAAGGGTTTCATTTGAACCGGGTGTAGTTAGTTTTTTTTATTAGTAGGAACTTGTAGGCTATGGGCGGAAATAGAAATAGGATCTCTTAACGTCGTAATGCCTTGAATATAGCGGGTACTTTAGTGTGACGCTTAGGCTCAGTTGTCGACTCTTGTAAGAATGCCTTAAACTGTATGTTCTTAATTTGGCTAAGTACCCTGATTAGAGTGTTTGATGACCCAATCTGGAGTGAGTCATGTGCCATGTGTTTGTGAGGCTTGTTGTATTCTGTGCACAACATTTGATGCCTAGAACTTGCCCTGTGTGTCTGCAAAGCGAAATAGTAGTCTTGTTTAGTCTGGGAAGTGATTTAGGCATTTCTTTGTTGAACCATATATATACTTCATCCACCCATTTGTTATGTATCGTAGTTAACCCCGTTGAGCCTGTAATCCTGTTTTTTTGGCAACCACATTACAAGTCTTACCCAATTGTTTGAATTAACCATCTTTTTCAACCTTTTCACCTCGCATGAGCACTTAAATTGTATGAACTTTGTAAAAGTTAAAGTGTGGGGTGGTTGGTTCGGCTTTTGAGTGGAACTAATGAGATAAGGAGAAAGGTGCACTGTTTTGAAAAAGTAAGAGCCACTTGAATTGAAAAGAAAAAAAATAGTTGGATTGTTGTGAAAAATATTCCTTGCTAAGTGGTGGCTCTTGATGTAATTGTGCTTAAAGAAGAATGGAGTTAATATATAGTGATGTGAAGGTGGAGTCATGGTTTGACATAAGTGTGGGGTTTTGAATGTTAACGTACATGTATTAAAGTGCTTAGGGAGGTGTAGCCACTCGTATATCTTAATATATCCTACCCGTCCCGCAATCTACATTACAACCAAATAAAACCCTACTTGATCCTAGATTGAATGAGCTCGATTAGTAGAGTAGTACACTACGGGCAAGCCTATGGTGCATCTTTTGTGGCATATGAATGTCATTTCTGAGGGTGAGTGAATTCTGTTTATATTGAAGTTCCTCGGTGTGTGTGCATGTTATTGATTGTGGAATGAGTCTCTTTTGTTGTGAGCAGGCACGTGATTCATGAAGGAGAGACAAGTTTGGACCTCTGAGTTAGGGTAAGTAAGCCGGTTAGGAATATTGCGTGGCTCGCGGGAGTCAACTCTTGAGGTGTGGATGTTGCACTAATGTACTCAATCTATGAGGAATATTCTTGGTGTGACGAGTTAGGGAAGTCGCTCGGGGGAAGTTAGGCCTCTGTAGAGTGTGGTTTGATTGCTCGAGGACGAGCAAAGGTTTAAGTGTGGGGTGTTGATAGTAGACGATAATTTTGCAATTTAGATACTATTTACACTCTAATTTGGCCGCACTTTATCACTGTTTGAATGTAAAAGAAAACAAAATGCTCTAATTTAAAGTTTTACGTTTTGCAGGAGACACTCCGAGCTAGGAGGAAGCTAAAGAGTGTATTGGAGTCAATATGGAGCGTGGAAGGCCAATCGGAGGATAGCACGGTCGAAAAGGAGAAAGAAGAGCAAATGCCAGCTCTGCGGTCAGATCCACGGCCGCGGACAGAATAATTGCCAAATCCGCAGTCGATCCGCGGTCCAATCCGCGGCCGCGGATGACCTGACGGGAGCCAAGAACCCAGGGTCAATTATGTAATCCATGGCGACTAAACTAAACCTATATGAAGCCTAATTCGTCCTAAAGAGAAAGATAGTTGTTTTTAGAGAGAATTTGAAGGCAAGAACACGGAAGAAAGACAGAGAATTTCCTTAGAGTTTTTTTCTTCTTCTTTTTAATTACATTGTTGATTATGACTCTATACAGTGAATTTTTATCTCTTAGTATGAGTAGCTAAACCCGTCATCTAGGGTTGATGGAACCAATTGTTGGATGAAGTCTTGACTCTGTTTTGATATAATTGAGCCGTTTTTACTCTATGATTGTTCAACTACGTGTTGTCTTGTGATTAATTGAAAGGGCCCTTGATTAATCGTGTCTAGTTACCTTGTGTTGCTTGAGAAAGAACACTTGGTTAGATTGTTGTTGAACAACACCACTTTCGGGTAAGTTAAGAGATTAATTACTTGAACTTAAAAGTAGGGTTAGAGATAACGAAGCTTTGGTGGGATAATTCTGAGTTGCATAAATTGTCAACTAGAGTAGTTCGAGAGAATGCTTCTAGTAAATTATCGTAATTGATCGAGAGATAATTGCGGTAACCCAGAACACATATTTCTTATAGAGTGTTACGGTGAGATTATAGCTAACGTGTCAGGAATTAATCCGACAATTGGGGAAATCAATAACCCTAAACCATTTACCATTGAATTCAACTATATTCTATATTATTGCTAGTTTTATTGTTATTTTTCCTTAGTTAACTAAATTCTACTCATTGTCCATTAAAAATCTTACATCCGGAAATTGTTTGAGCTTATCATTAGCAGTGTTGAAAGTTGTAGTAAATAGGTTAGTTCCCTATGGGATTCGACTCCGGACTAAACCGGATTATATATTTGCAGCGACCGCTTAGTCCTTGTTATAAGGCATAGTTGGGCGTGATCATGGATACACATACCATCTTATGTGGGGAGTCGACTGAGACACTTGTTGTAATAGTTAGCATGACTTATTTCATTAGATTTAGCTATAGCTTAGCAAATTTGAGATTTTATTTGACAATTTGTAAGCATTGGATCCTTGCTTTTCATTATTTATATATTAACCACTAGGCAGCATGCCTAGTGGTATATTTGCTTTTTAAAAGATTATTATAATTAATTGTTTAAAAAATACTTTGTTTTCTAAATTATAACACTAGTTTTGAATTATCAAAATAGTAATCTAATTAATCAAAATTTTAGAAGTATTTCATTAAATTAATTATAAAAACTCTGTGGTTTATTTTAAAAATTATTTTAATAGTGTTAAAATAGTAAGTATTTATGTAATTACATAATACTAATACTAGGTTATTAATTTTAAAACCAATACTTAATTAATTTGTAAAAAATAGGTATTTATTAATAGAAAATATTTTCGAAACACTCATTGTAAATTATTAAGTACAAATAAATTAATTTTAAAAGGGAGGATCAAAATTGACTGTCAACTATATTCCTCCAGCATGCCATTGAACTACTCCGTCTGGCCATCAAATTGTGGACGGTAACTTGAACTGTGGCTCAACTTGGACCCGAGACACTTAAAGAGCTGAGTCCAAAAGTTGCTAGTGAAGCGAGAGTCGCTATCACTAACGATGTTTAGGCAGGCCCCAATATTTGACAACATGAGAGAAGAAGAGTTGAGTTGTATCTTCTGCTGATATATATTTTGGGGCTGCTATAAATGTAACATATTTAGAAAATCAATCTACCACAACCAATATAGTTCTAAGATCTCCGACCTTGGGCAATTCGGTGATGAAATCCAATGACACACTTTCCCAAGGTCTATTTGGAACATGCAATGGCTCCAAAAGTCCTGCTTGTGTCAAGCAGTCCGACTTGTCTTTCTGGCATACTAGGCAAGTCTTCACATACTGAGCAACATCAGCAGCCATTTGAGGCCAATAATAAGCACGGCGTAACAACACCATAGTGCATTCTTCACCTGGGTGGCCGTCCCACAAAGTATCATGTCATTCCATCAGAAGAGTCCTTCGCAGATCTCCTCCTTTAGGAACATAAAGTCGATTCCCTTTCACCTTCAGGAACCCATCTTCCATGTAGAACTGGCGAGTCTTGCCCTGTCCTGCCAAATCGACCAAATGTCGTGCAGCGAGATCCTTGGTTAGTAGATACTGTATCTGGTCTTTTATAGTGGTGGCCACTTCGATCCCTCCTTAGGGTGGCGAGTAGGCACACCGAGGCTAGGTCAGCCCTCCGACTAAGCGCATCAGCAACTTGGTTAGTCTTCCCACTACAGTACTCCAGGTTGAAGTGAAATTCCGCTAGGAGTTCCTGCCACCTGGCATGTTGTCCATTCAGCTTTGGCCGGGTCATGAAATGACTAACAACCGTGTTGTCCGTCCTGATCATGAACGGGGTTCCCAGCAGATAGTGCCTCCAAAAGCGTAAGCAGTGGACGCCAACCAATAAATTTTTTTATAGGCGATGTAGCGCCATTTTGTATCCTTCAACTTTCGGATCTCGTACACAACTGGATACCTCTCTTGTAGCAAGACTCCACCTAGAGCGTAGTTAGAGGCATCCGTTTGTACTTCGAACAGCTTGGCCAAATCAGGAAGGGCCAAGATGGGACTACTAGACATAGCCGCTTTCAATGCGTTGAAGGCCTCCGCTCGCCTGGGACCCCAATCCTAAGGCATGACTTTCTTTAGGAGTTCTATCAACAGCACTGCAATGAGAGAGTAATTTTTGCAAACTGCCGATAAAAGTTGCATAGGCCAAGGAACACCCTCAGGTGTGGATATCCTTAGGCAGCAGCCAATCTGTGACAACCTGAATCTTCTATTGGTCCATCTTGATCCTTTCTTCCTCGATGACATGTACGAGGAAGTAAATCTTTTTTTGGGTAAAGGGGCACTTGGATAGCTTCACATATAATTAGTGCTCCCGTAGTCGAGCTAGGACCTTCTACAGGTGCTCAAGGCATTCCTCACATGTTTTGCTATATACCACAATGTCGTCCAAGTAGACCACTACGAATTCATCAATGTACTCTCGAAAGACTTGTTTCATCAGGGTGCAAAATGTGGCTAGAGCATTAGTCAAGTCAAATGGCATGACCAGGAAGTCGTACGACCCATATCTTGTCACACAAGTCGTCTTGTGTTCATCTCCCTCAGCAATCCGAACTTTCCAGTAACATGTCTTCAAGTCTATTTTGGTGAACACTGTAGACCCACCCAGTCTATCGAACAGGTCTTCCATTAGCGGGAAAGGGTATATTTTCTTCATGGTGATTTTTTTTAAGGCCTAATAATCCACACAGAGTCGTAAGGTGTCATACTGTTTCTTTTAGAACAGCACAAGGGACCCAAAAGGGGACTTGGCGGGCACAATGATCTTCGTTTCCAGCATTTCCGTCAACTGTATCCGAAGCTCGGTGAGTTTGGGTTGTGACATTCTGCAAGGCGCCCGGACGGGTGGATTCACACCCGGCACAAACTCAATCTCATGGTCCACAGTGCGCCTAGGTGGGAGTCGCTTTGGCATGTCCTGTGGCATGACGTCTTCAAACTCTTTTAGCAACTCCTTCATGGGTGCAGGAATGGGACCCGAAGAGCATTCAATATCTTCAATACAGAGGTTAGCCAGGAAAGTAGGCTCATGTCTTTTGACTCACTTCTTCAACTGTAAGGCCGAGATGTTCTCCACGACCATCTTTATGGTAGTGCATGGGATAATGCAGGGCTTGGCTCCGTTTGATCCCATCATTAGCAGCATGTCTGCATAAGGTACAGGAATGGTGTTGGTTTTCTTCATGAATTCCAATACAACTATCATCTCGAAGTCATCTATGATCACCACACGAGAGTTGAATTTTCATTCACAAGGACCAAGCTTCACTGGAACTCCTTTGGCTATTCCACCCACTAGGTGAGGTGGGGAGTTGATAATTTTGACACTACCTCTGCCCTTTCCCACAACTAGACCAAGGCGCTCTACCTGAGTTGAGGCTAAGTAATTATGAGTAGCACCCGTGTCTATCATCGCCCGGATGGGCTTGCCATTAACTTTTATTTCGACGAACATCAAGGTTTTCTTTTAGTTAAGAGGAGGAACCTCATCCGCCTTTGTTTTCCTTTTCTTGGTAGTTGGGCGTGGGTCCTTCTTGTTACAGATGCCAGCATTAGTTCCCGCTAAGGCCTCAAAAATAGAACAAACAAGTGCGTTGAAGGCACATATTGGTTCTGTCTGGTCAGCATCGTCTGTGTCATTATCCATCCCATCATTAAAAGTTTGATGGGCGTTCATTTGTGCCTTTGGGCATTCATTGTTCCAATATGGCTCGCCGCAATGACGGAATCCTTAGGAGGCTTCCTCCCCCGATCGTTGTTATGAGATGCAGCACTATTGCTGTCTGAGGAAGGAGTCTTATATTTGGTTGCCCTCCAATCTCCTCCGCTTCTGGTAGGGCCACCATTGCTAGGCTGGCCCCCTTTGTATTCTCCTCGAACAGGTGACTAAGACGTATCCTTCTGAGTTTCCACTTGGTAGTCCCAAGGCATTCCACTGCTTGGATTACCTTGGGTAAAGTATCTACCCTTTGCCTTTGTCCCCCATATCTCGTATGTTCAGCATGAGTGTGGAGAATTCTTGCACGCAATCCGGGACTAACTTGGTCTAGAGAAGCTCCCGGAGCTTCCTCCGTGCATTGTACTCGACGTTTTCGGGGAAGAATTGTAGGCTTATGCTGCCTTCAGGTCTCCCCATGTCTCAGGAGTATCTTCACCGACCCTGATGGCTTCGTATTTCACTTGCCACCAGAGTTTAGCATCACCCTGAAGATACATGGCAGCAGTTGCTACCTTTTTTGCTTCTTCTAATTCCCCCACGACATTGAAGTACTGTTCGATATCAAAGATGAAGTTCTCCACTTCCTTGGCATTTCGAGCCCCATTGTAGGGCTTCGATTTAGGAATCTTCGGCTTTTGTGGTGCAGGGGCGAGGTTCACAGCACCCCCGATGTGGTTTTTGCCTTCTCGGATGAGGCCTTGTAATGCAGCTTTGACAATATTGAGCCGGTCCGTCAAGTTGTCTATGGTTTGCTGCATGGTAGTTACCATGTATGCCTCTTATGCCCTATATGATAAATCCTCAGTCCGCTCCTGTTGGAGCCCCTCGAATTTACTGAAAATTTTGGCTGCCTCTGTGGTTGCCGTTTGTCGGTCTCCTTTAGAGTCGCGACTAATGTTTTCTATGTCCCCTTCGGCCGACCGCATCCTGCAGTCCGGGTCGTCTAACCTTTGCACTAGGTTGGTTCTTAGATCAGTCACCATACTTGCGATGGGTTGTAATACATGAACCGTCTCTTCGAGGGCCACAATGCGGTCCCCATGATTCACCATGGTAAAAAATGGTGGCAATAGCAATGTGTTCCTCTTTCGATGTCGAGCCTAGGCTTTAATACCAATTGTTGCGCGGCACCTTTCTGAGATTTCTTGGAAGGGAGACGTAAGTCTAAGCAACCGATATATGTGCGGTTACTATCCACCAACTGGGTTCCCCTCTGTATGCTAGACGAGACTGTCAGTGTCGTACGGGAAAACCAATGTCAAGAGTAATTAAGAGGACAGAAAAGAGTATGAGAATAAAAGAAAGCTTGATTGCATTAATGAAAGTTATTACGGAAAAGCAACACGGTGTCGAAGGGGGAGACACCAATACAGAGAATTATTTGCTTGCTTGAAAGTTTGACTACTTGGTCCCCCCTAATAATGCTTTTAAAAAAAAATAAACCAAAGTTACAGGACTTGACATAACTAAGCTAGAAAGACATAATGGAAATATAGAAAGTAAAACTACTCTATAATTACAATAAAAAGGACTTAGATTCCTAAAAGGTAGAAGCATGTCTGTTTGCGGCAACCTTGTCTTTAGCATCAGATTCTACGCGCGCGGCGCTGTATTGTTTCCCTCTTTTTTTTCCGCGCCCGGTGTGTGTGTGTGTGTATGTGTGCGTGAGTGCGTGGGTGTCGGGTTGTGGGTTGTGTTTGTGTGCAGCAAATAGGGACCCCAAGAAAGGAGTTTTCGGTGTGACACAACAAGACTGCCAGCATGCTGGCGGGACACAACAAGAATGTGAGCGGTTTTTAAGCATATCTGACGTGCTTCAGGAAGACTCGTCCCAGGTTCTTTCTTTCCTTCTTTGGAATTTGAGGTATCGGTATATTTGCTTGCCTATTTCCTTTGCATCTGCAGTATCTTGATTTAACTTACATTTAGTTTGAATTGCCTGCCTTTATCTATCCTTATAGATAACTTTTCTGTTATTGTTAACACTTGAATTGTGCCTGCTTATCTGTTTCCCTTAGTCGTACCTTAGAACATTTAGGTTGCTTTTTAGTCTATTCTTTTAGTAGCTCTTTGCTGGTCTAGTGGCCGTGACAAGCTATGATAGAGTGAGGTCATGTCCTCCGAGGGAGCGCGGGGTAGAGGGTAAGGGAACCTCTAGGTTGAGAGTGGGGTCATGGAACATAGGGACTTCAATGGGAAAGTCTATATATTTAGTGAAAATTCTCCAGAAGAGGAATATTAACATAACATGTGTCCAGGAGACTAGATGGGTGGGGAGCATGGCTAGGGAAGCTGATGGGTTTAAATTGTGGTATTCAAGGAGGGAGAGAGGAGAAAACAGGGTAGGCATCTTAGTTGATAGGGAACTAAGGGAGCTAGTGGTTGAGGTTAGGAGGGTGAATGACAGGTTGATGGCCATTAAGTTAGTCGTGGGAGGATATACTCTGAACGTAGTTAGTACTTACGTGCCTCAAGTAGGTTTGGATGAGGAGGTTAAAAGGCGCTTCGGGGAAGATTTAGATGGGTTGGTGCAAGGTATACCGTTCACTGAGAAGCTTATTATAGGAGTATATTTTAACGGCCACAATGGGAGGTCGTCTGGGGGGTATGGCGGTGTGCCTAGTGGCTTCGCTTTTGGAGAGAGAAATAGAGGAGGTACTTCATTGCTGGAGTGCGCTAAGGCTTTTGATCTAGTGATTGCTAACTCATGTTTCCCGAAGAAGGCGGAGCACCTGATCACCTTAGTAAAATGTCCAAGACCCAAATTGATTATCTACTTCTCAGGAAATGTGATAGAGGATTATGCACGGATTGCAAGGTCATCCCAAGTGAGAATCTTACGGCCCAGCATAGGCTTTTGGTTATGGACGAGGAGGAGGAGGGTTATAGATGGTCTACCTAGGGTCAGGTGGGGTGCATTAACTAAGGACAAAGCCCAGGAGTTTGGGGAGAAGTTTCTGTATATGGGAGCTTGGAGGAGTAGCGGGGATGCGAGTTGTATGTGAACTATGGCAGCAAATTATATTAGAGAAGCCACGAGAGAGGTGCTAGGGTTCTCGAAGGGTTGCTTTAGTGGCCACAAAGGGGACTAGTGGTGGAATAAAGAGGTTCAAGGAAAAGTGGAAGGTAAGAAAACGGTGTATTTGAAGCTAGTAGAGAGCATAGACGAGGAGGAGAATAGGGCTAACAGGGAGTGGTATAAGAAGGCTAAGAGAGAGGCGGAGTTAGCAATTATTGCGGCTAAGTCCGCGACATTTGGTCGTTTATATGAAGAACTTGGGGACAAAGTCGGGGACAAGAAGTTGTACAGGCTGGCGAGGGTAAGAGAGAAGAAGGCTAGTGATCTGGACCAAGTGAGGTGTATTAAAGATGAGGAGGGTAGAGTTTTGTTGGAGGAGGCACAGATTAGGCAGAGATGACAGTCATACTTCCATAAACTCTTGAATGAAGAGGGAGATAAGAGCATTGCGCTGGGTAAGTTGGAGTATTGAAGAGACATCGAGATTTTGGGTACTTTAGACGCATAAGAGTGGGGGAGGTAGAATGGGATATGCGCAAGATGAGTAGGGGTAGAGCAACCGGTCCAGACGAGATCCCTGTGGAATTCTGGAAGATCATGGGTAAGGCGAGCTTTCGGCTCTCTATGTTGTTTAACGTCATTTTTAGGATGAAAAAGATGCCTGAAGAGTGGAGGTGCAGTACAATGGTTCCGTTGTACAAGAACAAGGGGGATATCCAAAACTGCAACAACTATAGGGGTATCAAGTTGTTGATCCATACGATGAAAGTTTAGGAGAGGGTGATAGAAGGGAGGATGAGGAGAAGCATATCCATTTCCGAGAACCAGTATGGTTTCATGCCGGGACGGTCGACTACTGAAGCCATTCACCTTGTGAGGAGATTGGTGGAGTAGTATAGGGCGATGAAGAAGGACTTGCATATAATGTTCATTGACCTAGATAAAGCTTACGACAAAGTCCCGAGAGAGGTTCTATGGAGATGATTGGAGGCTAAAGGAGTGCATGTAGCGGATATTCTAGTGATCGAGGACATGTATGATGGAGCTAAGGCAGGGGTAAGGACAACAGGAGGTGACACTAAATACTTCCCGGTTGAGATAGGGTTGCATCAAGGATCAACGCTTAGCCCATTTTGTTTTTCTTGGAAATGGACGCATTAACGCGACACATCCAAGGGGAGGTGCTTTGGTGCATGTTACTTGCATATAACATAATTCTGACTGATGAGACGCGTGGTGGTGTTAACTAGAGGCTGGAGGTTTGGAGACATATTCTTGAGTCTAAGGATTCCAAGTTGATCAGGACCAAAACAGAATACTTGGAGCGCAAGTTCAACGGTTTTACCCAGGAAGCTAACGGGGATGCGAGGCTTGAGATGCAAGTCATTCCCAAGAGAGAGAGTTTTAAGTATCGTGGGTATGTGATTGAGTATGATGGGGAGATTGATGAGGATGTCACACATCGTATCGGAGCAGGGTGGATGAAGTTGAGCTCGCTCCCGATGTCTTGTGCGATAAGAATTTGCCGTTGAGACTTAAAGGTAAGTTCTACAAGGTAGTGGTTAGACCGATTATGTTGTATGGGGAAGAGTGCTGGCTAGTTAAGAACTCCCATGTCCAGCACATGAAAGTAGCTGAAATGAAGATGTTGAGATGGATGTGTGGGCACACAAGGGTTAGAAAGAATTAGAAATGAAGTTATTCGGGACAAGGTGGGAGTGGCCCCTGTGGAGGAAAAGATGCGAGAGGTGAGGTTGGGATCGTTCGGACATGTCAAGAGGAGAAGCACGGATGTCCCGGTCAGGAGGTGTGAGAGGCCGGCCTTGGGGGGTAAGAGGAAGGGTAGAGGTAGGCCAAAGAAGTCTTGGGGAGAGGTGATTAGGCAGGACATGGCGCAGCTTGAGCTAACTGAGGACATGACCCTCGATAGGAGGGTGTGGAGGTTGAGAATTAGGGTAGAAGGTTAGTAGGTAGTTGAGTGTTTCCCTTTGTCTTCCTTAGTTCAGTAGTATTGGTGTTAGTATGGTATCCTTTTTACCCTTAATTTGCTATTTTCACATATCTTGTACTGTTATTACTTGCGATCAGTACTCCCTTTGTTTGCTATTACTATATATCCTGCATTGTTATTACTTGCTATCAATACTTCTTTCATCTTCTCCTTTTCTATCTTGGACTTAGTTTTCTAAATATCCTGTATTGTTATTACTTGCTATCAGTGCTTCTTCCATCTTTTCTTTAGCCAAGGGTCTTCCGGAAACAGTCTCTCTGCCCTTCCAGGGTAGGGGTAAGCCTACATACATCCTACCCTCCCCAGACCCCACTTGTGAGAATACATTAGGTTGTTGTTGTTGTATAGAAATGACTCCTAAACCAAAAGGAGAAAATTACATTATAATACAACACACTAATATACATTGCAACCGGATGACTCATATACAACTTTACAAAGTTATTGCCGAAAAACAATAGGCCGAGATTCAATATCCAACCCAAATAGGTTCCCGAAATCGCTATTTAGGTTGTTTTTTTTAAAGTTCAACCTTCTAACCCAATCTTTGAATCAGGAATCGTGACTCAAATATTAGTTCAATAAACCTATTTCATTTGAGTGGTGAAAATTAGATTCTACGACAAAGGGTCAAATATATCCCTGTACTTTCGAAAATGGTTTAAGAATATCCCCGTTGTACTATTGGGCTATATATGCACATGTCGTCATACTTTGACACAAAAATACCCTTATTTTGGATGGAGTGCCACGTGGCAACACCGGATTAAAATGAACAATTTCTTTTTTTACCTGATCCATTTAAAAGAAACCCACCATCTGACCAAATTTCACCCCACTTAAAATACAAAAAGAAGATCCATTTTACCTTACCCCCTCTGTTGAAACATAAAGAAGCCCTCACTTACATAATTTACCAAAACTACATCATAGAGGACATAATTTTGTATCTTCTTTGTTTTACCTATTAACTCGTTTTTCATCTCACTAAAACCAACACAAAATAGTTAAGAACTATAACTAAAATACTGTAGAACACAATTCACACAAGGTTGCATATTTCAGCGCACTGAACCCCATAAAAGTACACTAAAACCAGCAAAAAACAAGTACAAAACTAAGAAAAAACCTACAGCAAACAGTCAGGTAAAAAAATGGGTCTTCTTTCTGTTTCAACGGTCAGGGCTTCTTTCTCTTTCAACAGAGGGGGTAAGATAAAATGGTTCTTTTTTATATTCAGTTGTATTTTAGGTGGAGTGAAATTTGGGTCTGGCGATGGGTTTCTTTTAAATGGATCGGGTAAAAAAAAAGAACTGGGTCCTTTTAATCTGGTGTTGCTACGTGACACTCCATGCAAAATAAGGGTATTTTCGTTTTAAAGTATGACGACAGGGGCATATATAGCCCAATAGTATAACGAGAGTTATTCTTAAACCATTTTCAAAAGTACAAGGGTATATTTGGCTCTTTACCGTAGATTTTAAAGGTGATCCATCATTGTTGAATAAGCTTAAATAAGTGGGTTTAAATTTTGAATCTGATTTTCTGAAAAATTTAGAGTGAGTGTTACTTAGACTTGTTAGAAATAGTATAAAGAGATTTGAACTGAATTAGAATAAAAATTGTAACTTAAAATCATACAAGAATTTCGTCTAGAGACACTTAATACACTTTTATACAAGGCAATTACATTATGTATATGGGTGTATAAAAGTGTATAAAAATGTATAAGCACAATAATAAAAAGTATGTTGGTGACAAACTAAGAACAAGAAGGAGGAGGAGGAGGAGGAGGAGGAGGAGGAGAAGAAACCAAACTTCAAAGTTAAGAAACATTCATATGGTTGACACTGTTTTATTTCGCAATCGAGAGTATCCACCTATCTCACTTATTCTAACCTCTAATTCTCTGTATGAATTATCTTTTTTACTGAATCCCGTCCACCCAAAATTCTTCCCCAAAATGGGTGTAAAAAGTTAATCCCTTATACACAAGTACACAACCTAAGCAAGAGTATAATAAGCTGAAAACTAAAAATAGCTTCCTTTTCTCTCACTTGCTGCCAGTGAAATCAGCATTCGATAACGTCTCCATCGAGTGCCAACCTTGATGATGATTCTGAAGTCTCCATCTTTAATGTTGGTTTAAGGGATGAAAAATATTTAAGTTATATACGAAGTAGGTCAAATTGAATAAAAAAAGGTAAAATATGATCCTAATTTGGTTGAAATGATGCATCAGCTGATAGCGTAATTTTTTCAACCAAAAATTAGATGCTCTACCTTTATACTGAGATCCCGTCACTCTTGTTGGATCTAAAAGAGTACAAGATAAGCTATAAAAAAGAGACCGAATAAAGATCCTTTGCGCTATACAAAATCACTGAGAACAAGAGAATTAAATGTTAAAAGAACATATGGAGCCAAATATAGCTTATTCCTTTCAGTATGCATGAAGGGACAATAACTCACATGTGACCATTTTGCATATTATGGGTCCGAAAATTTTACTTTTCGGAAGTTAGAAGAATATCTTGAAAAGGACTAGAATGAAAAGCATTCCTTTGTTGCTCGAGGAGTAATAGACATTTATCTTCTACAAAAAAAATAAAAATAAACACTGAATATAAAAAGAGAATGGAGGACCATTTTAATGGGAGTTCGAACATAGGAGTACCTTAGAACAGACGTATTTTCTATGTCACAATAAACAAGGGTAGCATAATATGAATTATGCGTACAAAAGAATTATGTTATTTAAGAATAAGGGCCGGTATTAACAGATTTTTCAAAAAACGTAACTGAGCGACCATGATTCAGCTTGTAACTAGCGCAAATGGCAGATCAACAAGTAAATTTTTCTTATGGACAATTCCTGGTCGAATCTACCTCAAGAATTTCTGATTCTAGTCAGCGACAACGTTCCTCCATTAGTCCCATCACAGACCTCCAGCATTCTCCACCACTCCAAGCTGCAATTTAGAACCGGAAAGGCATTTAGTAAATGGTCAACATTATGACTAAAAGCATATTGGTGTGCTTGGAAACCTTTAGATGGCTGCTCAATCCAAGGACCATTCATTACAGTCAAAATGCTGCATGCTTCGCTGTATTCCAGATTAGGGAGCAACTTTGGAGTAAGCAAAAAGCACCTGCGCAGGAATTGACAGAATCAGAAATAGGTGGACGGGGACTAGTTCCATCAACTTCTCCATGATATGCAGGAAGGGAATTGGCAGAACAAGGAATGATGTAAAGAAATCAAAACTGCATATGGATACGCTCCCTCTGATAGAGTAGTTGACAGTTCGAGAGTTCACGGAAAATATGTCATCCATAAAAATAAATATTTGACATTTCTCAGCGTAGAAGGGTAAAAACAAATGGATTCCTCGTCTTTATATGTGTCCTTGCCGCAGAAGCTTGGTGATCAGTGGTATCTATGCACTCTGATAGCACTTGCGAAGGAATCTCTCTCGAGGGGTTAGCCATTATATTACATCTACTCTAGCTGATACTCGTCAGTTTTCAGCATAACTTTGTTACATGCGCATTGGGATGACCACTGTCACCAATCAGATCCTAGAATCAACTCAAACAGGGGAATTAAATCTGCAGCCCTAGTACAACATCATGAAGAAAATCTGATTGAGGATACTTCTCAAGTTTAACAGGGGCATCTGCATGGTGGGAAGTGAGGTGCAGCTATCAAAATACTGATAAATTTATTCGGATTTCTCGAAGGGTAAATGGAACATGTTTGATTATAAATGGACCAGTATTTCAAAGTAGATCACAGGTATGGGGATGCAGTATACAAAGAGAGATATTAATGACAAATTTTCTTACCAAAATTATTACCCACTGTCGAGATATAAATTACTAATTTCTAAGAACCTCAATTTATGTACTTTGCCATCTGAACTAAGACGCATTAAAAAACAATCTGGAGAGCATTGAAGACTAAGTTGCGCGGACTCTTCGATTTTGGTGCCGTCCCCGTCCCGATACGAGACGGGGTCAGGGACGGGGATGGGATACGTCCCGGATTCGATCAATTGACTTTGGATACTTTGACCGGAATCCATCGACAAATTTGGGAGAAAATTTGAGATTTTGATTTCTCAAAATCAAAAATAAAACAGATTTAGGACAATGAAAGAATAATGTCCATCTTTGAGAATGAAATATTGAATTCTACAATATTCATGTAAGTTTTTCAAAGAATATCTCTCTAAATTTACAATATTTTTATAGCTCTATTTTTTATTAGCCGAATCCCCGCACCCGTATTCATATCCGGATCCACACCCCCGAATCTTAAAATTTAGATTTTTCCGAATCTGATACTCGGATCCGTCCCCGTATCGGATACCCGCACCTGAGTCCGAGCAACTTAGATCGAAGAAACTTATCCCCCTCTTAATCATAGAAAAACAGATATATCGGCCACGTGAAAATTTTTGCAGATTAATATATACACGAACTCCATATTCTCCCTACATCAAAGGTCATTATTAGAAAATGAATTCATGTAGAGATCCAAACAAGTTGCAGAAACCTTATCAAAAATCTCTAAGATGTTTGTTACTACTACAACGATTGAAAAAAGCATACACATACCGTGTTCATTTATCACAAGGACATAAGCAAATTATTTCAGCAGACAAGTTGCTGCTGCTTTAGACATGAAATGGTAAAAGATTTATGAGAATAGAAGGTAAAAGAGAGGTCTCTTACTGCGGTGTATTGGGTTGGCTGGCAGCTCGCACTAGTTGCTGAAACATTTTCCTCTCATTGATAGGATCCATTCCTAAAAGCACAAATGTACACGATGGTTTCTTGCATCCAGAACACTGAGAATAACATATACTGTAAATGAATAACTGACCTTGATTTATTTCATCCACCACTCTAAATGGGCAATTTGTTAGGTCTTGCAGAGAAACTAGGTAAAGAATGGTTGAAACAGACCGTTCCTGAAAGGATATTATATTATAAAGTTGATTACAGCAATCCAACTCACAGATCGAAAAAGTGGTTTAAGTGACATACTCCTCCAGATTGGTGGTGGGCACTTAGAACTTGGAGTTGTCCCGTCTCCCTGGTAATAAGGATACAAGAACCACACAGTGTAAGCAAGCCATGGAGAGCAAAAAATATATAAACAAATACAGAACAAAAACAGAAGGCGGACCATTCCAGTTTACCATAGTTAGGACAGTATAGTACAAATATAGGATGACACACACACCTACAGGCTACAGGTAGGCTTTCCAAAAATAAGCCTCCTCATGGATGTGGAAGATTTGCACAACTACTTGCAGTAAAAGAATAAATTTCTTCTACAGATATTCAATGCATTTTGGGTATGGTACTGACCAATTTAAAAGTTCCAAACAGGGAAGTAAATCACTCTGTTCTTTTTCTTTTCTTCACCTCTAATACAACAGCCTACTCAATGCCAGTGGAAAGCTATGGCACTGGATGTCTACGCAGAGTTGCAAGCATTGCTTGTAAATAAGGTAAGGGGCAAATAACTACCAAAGGTGTATATGAGCCAGCACAAACACGGGTCTATGATCTAAAATTAAAGGGGGAGTTTGGGGGGGGGGGGGGGGGGGGGGGGCTGCTGTTAATGACTGAATATTTTCATCAACCATATTTCCAAAATTAGGGACAAGTGTTCGAGAGTACAACACTGGGAGCTGCAAGTGAAATTGCAACTTCCGCTGTATTATAACAAATTTAGTAAACACAAACTACAAGAACCTAACTGCTCGCTGAGCCTAAAAAAGCAAAAATATGTCAGAGATTTGGAAAAAACTGAGACTAATTCCAGAAACAGCCAAATTAATTAGATATTAATGTCTAGGGGGTGAAAGAGGAAGTTGACGTTGCAGAACAGGAAAATTTGGGACATAGTTTGTACAAAAACTACCCGAAAGTCTGTGTATAAGTCCCTACATAACACACAAATTTTTATAAAAAAGCTGCTAGTGCATGTCGTTTGTTCTAACATATATCACGAAGTTAATGTCCAAATTTTCTTTCTGTAACTTCTCGTTCACTCTTATAATTCTGTATCAAATAAAAAGAAAGTTCCCTCTCGTAAGTACTGCACTTGGAACTCATAAGATATGTTACAAATCCAAATGCAAGCAAAAAAAAGAGTTTTATTCTTCCCCATGAACCCATTTGTCAATACTGTCATATGTTCAGTGTCATAAAGCTCTAAAAATAAATTTTAAACAGTCTTACAAATTCTTTTGTGATTTGTATCCTCCACATCCTGGATGGTTCCATGTGTTACAACTTACAATAGCCTTGTTAGTTTATTGTTGTGCTTTGAAATTCTTGTCCGCATTGATTCAATAATAACATCTATTAAAATATTTACGGGTCCCAATCCTGGATACAGCATCCCACTTTTCAAAAAGAAAGGAGCAATAATCATTTTCTTATTCTATCAAGAGGGTGCTCTCACCTTACCAACAAGCCGAGAGATGATGTCTGTTGGTCACAACCTATGTTTCAATAACGATGAAGGGCTACTAGAAGGGAAAGGGCTTCGGGAGAGATGGTTAGATTGGATGGTGAACCGCTTGACTGACCCCTTTATAGTCTATCCATTAAGGTTGGGAATGGCTGGAACCAATCAGAAACGCAAAGCAAGCGAAGTCGGGAAAAGGACCTGTTGACCAGCCTAATTATAGGAGAAAATCAGAGAATCAAATCTGTAATTAATAGCTTGATTGTAGGAAAATTGTATTGTAGCTGAATATTCTCTCATTATTTTCATTTATTTACTTTCCTAGAATAGCCATAGAACTTTTGTATAAAGGCATGTATCAGTAGGATGTAAAATACATTGAAATACAAAGAAGCATTCTCTTCTTCTCAATTTCATCATAGTATCAGAAGCCATTGCTGCCCTTTTGAGGTGAGTTTTCTCCCTCTGCAGCACTAGGGTTCCATAAGTTGAGTTTTCTCCCTCTTTCTTATAGTTTTCTTGCTAAAGTTTCTGTCCGAAGCCTTTTTTTTCATCCTCCGCCAGTTCTGTACAAAAACTGGTATCACTGGAAGGATTATACCTACTGTACGACCTACCCAAACAAGTTTCAGATTTTTCCGAACACCAAAAGACAAGTCCGGCGTAACCAGTTAGCTCCAGGAGCCTTTTTGCAGATTCTGAAGGCTGTGTTTGGGCTACCAGGTTCTTCCGTTTAGAATTTATATTCTGAAATTTCTTTTTGTGCTTCGGATTGTTCAAAAATATGGGGGACTCAAAAACAGTAGATAACAATAATTCTATAGACAATAATTTCGTTTCACATGGTATTAGTATGGTAAAATTGGATGGTGCTGGTTCGTATCTTGCCTGGTCAAGGGCTTGTTTGTTGTTTATTAAATCCAGGAAGATGATTGGTCATATTACTGGAGAAAAGAAACAACCTGTTGTGACTGATGCTACTTATAGTCAATGGGATTCTGATAATTCCCTTGTTATGACTTGGCTTTTGAATACTATGCACCCACGAATTTCTAAACAATATTTGTTGCTTGAAACTGCTGAAAAAATTTGGAATTCAGCCAAGCGCACTTATTCTCGCAAGGGAAATGATGCCCAGATTTTTGAAATTCGAAATAAAATTCATGCGACTAAGCAAGGTGAGTTGACTATCACTGATTATTATTCCGAGTTACGCGGGTTAAGGCAGGAGATTGACTACTATCAGGATCTCCAAGCAAAGTGTACTGATGATGTTCAACGATTGGTTGAAAAGGAAAGGGTGTATGATTTTCTGGCCAGTTTGAACCAAGAATATGATCAGATCAGGTTCAAGTTCTCAGTAAAGTTCCTTTTCCTTTTCTTGAAGATGCATACTCTTATGTTCAAGAGGAAGAGAGTCGACGAGGGGTCATGCTTTATTCAGCACCAACTGAGAAGGCCGGGTTAGTTGTGTCTCATGAACAACTAAAGGCGTTCACTTCTGATAAAGATCGCCTGCAGTGTGATTACTTTGGAAAGCCAAGGCATACAAAGGAGACATGCTGGAAACTACATGGTAGACCAACTAGAGGTCGTGGAGGAAAATGTGTAGGTCCATCAAGGGTTCAGGCTGATGTTGTAGAAAATGTGGAGACATCCAAGGAAACTGCTTTTGGAGAAGCTTTGTCTTTGAATGAAGTTCAACATCTTCACTATCTCCTGAATAAACTTGACTCTTCTAATGTTGCCACTTCCAATTACGTGCAGTCAGGTATTGCCTTTAATGCTCACCTTAATTCTTGGATTATTGATTCTTGTGCGAATACACACATGATAGGCTCCTCTAAAGGCTTTAAAAACTACTCTCTCTTTTCCAAAAGAGATTATGCCAGAATAGCCAATGGCTCCCTAACTCCTATCTCTGGAACAGGTTCTGCTGTTTGTACACCTGATATTACATTGTCATCTGTTCTCCATGTCCCTGAATTTCCTCTTAATTGTTAGCGCCAACACCAAAAAACTAAACTGTAGTGTCGAGTTCTTTCCTGATCATTGTGTTTTTCAGGATCTTCAAACAAGGAAGAGGATTTGCAGTGGTAGATTGCATGAGGACTTATATTGGATTGATGGAACTCGAGACACTAGTCAGGCCATTTTTGGAGGAAATAAGGATGTCAACCAAGAAATAATACAGTGGCATACGGTTGAGGCACCCATCATTTTTTGCTTTAAAGAGGTTATATCCTAGTTTGTTTTCTAGAATTGAGTTTGACTCTTTGTTTTGTGATGCTTGTGAATTTGCCAAGCATACTAGAAACTCTTATCCTTTGAGTGATAATAAAAGTACAACTCCTTTTTCGACTATTCATTATGATGTGTGGGGTCCTACTCAAACAGTTTCTTTATCTGGTAGTAGGTGGTTTGTTACTTTTATTGATTGTTGCACTAGAATGACTTGGGTGTATTTGTTAAAGGCCAAAAGTGAAGTTTTCTCCTGCTTTCGTCATTTCATAAGATGATTTGCACTCAGTTTGAGGCTAAGATAAAAATCTTGCGTACTGATAATGGCACAGAACACATGGATAAAAATTTTGGTGCTTATTTGGAGTCTTATGGGATAATCCATCAAAGTAGTTGTCCTTATATTAGTGCACAAAATGGGATTGCAGAAAGGAAAAATAGGCATTTGTTAGAAGTGGCAAGATCTCTTATGTTTACCACGAATCTACCAAAACCTTACGGGGGGTGCCATTTTAGTAGCTCCTATCTCATCAATAGAATGCCACTAAAAACCCTCAATTTTCAAACTAATCTGGAAGTATTAAAGGGTAAGAATGATTATATTGTTCCTCCAAAGGTATTTGGGTGTGTCTACTTTGCTCACATTAGGAACTCTGTGAAACTTGATCTAAGAGCCCATAAGTGCGTCTTTATTGGGTATTCTCCAACACAGAAAGAGTATAAATGCTATCATCCTCCCTCTCGGAGAATCTTTGTCAGCATGGATGTTACCTTTCGAGAATCACCTATTTCAGTATTACATCATCACCTCTTCATGGAGAGAATTATAAAAGGGAAGAGATGATTCTCGCGAGTTCTATTGTTGAAACCACTGCCGGTACCACAGGGAAAGTAAAATTAAAGACAGAATACAGGGGGAGACTATTGGGCGTTTGGATAGACCTGATTTGAAAACTTACTCAAGGAGAAATAGAGCAGAAAAAGTCATCATGCAATCTGCCGAAGTTGAACCTTCTTCTACCGGTGAGTTACCTACATTTCCTAATGAGTTAGATGTACCTATTGCTCACAGAAAAGGAGTCGGATCTTGCACCATCAAACATCCTTTATTAAATTTTGTCTCCTATAACTCTTTGTCGCCTTCCTATAGAGCCTTTGCATTGTCTATTTCTTCTGTGTCTATTCCTCAGAATTGGAGGGAAGCATTTGCAGATCCTAAATGAAAGCAAGCTATTATTGAAGAAATGAAGGCCTTATCAAAAAATAAAACATGGGAACTTGTCACCTCACCACCAGACAAAAAGTTGGTTGGCTGCAAATGGGTTTTCACTGTGAAGCACAAAGCTGATGGCTCAATTGAAAGATTCAAAGCAAGATTGGTGGCTAAGGGCTTCACTCAGACTTATGGAGTAAATTATCAAGAGACATTTGCCTATGTTGCCAAAATGAGCACTATTGGAACTTACAACAGTTTGATGTGAAGAACGCATTTCTTCATGGAGACTTAAAAGAAGAGGTGTATATGGAGATCCCGCCTGGATTTGATACCGAACAAAGTCAAGGAAAAGTGTGCAGATTGAAGAAAGCCTTGTATGGACTGAAGCAATCTCCTAGAGCTTGGTTTGACAGATTCTGCAAAGCAATGATGTCCTTCGGCTACCAACAAAACAATGTTGATCACATCCTCTTCGTAAGACATCAAAAGGGTAAACTCACTCTTCTCATAGTTTATGTTGATGACATAGTAATGACAAGAGATGATAAAGAGGAGATGGCTCAATTGAAGAAGTTGTTAGCATAGGATTTTGAAATCAAAGATCTAAGGAAGTTGTAGTACTTCTTGGGAATTGAGGTTGCTAGATCAAAAAGAGGAATCTTTATTTCTCAAAAGAATTATATTTTGGATCTCTTGAAAGAAACGGGTATGACAAGTTGCAAACCGATAGAATCACCCATAGAAAGTAATCACAAGTTACAAAGCGGAACTGGAAAGTCAGTTGATAAGGAAAGATATCAAAAACTGGTTATAAGACTCATTTATCTCTCCCACACTAGACCAGACATAGCCTATTCAGTCAGCCTGGTGAGTCAGTTCATGCATGATCCCCAAGATCCTCATATGCAAGTTGTCTTTCACATTTTGCATTATTTGAAGTTTGCACCTGGAAAAGGTTTGTTGTTCTCCAAACATAGCCACCTCCAGATAGAAGCCTTTACCGATGCAGAGTGGGCTGGATCTCTAGATGACAGAAGATCTACATCTGGTTATTGTACACTCGTAGGAGGAAACTTAGTTACTTGGAGAAGCAAGAAGCAAAGTGTAGTCGCTAGATCAAGTGCAGAGGCCGAATACAGAGCTATGGTCCAGGGTGTATGTGAACTTTTGTGGTTACAAAAGCTACTAGAGGATTTGAGACTGTCTGAAAAAGGGAAACTTTCCTTGTATTGTGATAACAAGGCAGCCATTAGTATAGCTCATAATCTAATCCAGCATGACCGAACAAAGATGTTGAAATTGATCGACACTTCATCAAAGAAAAAGTTACAAGTGGTGTCTACTGTCTTGAGTTTGTTCCATGTGTCATCTGAAAAACAACTAGTTGATGTGTTTGCTAAAGGTCTCAACAAACGGACTTTCCATAGACTGGTTCGCAAGTTGGGCATGTGTGACATCTTTGCACCAACTTGAAGGGGAGTGTTGACCAGCTTAATTCTAGGAGAAAAATCAGAGAATCAAATCTGTAATTAATAGTTTGATTGTAGGATAGCTTGATTGTAGGAAAATTGTATTATAGCTGAATATTCTCTCATTATTTTCATTTTTTTTTTTTTGATAAGGTAAATTGTACTAATCAAAAGGGAATCTCATTATTTTCATTTATTTACTATCCTAGAATAGTTGTAGAACTTTTGTATAAAGGCATGTATCAGTAGGATGTAAAATACATTGAAATACAAAGAAGTTTTCTCTTCTTCTCAATTTCATTAGGACCACAGCGCAACGAGTAGACTCATGAGTTATTCAACCAGCCAGTGTTAGACATGGTCTCACTTGACAGTGTAGGAAGAGAATTAAATGGATGCATGACAATTATGCCCTTACTTCAACCTCTGATTCCAGATTTGAGATATAAACCAACAGCCGGGGGGCATCTAGGATAGCGGATTTGCTTAGAATTAGGGTTTGTAATAACCCGTGAATCTACAGATTTAAAACTCAAGGAGGGGCCATTAACCAAATATTTATAGACAAGTCGAGAGAGGGAATACATGATAAAATTCAAATTCAACTTCACAGAATAACTAAGATCGAGACAGCCACCTCTCCAGCAAATAAGAGGTATCCGTCAAAGCGATAACATTTTGGAAAGGAAAACCTAATCTTACCCCAGGAGAAAACAAACGGGACAAACTGAAAATCCATCAAGACCATGAAGTGAATTCTAGTTGTCAGCTAGAGTATCTCGTGACAACAAAGTGCAAGAACTCTTTATTTATGACTTGAGCTTTTCACGAGGCCAATAGTACGGGTGTCTTCCATGATCCGTAGCATCAGATGGGTAACATTTTGATAGTGCTGTCCTTTTTATGCTGGTTAGCATATATTATGAACTTTGTAATTTTTTCAGCACCGACCCTCATTACATCCAAAATATTTGTTTTCTCAGAGAATTATCTTTTTCAATATCAACCCGTCACTGTTGATTGCTTTTCCCAGAAGATGAATTAGCACATCGGGGGAGTTAATGATACATTGGAGGTTTGGAGAAGAGGCGGATGTGGAAGTGAAGGTTGATACACAAGTCATCCCCAAGAGAGGCAGCTCCGCTATCATGGGTCATTAATCCAAGGAAATGGGGAGATCGACATAATATTACACATTTTATTGGAGCGGGGTAGATGAAACTGAGACTCAAATCTGGTATCCTTTTCTTTTGAGAAGGTAAAAATTTTGTATATATATCAACTGCACCAAGGAGGTGCAGTCTTTCAAATTTACAGAAGATGGTATAGGAAGATCTTAAATCCCTACTGTACTACAGAGAGCCTAGGACATCAATAATGGATTTTGGATCTTCCGTATACTTTTGTTTACACCAAAAGTGGAAAAGAACTAAACATTTCATTTTCAATTTCTGTATGGTGCTACTTCTGTCTTCAAAGCATCTCTGATTTCTCTCTGACCAAACTGTCCACCAAATTCAAGCTGGGACTATCTTCCATCTTTCTTATTGGTTAAGGTGCCGTAATTGCTCCAGCATCTTAGGACATCCATTATATCCATAGGCATTACCCACATGATCCCCTTCAGATTAATGAAAACCCTCCATATTTGTTATGTAATCCTGCAATACAAAAAAAGATGGCTGATTATCTCAGCCTCTTCACCGCATAGATAGCATTTGGAGCATAGGTGGAAGCCCCTTCTGATGAGGATGTCCTGAGTCAGAACTGCTTTTCTAGCCAAGAGCCAAGTAAAGCATGCAATTTTATATGGAATTTTGATAAGAATGTGCCACCAAGACTTAAAGGTAAGTTTTATAGAGTGGTTGTTAGACCAACTATATTGTTTGGCGCAAAGTGTTAGCCAGCCAAGAACTCAGACGTTCAAAAGATGAAAGTAGCGAAAATGAGGATGCTTAGATGAATGTGTGGGCATACTAAAAGAGATGAGATTAAGAGCGAAGATATATATGGGGCAAATTTGGAGTGGCTTCCATGGTGGACAAGATGAGGGAAGCTAGGCTGAGATGGTTCAATCATGCGAAGAGCAACATAAATACACCAGTGAGGAGGTGAGAGATGTTGGCAGTGATAGGTCTAAGGAGAGCTAGAGGTAGACCAAGGAAGAATTAGGGAGAGGTGATTAAACAGGACATGGCACATCTTCTTCCCAATAAGGACATGACCGTATATATGAGAGCATGAAGGTCGACGGTTAGGATAGAAGGTTAGTAGGCAATCGTGTAATTTCTCTTTTTCTGGGAGAGCATGATTCTAGTTTAGAGCACCTTATATGCTCTTCTCCTTATCAATATTATTATTACAAGTCTATTATTATCTTATTCTTCAATTTTATTAGTACTATTTTCTTTTACTTTGGTTATCTTTACTATTTTTATTGTAAATACCTTTCTTTTCTTCAGTATTTTCATCATAACTTTTTTACTCTTGTATTTTCAAATCTATTTTGAAAATGTTTTTCTTTAGCCGAGGGTCTATCAGAAATAACCTCTCCACCTTACACAAGGTAGGGGTAAGGTTGCGTACACCCTATCCTCCACAAACCCCCACTTGTGGAATCACAGTACGTTGTTGTTGTTGTTGCTGTTGTGAATGTCCTTCACTGGAGAACTGCAAACTAAGACTAGAAACCCACCTAAAATTTTTGCAGATTTTTGAGAAGAAGAAAAGGCTTCTTGTATTTCTGTGTATTTCTTACATCCCTAAGTAAAGGTATTTATATACTAGGTCCTATAACTATTTTAGGAAGAAAGATAAATTATAATCAATTTACAATCAATCAGAATAAAATCAAATCTCAATCAAAATTAAATCTTTCCTAATAATTAAGCCAATCAACACTTCCCCTCAAGTTGGTGCAAAGATGTGGCACATGCCCAACTTGCAAACCGGTGTATGAAAAGTCCGTTTGTTGAGACCCTTGGTAAACACATCAGCTAATTGTTTTTTCGATGGCACATGAAACAAACTCAAGATACCAACTGTAATTTTTTCTTTGATGAAGTGTCGATCAATTACATGCAGCTATACTCATGGCAGCCTTATTGTCACAATACAAGGAAAGTTTTTCTTTTTCACACAGTCACAATTCCTCTAGTAGCTTTTGTAGCCAAAGCAGTTCGCAAACACCCTGGGTCATAGCTCTATATTCTGCCTCTGCACTTGATCTAGCAACTACACTTTGCTTCTTGCTTCGCCAAGTAATCAGGTTTCCTCCTACAAGCGTACAATAACCGGATGTAGATCTTCTGTCATCCAGAGATCCAGCCAAATCCGCATCCGTAAAGGCTTCTATTTGAAGGTGATCATGTTTGGAGAAAAGTAAACCTTTCCCTGGAGCAGACTTCAGATACCACAAAAATGTGAAACACAGCTTGCATATGAGGATCTCGGGGATCATGCATGAACTGACTTACCAGGATAACTGAATAGACTATGTCTGGTCTAGTGTGGGAGAGATAAATGAATCTTCCAACTAACCTCTGATATCTCTCCTTATCAACTGACTCTCCAACTCTGCTTTGTAACTTGTGATTGCTTTCAACTGGCAATTCTGCGGGTCTGCAACCTGTTATACCAGTTTCTTTCAAGAGATCTAGAATATACTTCGTCTAGAAATAAAGATTTCTCTTTTTGATCTAGCAACCTCAAGTCCCAAGAAGTACTGCAATTTTCCTAGATCCTTGATCTCATATTCATGTGCCAACAACTTCCTCAATCAGTCCATCTCCTCTTTGTCATCTCCTGTCATTACTATGTCATCAACATAAACAATGAGAAGAGTGAGTTTACCCGTATAATGTCTTATGAAGAGGGTGTGATCAGCATTGCTTTGTTGGTAACCAAAGGAGATCATTGCTTTGTAGAATCTGTCAAACCAAGCTCTGGGGGATTGCTTCAGTCCGTACAAGGCTTTCTTCAATCTGCATACCTTTCCTTGATTTTTTGCAGTATCAAATCCAAGAGGAATCTCCATATACACCTCTTTCTTCTAAGTCTCCATGAAGAAATGCAGTCTTCACATCAAATTGTTGCAAGTCCTAATCCAGATTAGATGCACAAGACAAAAGAACTCTAATAGTGTTCATCTTCGCAACAGGAGCAAATGTCTCTTGATAATCCAATTCACAAGTCTGAGTGAATCCCTTAGCCACTAATCTTGCTTTGAATCTTTCAATCGAGCCATCAGCTTTGTGCTTCACAGTGAAGACCCAATTGCAGCCAACCAACTTCTTGTCTTCTTGGTTGACATCATTACTTTTCCCAAAAAAGGCTTGACCAGAGTTTTGAATCCCATCTAATATATACAAGTCATTATGCAATCTACCACAGCCGATCTTTTCCCCTATTTGAAGATCCAGAAAAATACAATGATCGGGAAAGAACTCGATTTTACAGTTTAGAGCTTTGCTGATGGCACTAATAGATAAAAGATTAACAGAGAAGTCGGGGTGCTCCAAGCACGAATGATAGTTTAATATTAGGAGTACAAACGACAGAACCCGTTCCAGAGATAGATGTTAAAGAACGGGCTATTTTGACATTATCTCCTTTGAGACACGGAGAATAGTTTTGAATGCCTTTAGAAGAGCCTGGGCATTGTTCGGTAACCAGGAAAGAGATTTTATGATCAATGACCTTATCTGGAAGCACAAGACTCTTTCCTACTTCTTGTATATTTGTTAGTGTCATGAAAACTTATGAGAATGTGGAGATGCTAGGAATCTAATCTTTCTTTTGCTAAAATATAAAGCTGATTTCTCTTCCCAAAAATTGACTTTGAAAATAAAATAGGTACAATCAAAAGTAACAACTCTAGTTTGAGTAGTGTAATATTGAAAACTAATTTTATATGGCATCAAAAGAAGTATAATAGTTCACCAATGAAGAACAAGATGGTTTCTAGGCCCAATGACAAACACAATAAAAAAGTACTAAAGTTGCCGGTGCACTAGTAACACAAGTACTTCTCATCGGCCATCGCCAGAAATTGAGAACTCATTGTCACGAAATGCAAAAGAAATAATGATTTGAAAATTGAAATATTTGTTGCTTCTTCGATTGAGGAAAGCCACAAGAGCAATTAATCAAGCATACTTTAAGTAAGGGAGAATCAGAGGCGAATTACCTGAATTTGACTTTAATTAGTATCCCATATTTGTCGAAGTCCATGTCATGCTCGTCTGAAGAGAGACATCGATCAATAAAGGTTGACAGAACTTCTCAAGAAATAAATTCTGCAAGGATTGATGTTAACATACCTAATGAAACTTCTCCTGCAACAGCCATTTCTTGGAAATTGCGGCTAAAAGTCTGGTTGATTTGTGAAACAAGACTTCTTAATGTTGGTAGCCACCTTTCCTGCAAAATCCTAGAATCAGAACATTTTTTGGGTATACTACCACAATATGTCTGCACTAGAGTTAAACACCTTGTAATTGCACAACCACAGCAAAGATAATAGAAAGATAACAAAATAAAGTAGGAATTTTTCCTAAATTACCTAATATTTCCAATTCTTTGACCCTGATTTTTCCCAATTGCTTAACGGGTCTCTTCTCCAAGAACCTATTGCTTTTCTTTCTTCTAAAATAACCTATTTTTATTATTCTGTTTTTGTTAAATAACTTGTCATAAGATATATTAGTACTAGGGAACAAAAAAGCAAACATCAAACTGATACCATTTTGAATCATTTTAGTTTAAAGACTTTAAACACACACAAACATGTATCGTTGCAAACCTTAAAAAAAGGGAATGAATAAAAGTAGTCTTTCTCAATTAAGCTTTTTGATGAGGCGGTTCAATTATAACAGCTAGGTCAGCACTCAACCATAAGATGACGCAACAAGAATACCATTGGAAAGAAAAGACAACCATGTAGGGCTTAAGTGAACCATTGTAGGGCTTAATCAGATACAACAAGCTGCTTATAAACATTAGACTCGCCAGGTAACTATCAAAAATGCTAGAGAACCATAAAAAACTCTAACCTTTAAAGCATTGATTTCATCAATGAGGTTGCTTAATTTCTCTTCTTCCATCTCTTGAGTCTTTGAAAGAGATTCTATCTGCAAAAGAATGAATTAGATGCGATCATGGTATATTTAAAAAGGAAAAAAATGGAAAAGCAAATTAATGAAACAAAAAATTTACTTTTTTCTGACGTGTTTCATACTCTTCTAGAACATTATGGTTCAGGAAAAGAATGGAATTGGCTTGAGAAATGGTGTCTTGGATAGCCGCTTCCAATTCCTCAATCGTAGATGGCATCTGCTGGGAAAATTGACAAGAAATGAATTAAACATACAGGAAACCTTGAGAACCGCAAGCATTAAATATGCAATATCGGAACATCTAAGGAAATAACAGGCATACAGAATCGATCGATTAGAAGACAAAAGAAACAAGTTCTACCCATTTGGTGGACAGTCAAAGAAAAAAACACCACATTAAAGCTGCTAAAGAACAGCTCACTACAAAGCAGTAGTAAATTATACCAACCTACTACTTGGAAAGACAGAAAAACCAGAAGACAAAAGCTCTTCTAACACTATAAGTAACAAAATAAAGAGGAAGACAGATCTACAAAAGAGGAAGTAGGCCTGTGCAATAACCCCAAATTTAATTAGGGGTTATTTATTAATTTAATAATAGAAAAAGAAAAAAAAAGAGTTTAATAATAATAATAATAATAACTATAAAAAGAGAACATTAAAAAGAAGTGAAAGAAGCGGAACGCACAGAAGCAGAAAGCGCCAGAGGCAAAAACAAAAAAACACAATAAGAGAAGAGAAAAGAATAGAAAGAAAAGAAAGGGCGAAAAAGAGAGGAAGAGAGGGGAGAAAAAATAGGGATTCTCAATCCAAATTATCAAGGTAATAATCCTTAACTTTTATATAAGTTTATTACGTGACTATGAGAAGATTTTTATGGTAGAACATGGAGAAATTTTCAGAAGTTGAGAAAGTTTAGCCCTAGGGTTCTTTAATCTAATTCATCAATTTGAAAAGGCATACGTTATCAAAATTTGATTTTGATTAGTGTTCTGGAATCTTCCTGCCAAGGGCAATCCATTGGTGGTCATGGTCAGGGAATTCTGACCCGTTGACCAGAGTTGACTTTTTGGGTCAATCTTTGACCACGAGTTTGACTTGTGTTAAAAATTATGTAAATATTCTCCCAAGGGTTTTTTACCATTCTAAACCCGTTTTTGTATAGTTTGAGGTGATCCAGATACCCGAGAGCATTTTTTAATCTATTGAAAAGAGTGCTTGGATTGTGAATCGAGGTAAGTGAGACGTTAAGCTTTGGTGCTTGCTTTTCAAAACATATTTTGAAAATATATTTTATCTGCATGGTTCATGTGTTGAGACGAGCGTGTGCTTGGCAGAATCGGTGGTCTTTGACCAACCGCACATATATTATTTTGTTAAGAATATGAAAATCATTTAATAAACAATATGTGATGTTGTGTGGCTTCTTGTCATGGAGTTGTGGCATTAGAAATTATTTCTTCGCTACCGTAATATATTTGGTGCACTATGTATGTTGCCGTGATAGATTTGGGGCATTGTGTATGCTGTCATGGACTCGTCGGGGTATTTGGTTAATTTCCTTCACTACCGTTTATCAAAAGTCCTTAGTATAAAGTGTGCTGAGATATATAGTGTTGTTGAATAATTGTTTGGATCTTATGGAGTAATTATATGGTGAAAGATTTTTGTGCATATTATTTTTGTGCTCATTATGTATTTGTATTTTCTAACACTTGTTCCAGGTGTATTTAAAGTGGCGGGTCGAGGATCTTGCCGGGTTATATTTACATATAACTCACTCCTTACCTGCATGTCCAAGCAAATATTATTGCTGAGGACGAGACTAGTTGCTGACGAGTTCGTTGAGTGGACACTGTTGCTGAGGTGAGCCGCCGCATTATTCGTGGAGGCCGTTGTTTCAGCTCTACCTATCTTATGTCTATTATTAGTTTTTGGGTTTGCATGCCTGATAACTTAACTCCTATAACTCTATTAGATGCTCCATAGTCTTGGACTGGCTGTGGGAATTTGGGGTAAACTATCTGACCAATCGTTGGATTTTATAAGTTGATTATGGTTTTAGTTGGATAATCATTTCGTATTTAGTGATTAGTAATGTGTTTCGACCTTCTCTTAGTGCTTATATAAAAGGGTTAAGAGTGCGAAAAATTGGTTTGCCTGGCGGGTGGTGTTAGCTGGGTGCCACGTCTATGGGATAGTTTGGAATGTGACAGCCTGTTCTTGGATTAGAAAAAAAAAAAGCAAAAAAGCAAGACATGGTAGTAAAATCAAGTGCAGAGATAAAATGTCGAGTAATGGTTTTGCGACATGTCTATGGGATAGTTTGGAACGTGACAGCCTGTTCTCGGATTGAGGGGGAAAAAGCAAAAACGCAAGACATGGTACTAAACAAGTGCAGAGGTAAAATGTTGAGTAATGGTTTTGCGACATGTGAGCTTATATGGTTAAAGCAACTTCACGAAGAATTAAGGTGTGGGAAAATAAAAATGCACCAATGCAATTGATCTGAGACAATTAATACACTTGCTTTAAACCCAATGTTTCATGAAAAGGATATATAGTAGATTGTCACTTCATCAGACAAAAGATTGAATAAGGGTGCATTACGACAAGTTTCGTCAAACTCAAATGAGTCATTGGCAGATATTCTTACAAAACCACTTCAAGGATCCAGAATTGAATATATTTGCAGCAACTTAGGGGCATACAATATGTAAGCTCCAACTTGAGTGGAGTGTTAAAAATTAGAAAATTATTAATATGCAAGAATCTTTTCTTTGTAAATATAGGAAAAATTTAGAATACTTGTAATGGATAATTAGGAACAGGAATTATTTTCCTTTAGGAATGGAAATTACTATCCTTTCCCTTTTTAAGATTACTTGCAAACACTACTTAAACCCGTAGTGTTCGAGTAATCAAGAATTCATGAGAGAATAATCAAGAAATTCATGCCTAAATCTCTTCTTTCATCTTTTAATACAAATTGAAGCCCAATTCAGGAAGCAGTCTTATATATTTCTATTTTGTCAATTAAACTCATATTTTGTCTCTCTAGCTAGACATATTCTAATGGGAACTATTTATCTATGTCCATTTAATTTATCCAATTACTGAGTTCCCTTCCTAATTATATATATCAACAAGCAGATGCCACATAATGGATGTAATAACACATAAAGGACATGAAAGTTCTCAAAACCTCTTCTTTTTCTTTTATTCTTTTGTTTTTCAGATAACATAATGAATAAAAAAAATTATGGTCAGAACCTCAAAGGTCAAACATTTTTTTAGATAGAGGGATAACAAACTGTTATTAAATAGAAGCACCAACAATTCCTATCCATACAAAAAAGATGCAAGAAGGAACAGTAATAACAAACAGGCTACACAAATGTTAGGTGTCCAAAGATTCACAAAAAACTGTATTATTTGGGAAACAAACCTCACAAAAAGCCTGCTCTAGTTCTGGAGTTATAATGGCTACTGATTCTGCATGCCTCTTGGCAGCTTCCAGTTGTCGTCGGCGTTCCTCCGTCTCCTTTTTACCTAATCAAGAAAAATAACAAATTGGAAGGCCATAAGCAGTAGTGCAGGCAGAGTTTTGCACAAATGGTTGTCGACCTATTGTCACAATTCGACTTGTATATACAGGTTTGGGTCTAGGTCTAAGTCTATGGGGTGTAAGACTTTAGTTCCTATCTCAATATGATGTTTACTTTGCATTATTTTTAAGACGTTTTACCAATTGTATATGTACATACAATTTTTAGAAAGATCTTATATATACATATATAATAAAAAGATTTTTGGCGAAGCGTATCTAATGAAACACTTGGTTCAGTAATCAAAGAACATTGGTGTTAAAGCCCTCAAGAATCAGGAAGACGAGATCCGGTCACATCATTCACCTAAGCAATTGCACCCAGATATCAATTAGTAGGAAATAACAAACAATGTCCTCTACTCTCTCCCACTCATAGACATGAATAAACTACCAAATGATGGATTACACAGCAGGTTCAGACTATATCCCCATGATTCGTTTCCTTAATTTTTTGGGACCCCCTGTAATTTCTTCCTTTTTTTTGTCAGCCAGGCGAGATGGTCTTTCAAAGTTACAATATCACTGTGCAATATGTAAGATAGTCAATTGTGAAATCGCCAACTACTGAAGAACTTTTTGAACTGGATTAATTACGGAAGAACTTACAGTACTCATAATGCAGAGATGCTTGCATAGCAAATTTTTCTTGGTGCTTCACATTAGCTTCCATCTCTTTTATCTGAAAAGATGAAAAAGAAGCATGATTCACAATCATAATAAGATTTTAGGTCTAGTGAAGTCAGTCTCAGTTTGTTAGACTACTTTCAACTACCAGTAATGCAACGAAACCCATATTAGACTAAATTCAACTACAAGTCCATATTCTAGGTATCAATCTATTTATTAAGAAGAAATAGCAACAACAACAACAACCCAGTGTATTCCCACAAGTGGGGTCTGGGGAGGGTAGGATGTACGCAGCCTTACCCATACACCCTGGAAGGGCAGAGAGACTATTTCCGATAGATCCTCGGTTATTAAGAAGAAAAAGAAGAAGAAAATTTATGTCCAATGAAGTCAGTCTTGGCTTGTTAGACTACTTTCAACTACAAATAATGCTTAAAAAACCATATTCCTGCTACCAGTCTGTTTGTTTGAAAATGAAAAGAAAGAAGAAAAAAAAAGACCAGACACAACACTACAGACCAACAGGATTACATTTGATTTGCATTGGCAGACAATTTGCAGCAAACAAAATGAAAAATTAATTCATACACCTTGCGCTAACATCAGCATAGTACCTTCTAATCAACGACACAAAGCATCATATCTGCTGCTCTTTCTTTCTTTTTTAATTAACTCATGCATTTGCTTTTTATGTAGCAATAAAGCCTCCTTTTTGAGAACTATAGCCCTGTTTAATTTTCAGCAATATGGCATAGTGAAAATGCACAATTGAAATTGTAACAATAACACGATAAGCTATTAAAGGATAGAATTTGAAGTGCAAGATACTTAAAGCCATTTTGTATTGGCTATATTGTGTTGTCCAAAGAGCAAATCTTTCTACCATTTGTGAACATACTGCCAGGGAATTTTTAATTAACATAATGACACCGGACCCTCCCCCCAGGGTAGGGGTAAAGTCTGCACACAGTCCTCCCCAAACCCCACATGTGGGATTATACCGGGTTGTTGTTGTTGTTGTTATAATGACACCGGGCCCTTGTTAATCTTGAATACAAAATGTAACATTAAGAACATATTGTGTCAGTGTTCAGATTATAGCAGCATACAACATCTCTAGGATGTCATAAAGTTCAAAAGGCCAAAAACCTTGAAGCAACATCTTAATTTGAGGTTTCAGCTTTATCATGAAATAATTCACCATTATACATCCTTTCGAGAGTAGTTTAATCAAGAAATAATAGAAACAGCAAGGAGTTAGGAGGAAGCACCTGAAGGATTTGGGACAGTAAATAAATAAAAACTAAAAAACCATAATAATGCCACAAGACAAAAAAACATTGGAGATGATACCTCAATCATGTGACTTGATTTATTTTGCCAAATAACCCTTATGCCGCAAAACCTAACCATCTACTGTTGGGTAATAAACACAAAGTCCAAAATATCCTTAATTTTTTCCCGCTCTTTATCATACCAGCCTTTGGGTCGGAACTAGCTTTCCCTTTCTATAACATAGGAGGTGCAGATATTTGAAGCCTTCTGCTTGGATCCAAAAGTAGGAATTTAGGGCATCGAGAGTTAATTAATACTCTGCCTTGAAGAGTCGCAGCTATGTTAAGTTTCACACCAAATTGGATATTACCGAGCATTGATTTGTAGTTAGTCTTATTTTTGTATTGCGACATATGAATTAGCAAGACAGATGCATCCCTCACGCTAGGCACAACTTGAGAACCAAGTTGATAAGTAACAAGATTATTTCTCAAAATGGACATTTCTCATATACAACAGGTAATGAGAGCGTAACGACTTAGAGACCGGCATTCCTATCTCGAAAGTCCAACCCATAACATATATAAGATGGTATCATTAGGGCAGCAAATATAGCAATTTGATGCAGTACTTGTCTTGATTGCACATTTTCTCCAGGAATAGGCCCCTTGTTGACCTAGAAATTGGCATTTCTGTCAGGGTGTGTAGCTCCAAGATAACTATTGCTAAGCTCTCAACAAATGTAGTGAGGACAACTATTGCGATTTATCAAGTGACACTTGCCTCTTAATCTGTCCTTTCTCCTCATTCCATTCCTTCTTTTCAAGTCCCACTATCAAGTACAAGAATTCCATTTAAGCAGACCCTAGGTCTCCATTTCCCAGTAATATAATAGTCCTTCTCCTCACACCAGCATAACCTGACACAGATCACTCATTTTTCCGGCAGTGCACAACTATTATTTTTAATTTCTTCGATTTTCTTAGTTTATCTACTTTGGTTTATACAAAATAGGTCCTAAAAGAGAAAAGTACCTTCAGCCCAAGTTCAAGGCATGCCATGTTATGTTCAGCATAATTTCTTCGGTGAGCCACAGCATCAATAAGTAAATTCTGGCACAACAGAAAAGAGAAAATCAGCAAAGATATATACAGCAGAAGTACTAAACTTCACCCGCTAAGGAACCAATCATAACTTTAGAGGCATCAGAAAACAGAAACATTAAAAAGAGCAATTGACCTTGAGTTCCAATGCAAGTTGAAATCTCTTTAACTTCATAGCTTGAATCTGGTCAGTAAGCTTTGCAGCTATACTATCCAGGTCATCCTCTCTTTCCAAAGATTTCATGTTTATCACACGCTGTCCTAATGTTGGAGAAAGTTAATTGTTGAAGGAACACAAGATAAACAATACTGAACCTGTAGCTTGTATTATGCATACTTCAAGTAAAAGATTATAAAAGATACTCACTGACACGGCCTTCCATCTCACGCCTTCTTTTCTTCTCAAGTAGTGACTCATTTATAATCTCTTCCTAAAAGTAAATAACAAAATATACTAATTATGCTTGAAGTAAGATAACATTTAATATGTCATCAACAATTAGGACCACTTTCAAACATATGAACAACGACATTGATGTTATATTGACGGGAAAACTTAAGGAAAGAATCCCTTAGAGTAGAATCTCTTCAGATTGATTAATTACACAACGGAAAAGTGAATTCTTATAAGCAAGAAAAAAAGATTCGAAATGAAACATGGTTCCACAGCTAATATTATTTTACATGCTTTCCTCCATCCCCATCCTCCATTGCCAACACACATGTGAGGAAACAGAGCTATCAACATGCTTTCCAGCACAAACACTTCAATGATAGAGTTTTTGGAATTTTTTCCTGTCTACTGTTCGAGCTATTTCAGGTTCTGGTCTCTTCGTTCTAGCATTGGCACATTAAACCTTAATTAATTTGAAACAAGCAGCTTCGATTCATATAATAATGGAGTTGATACAAATAAATGGAACTTTAGAACCCCTTTTATTCTCACACTTCCTCTGCTAGCCACTCATCCGAGCACCTATGTTACCTCACTCCAAGCCCTGCCTTACAGTCTAAAAAAAATACCCAGAGCACCTATGTTACCTCACTCCAACCCCTGCCTTACAGTCTAAAAAAAATACGCAGAGCGCCTATGTTACCTCACTCCAACCCCTGCCTTACAGTCTAAAAAAAATACCCTAAGACACCGTTCAATCCAACCCAACCTTGCATTTATTCCCACCACCCAATAGCTTATGGGGCCCAGCGGCTAGCTACAGTAAGTAATATAGGTTGATGGCGAGGCCACAAGGGGTTGGGAAAGGGTCATAGGATTTTCACAAAGGGAGTGGGGTTATTGCAGGGCTTAAGAGAGGGTCTTGTGGAGACTCGGAAGGGGAAATCAGGGGGTAGGAATTCCATGACAGTCAGTCTGCAAAATTTTCTTCTCCATTTTGTTGGTCCTGCATGTACAATGACCAAATTTGCGTATTCACACAGATCAAAGGTTAAATGCTCCACGGCCCACGCTCTAAATTACAGAAACTGTTAAGTAGTTAGTCACGTATAGTGTCCCACATCGGGAAGTAGATACCTATTATCTTGTAATCACCGTATATAAATAGGGCGTTGTACAACACTTCAATTAATTAATAATATTTTCTCCCGTGCTTTCTCACAGAAACCAAACATAGAAGCTGTAACTCAAGAAGCACAAGCACATTTTTTCGGGCATCCTAGCACTACCTCCCTCCCCCGCCCCCAAAAAAAATAAAATAAAAAAAGAATAATAAACAGATGTCCAAGTGTGAATTTCCACATACTTGCATATAAAACAACTTCCAGAAACCACAACCAAAAGAAGAAAAAAAGAAAATACCCGTTGCTTTTCGAGTTTGGCACCTTGATCTTCTATGTTCTTCAATTCACTCTTAACTGCCCTGAGATTATCTTCAAATGTAGAAACGGCTTCTTCCAACTCAAGTTTCTGGGACTTGAGCCTCTCAACTTCCCCCGCATCCACATCTGAAGAAAATACTTGGATTAAACCAAAAAGTTTTCGGACAAGACATTAATACATTAAAAACAAAGGGCTAGTGAGATACTGCATAGCAAAAGGCGAGAGTGCTCCACTGATTCAACAGTGCCAGAAACATGACCACCATATCTGGATTTTTTCCATCTGTAATGATTTTCAGGGGTCCATAAATCAAAGATGCCCAATTGCAACGCCTCATCAGCTCTCTTGTCAGTTTCACTTGAGCCTATGTACTGCAAAAAAGCATCAGATCCCATTAAGGTTTATTCGGAAAAAAAAAACTTGTTTCTGCTTTCACTTGTTCGCGAACTCATTCCATTGGCTTTCACTGGGATGCTGGTTATTCCTTATGCGTGTCAGTCGCCCTTTATAAAAATCATCTATTAGCACAAAAAAAGGAACGGAGAGTTTGTCCAGGTAGCAAGCCACAGCTGGGTTGAGATATGGCCTCTCCAAAGGTATCAGGTTAAAGAAGATGTGGAATTGCAAAAATTTACTTGTGGGTAAAAAAGACTTCTTTGATACAAACTTATGAATAGGTATATATAGATACTTATCAAAAGAAGATTTCGGGTATGTCGATTCACCGTATTCGTATACCCTTATGTCAATCTACTAAAGCTAAGTTCAGAAGAAAATATCTTAAGTTTTTTAGAATAGTAAGCCTACAGAAGAATCCAGCCCAAATTGGTTGATTAGAACTTCTTTGACTGCATCTGGAGCGTCAAAGACTTGGTCAAGCCTTGAATGGATGCCTAGCATACGCATCTGTGGAAGATAATAACAAGAAAACCAAATTAACATATAGATCAGCATCAAAACAGGAGGTCTTAGAGAAGCTTATACATACCTCCTCAGTAATTTTAAAGGGAACACGGCTCTGACGTTCATCCGCTACATTTAAAACAGGAAGATTAAATGATCGCATATTTCTAACTAAGAAGTCACGGTCAGCTGCATCTTGTGTTATAAAGGCCTGCATATGTCAATAAATAAGAGAACTGATGAGATGAGAAACAATTTTTCAGTAGCACTAAATCAGATTAATAACCTTGATTCCGGAAACCTTTTGATGTCTCCGCTTGTACGTTCTACAGAAGTTATCATTTCTATAAGCATGCAGTATGCCCGCGCAAATGACAAAAACACCTTACTCAAAGTTACAACTTAAACTAGAAAACAATTGGTGAATATCACTTAGCGATGATAAGATTGTTAAAAGTACAACTCCAATCAACGCTTTCTACAACTGCAAATATCATACCAAAGCACAAAAGAACAAAAGAAAAAGGACTACATCAAACTGAATACTCAAGTTTAAACTTCAATAAGTGATTATACGAATCACCATATGTACCATGTTCAGATTTTAGTTGCGAGCTAGAAGGTACCAAACAAGCAGAGAAAAGATGCAAGATAGACAAATCTGCTTGGGCCACATATACTAGTATTGGAGACATAGATGACGAAATCATTCTTGTTAATTACCTTCCAGGCATAGAATGGTACATGATCCTCTAGGTAATCTGCATGAATCCGATTAGAAACATTGACCTGAGTTTTCATTTCAGAAAAGTAGTTAATAAGCTTTTTTTATTGTTAGAAAAGTAGTTAATAACCTTTCAGATCCATAAGTATCTAGTAGCAAAAACCTAATTGTATACCTCAAGAAGAACTGGACCATATACAGATTTATTAAATTGATGTTGATGCTCCTGAACCCAATTGTAAGCTTCAAATATCTTTTCAACACCACTACTCTGTAAAGCACGTAATCTTTTGTTGTTTACATTCTCCATCTCCTTCAATCTGCAGAGTAATGCAAGAATGTGTAAGAGCTTTCAGTAATTTTATAATGCAATAACCATAGCAACAGAGTCCTGATATTTACTTATCAGAGCACTGCCTGAATGCTGTCCTATTCCGATCAAGGGATCTCTCCATTTCTGATTTCTGAGACCTTAGTTCTCTTGCAGCATCTTGCAGCTCCAAAATTTTAGAACCCAAGCCATCCTGTAGAGTTTGACCAGTTCAGCAACATAAATTTTGCAGTAAGCAGGGATCAGTTAGGGGTATCTACATAAAAAAGGCTAGTCGAGAATAGTTAACATAAGATTTCCTTGAAATTCAATAATCAATCACATACTAGCCATCCTTAGGCACGTAACCTCATATATAGAGATGTTGCTTTAAAGCAAGTATAGTATAAGGCAATGCAGTAAAGCAAAATAAGAAGCCTACAATTTTATCTCTAGGAGGTTCATAAGGAGGAAGATTTGCAAGCTCCAATTCGGCAGTTCTAAGATCTTCTTGGGCTTTCGAAATTCTACGTTGACGAGATTCCTCTTGCTTCTTGAAGTCATCCATTTCATTATACTTTCCACGCACTTGAACATCCTGATATATCATAGAAAGAAGTAAAATTGAATACTGTAGAGGAAAAAGAAATAATCAAAATGATAAACTTATTGAAGCTCTGACAAAATACCAAATGATTGTCCTGATCCAGAAGTTTCATTCGCTTGTTGGCGTTGTCACCCAACAGGCCATTTATTTTTTTGCATTTAGCATCTCGTTCTGCTTTCTCTTGCTTCTTTTCCCTGAGACCGAACAGTTAAATTTAAGGAAAGAAAAACACTGAAGGCAAAACAAGATATTTTAAAAAAGAAAGGTGGAGACTCGAATTGGAATTTACTTTTTGATCAGTATCAATTTAATAAAACAGTGGGGTGCCTTGAAATCTGAAATTTTCTAGTGACAGGAAACTGCAAATTTCCCACTACAGAAATTTTATCCGCTGATATTGAAACGAAGAGACAAAATCTCTAACTCAATCTATAAATTACACAACAAGCTCGCATACTCTATAGGTTCCATGAGTTCATTCAAACTCTCAGCAACTTCATCCAGCTTCATTTTGGCATCTTGTTCTTGCCTTTTGGCTTCCAGAAACTCAGCCTTCTTAGCATCGTACTTCAGCCATGGCAATTTCTTTTTCATGGTTTCAGCCTATAAACATATGAAGAGCCAAATTTATTTTAATTTACATTTCTTTCTTCTTCTTTTTTTTTTTTTTTTTAGGGGGGGGGGGGGGGGGGGATGGGGGGGGATCAGAAGGACATCCTACAAGCCATATGAATAGTCAATTTACAGCTCTGACCAAAGCTTAGGAAGAAGCTCCACACTTACCTGTGCTAGAAGGTGCTCTCTTTGACGGAGACGCTCGACATCTCTTTCAAGTTGAGAATTGACTTCCCTCAACTGATCCAGTGTCTCTCTCCCGCTCTTCACAGTCTAAAATAGATAATGAAATTTTACATTCAGTTTGAATTGTCAAAAAAATAAGGCAGGATGTTTGCTTGGTTCACTAATAAATGCTTTGCAATAAAATTTTCAAAAGCTTCCACAAATTGGTAAGACAGAACTAACTCGTTCAGACTTCTTCAGCTCCTCACTCTTGCTAATAAGATCTCTATGCTGGACCGGTAGCCGAGGATCACCCACAGCTTTTTCAGTCTCTTCAAGGAGTTGAACAGGAGTTAACTTTGCAAATTCACAAACCCTGTCTTGAGGTAGAAACTGAGGTCCTCCCCATCGAGTAAGGATGTATCAGCCAATAGATCATAAAGATAAGGAAAAGAATCTCACAAGAGAGAAGTAAACTTTAGTTTAGTTCAAGTTCTCTAACTTCTTAAGGTAAAATATATTATACTAGTTAAAAAAGAACAGTATTTCCTCTATTCACATCAAAACGAATAGCATCTTTCTGCATATGGAAAAAAGTTAACTTTCCACTTTCCATTTTACTCTTAATGGCATAATTTTATAGCCACATAAATGTCATGAGTTGTTTAAAACCACAAGTTTCAAAAGTCTTTCTTTTTTTATTAAACTCTAAGCACAATCAAACAATGTCACACACAGTGGAACGGATGAAGTACTCAAGACAGTTAAAAAGATGTTATAAAAATTGTCTGAAGGGCTAGAGATAAACAAGGAAGAGACAAGCAGATAAAAAGAAAAGCTTGTACAAAAGGTCAATGTAGACCAGGAAGTGAAAAATTTAAAACTAAAAGGATAATGAGGAATTTTCTGAATACATCAATGGTCTTCCTTCTTAGATACTTCCGATCAAGGCACAAAACAGTAACCAAATAAGATGATAAAAGAAGAGAGTTTGTGTAGCGTGTATTAGAAGGAATTGCAAACACTCAGTATGACATCCACTTAAGGCCAAGAGAATAGTACATAGTGTCATCGAATAAAGTAGGTACTTCCTAAACCTAATCCTTGAGACTCTCCTGACAGCATAAATGGCGCAACTGTACCACATTGGTAGAAGGCTTGAGTATGTAATGCAATTAAAAATTATCACCTGCATGAAACCTCCAGAGATAACTCTGGTTCAAACAACAGTGAACTACCATGTCAAAAAGGTTCGAGAATAGAGTAGCAGCTGTCAGCAAAACCAAGTAAAACTGTTTGTCTTAGTTTTCTTTTTGATGTAGACGCGAATTTTATATAAGATGGTTAAGCTCATTTACTGCCTTACAAGACTAATTCTGGTTACTGCAAAATGGACATAATCAACACCAGGACCTGAGGGAGCAGTTGTTTTTTCTTCTACTGTACTACTAGCAAGTCTGGTGTTGTTTTTGGTATCTACATGATTACATGCACAGCACCATCTTATTGCTGGATATTAGTAAACCTTTTATTGTTTGGTGGTTAAAAAAACAACAACTGTGATATGCCATAACTTCCTATTTAAGGATTACATGCACGTTAACACTGCACATGTTATAAGAGAAAATTCATGATATTTAGAAAAGAAATTCACTTAGTAGATTATAACATATTTAGTCAAAATCATTCTGTGGGAAAAATTACTTCTAAAGAGTTGGTAGTATTCCAACTGGTATACTATATAAATTGAGAATTATACCCTTTTCAAAAATAAATAAATAAATGCAAACACTTGATAGTTTCAGGGCGAACATTAAAGCTTCCTATTATTTAGAAACATCTGGTTCTGCTATACTAATCAATAATATCTTGATGATATACAACCAAAGCAACTGGCGTTCAGTGGTCACTATATATCAATATTGTATCAGTAAAACAATAAAAGATCATTCGCAAGAAAATATCCACATGCTACATCGTCAAAGTGTTTTCATAGCAAAATTAATTTTTTAATGGAAAATTCTCAAAAATCAATTTTTCACGAAGATCGGAGTTTAAATTAGAGGAAATTCCTTTTTCTGAGACTGGTAAGTAGTAATTTTATAAACGACAACAGCCACGCACTATGATAGTGCTTGTGAGTTACAAATTCTGGGATCCCCTATACAAAACAAAAAGAAGGGATCCCATCTGTAAACAGAAGAAACTCAAATCCTGTAGTGAGCTGATGAACTCTAACGTGTTGTCTTCATCATTTACATCTTGAATGTTGCATTAGAAAGCCAAAAACCACAAACATCTGTACTTTAGCAACTGCATCAGGAAACTCTTAAAACTCCTATTTCAAAAACATTTGCATCATGCGTGATGTAGAAGCCATGATTGAAATGGTGCTATACTGCACATACATACCAGCATTCACTTAAAGCTGGTAATAAATAAATTTATCCTTTACGGATAAAGAAAAATATTCCCATCATGCAACAAGCAAACAATTTTCAATAATGGGAGTTGAGCAAACATGGTCTTGTTAATGTATTTCACACTTGACTTTAGAGATCCCGCTAGTGTGTTTTCACATTTACATCTTTTGGGAGAGGGGTGGATTTGGGTGGGGATATGTAGGTTCCAATAATGTTTTAGCAACATAGCATATGTGTCCTCTATGTTGAACATCCAAAAGAAGCTGACAAAGAACTCACTTGAGTCAAATTGTTGACTTGGATATTGAAACTTTGAATTATATCAGTTATGTTCTTCTTCGGCACAGCTTTTCCTGAAACATAATAAACACATGTAATGACTGCAAAAAGCATCTCATGTTAAATTACATTTTCTTTTCAACTGATTGACAACATCCTTATCTGATCCCCAAAAGTGTTTATCCGCCCAAAGAGAGACACGACATTACAGAAAGTAGAATAAAGAACCTACTTACGATTCAAAGAACGTCAACCAAACATATGTCGGAACTTCCAGTAAAGGAACAGGAAATTTTTAAGATGATAATAAAAAATATTGACAGAACTAGGAAGAGATCTGCCAGTATATATAATAGGGAGAAAAATGATTGTATCTCGTTAGTACAACCAGCTCCTGACGACTAGCTTACACCAAATAGAGGTAAAATAGAAAACAACAAATTAAAACGATTCCACTGTTGTGCTCATCTAAATAGCGCCCTTGGAATATTTGATTAAAGCAATATGGTGAAATGCAATGAAGCAACATCAAAGTGACAGCTTATGATCTCATCCCTAAAGTACCACCAACACAGAAGTAACAATCTTCCAATCTACTTCCTAAACTACTGCCAAAGCTTTGAACTACATAAAAGCCATTCATACTCTAAGCAGAAGCAAGACAAACTCCAACTTCATCTTGAAGCATAACAGACTGAAAGAGGAGGGCAAAAATTGCAAACAAGATTCACTATTTGTTCTATACAAGATGCAACAATTTGAACCTAATTACACAAAAGAAGAATATTCATAATTAGCCTAACTTCAACCGAGAACAGTTCTGGTAGGAATCTTAGCCTTCTAAGGAAAGATGGCAAAGGAATGAGGAAACTGGTATAGAAAAAAGAGAGTTGAAAAGGATAGCACGTGAATACGCCCAAACTCCTAAATTTGAAATCTGACAATCAAAAGATAAAAAAGATTTAAGGGTCGGAAAATATGCATCATCCATGTTGAAAAGAACGAGAAAGTTCCAGGAATAGAAGCCTTTGTTTTCATTCGTATGGAGAAATGCAAGAAGCCATCCACTTATAACCTTAATCTATAACATATTATGACATAAAAAGAGTAAAGCCAATCAGAAAGACTTGTATCATTCGAGTGGCCCATCATCACAAAAATAGCAAGTTAAACAGCTTTCTAATTGCAGCACTCGTTATAGATAAAGAATTCTTTACCATTAAAAATCCACTCAGATTTGTTCCGTGTATCTATTTTCCGCGTGATAGTTAACTGTTCCTCCTTGGTTTCCCCTCTCAAGGAAATCTTGATGTACCCTGACTCCTCCCCGCGTTTTACAAATGCTCCAATACTAGAAGCCCTCCCCAAAAGCTGCAGTTTTAACACAAATTTCATCTCGGTAAAAGTTCACCCATGAAATTCACATGTGGTATGATTTTTCATTTCCTTCAACTTCCACTTACCTGAGGTTCACCACCAAGACCAAGTGCTATCGCACAGACTAGAGAACTCTTTCCAGAGCCATTTGGTCCAATTACAAGATTTAATCGGGAGCCCGGTTTGCATGTCAACTTGCTGAACGTCATGAAGTTATGAAGCTCAATCTCAGCTATGTTTCCTGGCATATAATCATCTTCTCCCCTGCAGATTATAACAAAAAAAAAAAAAGTGCAAAATAAGCATCCCGAACAATAAAGGTAGTACTTTAATTCAACTTCGAAAATGAAATCTACAACTATAACTAGAAATATGTAAAGTAAAAGACTTTTGGAATTGGTTTTATATGTTTTCAAGTGAAATTATATAACAAAAGGTCGAATAAACCCTAACTGTTACTCAAAATAGGAAACGTCCGAATTATTTTTTCAAGAAGTACCTAATAGGGAAAAAAGGATTTATGGATCAAAGAAAGCTGCGAAAGGCCAAAGTTTTAGGTAGTGTAAGTGAAAATTGTAGCACAGACCTGGTGATTTTGGGGCGTTTAGCGCGACGTTCCGACATTAAAGTGAAACGTAGAGAACGAAAGAGGAACCGGAGAAATTAGTCGGCGAGAATTCCGCGATTGAGAGCTCGCTAGGGTTTTCTTCGCCGGAGGAAACTCGCCGGTGACTGGTGAAAGAGAGTGGAGACTGACAGTGGAAGAGGAATTTGGCGCCAAAGGGAAAACGTGTGAGATGAGAGCATAAAATAATGCTTTCTGAATTTGTGGGACCCTTTACTTACGTGCCAGAGAAATATTGGTTCGTCTGCAAAGGATAATAATATTGGCCAATATCTGGAGGGAAAATAAGTTGTAAAAAAACAAAAACGAGTTTTAAACACAAATTCGAAAATACAACAAAAACCATTCGAAATAATTTTCATACAATTGTGACAAATGTTCAAAATATATTTGTTTGATAAATAACTTTAACATGTAACAAAAATTATTATTCAAAATCTTTATGAGGATTAAACCAAACAAGATAAAAAGACCACCGACGGTATATTCGAAAAATACGAAGGAAAGAGATATGAAGAGAAAACAACACAAGAGAAAATAGAAACTAGAAATAAGCAAGTATGGGTGTATACGGGTAAAACCGAGCTCATGGTACGCCTCGGTTTTCGATGAAGTAAACGGAGCAAGAAATTAAAGGCAAGGAACCGGAATCAAGGCGGGAGCCCCTCAATCCGGGGTCCGGGTGAAATGACTGCCCTCGGGAATATCTTGGACCCCAAAGGCCTCGGAGAGCATTACCAAATGATCGAGCACGACCAACAGAAGGGCGTGATATCCGCGACCGACCAGATATCACAGCGTGAATCTCGGCACGTATCGATAGAGAACCGGTGATTAGTTAAACAGAAGATTTTTACATTTTAAAGAATTGTACTCAGGATAAAACTCTCCTACTATATAAAGGGGAGTCTGACTATTCATTGACGACACTGCAACACGCATATCAAGGCAATATACTATTATTTTCTCTATTAGTCAAAGTTCTTGTTCTTGTTCATAAGTGCTTGGTCATTGTGAGCCCGGGATCGAGTGCGGATATTTCATTAAGGATGTTGTTAAGTCCGGAATCCTCCTCCTCGAGTGATTTAATAATTCACTGCATCTTTTATCTATTTAATCTGACACAATTTCTTGTTTGTATCGAATCAATCCGCGTATCCTTAAAATTACTTACAAATTTAATTGTTATCCGTTTTTAGGGTAAACAGTTTGGCGCACACCATGGGGCTAAGGATAATAGTTCCACGAAACACTCTACTTTACTCTTGTTCTTTGAGATCTTAATTTCAGGAAAGCTTAAAGATGTCATACTCTCAGTCTGCTCACCTAAACATTGATGTTGAATCTGGCCACCACTGCGAGAACAACAATATAGTGCCCAGCAACGAGGTTCGTCTCCAATCGATGCCAACTCCCATGTGGCCATCGATGCTAACTTGTCCACCGACCCGGAGTACAGCGTTCGCGGGGGAGCCAGGTCGGTAGCCAGGGATACGCACGGCGGTGAAGGCGATGGGATCAACTTGCGGGTGATCTTCGAAATGCTACAAGCTGAACAGGCAGTGATAGCCCAGTTGCAGAACCAAAGCACACTCCCAGTATAGTTGTTCCCGAACCATTCTGAGAAAATACTCGCGGAAATGAACCAATCACAGAAAGGCCGAGTGAAGTTGAATCCAGGACAAACCCCGAGATAATAATGATGCTCGAGGAATTAACGAAACGGGTAGAATCAGGAGGAAAAAAAATTGAAGCTAATGACAAAAAGATGGAGACCTACAACTCCAGGATTGACCAAATCCCAAGAGCAGCATTGATACTGAAATGCCTGGATTCCAATAAGTTTGTCCAAAAGCCTTTTCCCCTAAGCGCAGCTCCAAAGCCGATCCCTCAGAAGTTCCGTATGCCCGAAATTCCCAAGTATAATGGAACGGCTGATCCAAATTAACATGTGACCTCGTACACATGTGCCATTAAGGGGAACGACTTGGAGGATGATGAAATTGAATACGTTTTGCTGAAAAAGTTCGGAGATACCTTGTCAAAAGGAGTCATGATATGGTATCACAACTTACCCTCTAATTCTATTAACTCGTTTGCTATGATTGCAGATGCCTTTGTAAAAGCGCACGCCAGAGTCATCAAGGTCGAGACCAGGAAGTCAGACCTTTTCAAGGTAAAGCAAAGAGATAACAAAATGCTCAGGGAGTTCGTGTCAAGGTTTCAAATGGAACAAATGGATCTGCCTCCGGTCGCATACGATTGGGCCGTTCAGGCATTCACCCAAGGAATCAATCCCCAAAGCTTGTTGGCTTCATGGAAGTTGAAGCAAAATTTGATAGAATGCCCGGCAGTAACTTGGGCCGATGTCCATAACAGGTACCAATCAAAAACCAGGGTCAAGATGATCAGCTCGGGCCCCTTCTGGGTCCGTTTACCCCATTAGGACAAGTGACAGATCCAAAAGAGGCGCCGATCACAAACCAAGATCAAGCAAAGATCGATATCAACCATACAATGGAGATCGATGGAGCAGCGGGTCCGGATGCAACCCTTCGAGGAGTGAAAGAAGGAGTGATCGAGGTCATAATAATTGGGGACTCATGAGCAAGAGTGGTTTTGACAGACCTATCGGGTCCAAGGAAGCACCAAAGTTATCGGAATATAACTTCAACGTTGATGCTACAGGTATCGTTTCAGCCATCAGACGTATTAAAGATACTAAGTGGCCTCGACCATTGCAATCCGATCCTGCCCAAAGGGACCCCAATCTAATGTGTAAATATCATGGCACCCACTACAGAACCGAAGACTGCCGACAGCTAAGAGAAGAAGTAGCCCGGTTATTCAACAACGGGCACCTCTGAGTATTTTTGAGTGATCAAGCCAAAAATCACTTTAGGAATAGGGATGCCAACAAACAGATCGAGCAAAAGAAAGCTCAACGCGTCATTAATATGATCATCGGTGGAGTTGACACCCCCCAAGGGCCGATGTTAAAATGCACTAAAGTATCCATCATAAGGGAAAAACGGATCCGAGACTATGTAACGGAGGGAATCATATCTTTCAATGACGAGGACGCTGAAGGAATCGTGCAACCACATAATGATGCACTGGTAATATCCGTACTCCTAAGAAAATCTCGAGTTAAGCACGTGTTAATTGATATAGGTAGCTCGGCCAATATCATTAGATCGAGGGTCGTGGAACAGCTGGGTCTGTAAGACCAATTGGTGCCTGCAGCCCGAGTCTTAAACAGATTCAACATGGCTTGCGTGACCACTAAAGGGGAGATAACCCTACCGGTAAATACCGCCTGGATCGTTCAGGACACAAAGTTCTACGTGATTGAAAGAATTATGAGGTACAGTGCTTTATTGGGGAGGCCATGGATTCACAACATGAGGGCAATACCCTCGACGCTACATCAGCCGTTGAAATTTCCTACACCGGGCGGGATCAAAACAGTTTGTAGGGAACAACCGGCTGCAAAAGAAATGTTCGCGGTCAAGGAGGTGGTCCCGATATCCGCACTTTCGACATCGAAGAATCCAAGTTCAGTCACCAGGGGGGAGACCAAATAGCAACTACCGACGCTGGCCCCAACCGAACTAGAGAAGCAGGAGACAGGTGAGGACGATGACTACGGAGTCCCTGGGTCCTTCATAGCCCCTAACGATTCTAATGCCACCAAGTCAACGGTTGAGGAGCTTGAGCAAATCAAGTTGATCGATCATTTACCCGATCGAAAGGTATACCTAGGCACGAGAGTAACTCCCGAGCTCAGGAACAAACTCATTGAATTCCTTATAACTAACATAGATTGCTTCACTTGGTCCTATCTTGGTATGATAGGGATCCCATCAGAAATAACTACTCGCAAGCTGAGCTTGGATCCGAAGTTTTACCCGGTTAAACAGAAGATGAGGCCTCGGTCCGAAGTCAAGCATGCGTTCATCAAAGACGAGGTACTCCTTAAAATAGGATCCCTTTGGGAAGTTAAGTACCCGGATTGGTTAGCAAACGTAGTGGTAGTGCCTAAAAGGGGAAATAAATTGAGAATGTGTGTAGATTATAAAGACTTAAACAAGGCATACCTCAAAGACACTTTCCCTTTGCCTAATATCGATCACATGATCGATGCAACGGTCGGCCACGAGATACTTTATTTTCTCGACGCCTACTCCGGGTACAACCAAATCTGGATGAACACGGATGACCAAGAAAAAACTTCCTTCATCACTAAATACGGCACCTACTGTTATAATGTAATTCTATTCGGACTAAAAAACATTGGTGCCACTTACCAACGCCTAGTAAATCGTATGTTCGAAGAACAAATAGGAAAATCGATGGAGGTTTACATTGACGACATGTTAGTTAAGTCTCTGCGAGAATAGGACCATTTGAAACATTTGCAGGAAACCTTCAGCATATTGAAGAAATACAATATGAAGTTGAACCCGGAGAAATGCGTATTCAGAGTCGGGTCTGGAAAGTTCCTAGGATTCATGGTGTCCAACCAGGGAATCAAGATCAATCCCGACAAGATCAAGGCCATTGAGGACATCACCTTGGTGGACAATGTCAAGGTTGTTCAAAGGCTAACCGGGCGCATAGCCGCCTTGGGTCGATTCATTTCAAGGTCCTCCGACAAGAGCCATCGGTTCTTCTCGTTATTGAAGAAGAAGAATAACTTCTCATGGACCTCGGAGTGCCAAGAAGCATTGGAAGAACTCAAGCGATACCTTTCGAGCCCGCCTTGCTTCATACTCCGAAGGCAGACGAGTAGTTGTACATATACTTAGTGATAGAATTTAAGGGTCCACCAAACTTTATAGAGAACCAGGTTCTCTATCAGGTTCAACAGAACACACGCACACTGCAGTAAGTAATTGACACAGAGGAATTTTACGGGGAAAATTCCCAGGTAAACGGGATTAAAAATCACGACCTACCCTTGTAGGATTTCAACTTCACTACTGAACAACTTTTAGATTACAACCTATGTAACCTAGGAATTAACCTCTTAATCCCCCACTAACTTGTAACACACCTATTACAGGCCACTTTGTAATAACTCTATTACAAAGACTTTACAACATGACTAACTCTAGCCAAGACTCAAACACGCTGGTTTAAAGTTTACAAAGTGGTTCCTACAGAATGCTTCTAAACAAGCTAGATAGGAATTACAATTGAAGAATTATTACAGAGTTACAACTCAACTAAGGACATACAATAACTCGATGTAGGAACTAGTACATAGTTGCTTTGTTCTTTGTTCTTGAAGCACTTAAAGCTTTCTTGCTGAATGGTCACGTGTGTGAGTTTGTCAAATGTTCAAGCGAATGTATTTTACCTCCCTTGATTGTATATATACATGTGTGACATCACTTACAATGATGTAAGCAAGGTAGGTAAAAAGTCTTCCCTAGAAAGTTGACTGCTGCATTGTTCCTACACTGTAGTGTTTGCAGACAGCAACTTTCCAGCCGGAGAGTTGACTTCGCACAGTCTCCTCGGGAACTGGTAGGGACCTGTTCACTCAGCTATTCTTTTCACTCTGAAGAGTTGGATCATCACGTAAGTTGGATCCCAACCTGGAACCTTGTGATCTTAAGGTCTTGTAAATGTGTAATGGGTTCCTTATCTGGTTCTGGGTAGTAAGTTTGTTAGATCATCAAAACGTAAAGCAAAGTACTTATGACCAAAGTACTTGTAACCTATCAATTTCCCCCTTTTTGATGATGACAAACTCACAATTGAATAAATCAGAAAAACCACATAGAGCTAGACTATGAACCAGAAAGACCTTAAGTTCCACCTTGAATTTCTGCATTCCCCAACTATTTTTCCCCCTTTTGGCACCAGAAAAAGAGTAGAAACAAGTAATTTGAGCAAGAAGAAAGTCCGGTTTTATGTTAACTCATGCAACTTGTGTCCACACAGTCATGATTAAGAACAGAGCATAAAAGCATGACATAAACAACAACAAGGGAAAAACTTGCATTAACATAGTTTTGGATTTTACAGCAGGAGCAGAGTCAATGTTACTTCCACAGCCACAGAGTAGAACAATTAACAAAAATACCACAAGTTATCATCATAAGAACTGACACGAAGAGATAGGAGCACAAGCTGGGTTATAGACTGGACACTGAGGGGACAAACTTTAAGAAGCACGGGGAAGAGATGGTTTGGAGGCAGAGGAAATTGTTTGCATGACTAAATCCATGTGAGCATTTACTGAAATTTGCTCATTGAGCAGTCTTTCTTCAGGTCCTCCATTAGTTTCCTGAGCTCAGCGTTCTCTTTTATCAGGCGAGCAACCTCTTCACTTTGAGAGCAGGTGGAACCACCTGCCTCTTGTAGCTGACTTATCTAAGTCTCAAGGATAGCATTCCTTGCTTTCAATTGTCGTATCTCAATAGTAGCACTATTTTGAGCATTTATTAACTGAGAAATTGTAGAAGTGCTTGCAACCCCTCCAAATTTTTCTATACACTCACATTCTTCAAGAGTGCTTTGCAAAAAAGTTTGCTTCTTAGCACCCACTTTAACTGGTCCGAGAGGAACCATGAAGTGCTCAAAAAACTTGGTAAGAAGGAACCCATATGGCAGCCCATGATTACCATCTTTAAAGTCTACCAATTTATTTATGTGATCTATCATGATCCCAGGCAGATTGATGGCAGTGAAGTCGTCTAGTGCTTCTATGAGGAACAGGTCTGCACGAGAGGTGATGGATCTGCGCTCAGCTCGAGGCAGCAACACTTGTTTACCATCTCAATAGCAGTTGGTAAAATGGAAGGAGG
>NC_031989.1:32745571-32841569 GCF_001879085.1 Nicotiana attenuata
TAGCTTTATATTTATTACTCGTTTTATATTCGATTGGGGTAGAAAGCATGTCATAGGCTTTACATTATTTATATCTGCATTTGAATCCATGTTTTTAGATCAATACACTCATCCAAATCATAGCAAAATATGCATTAGATGTCATGTTCCTAGGATTTCATGTCTACTGTTTCAGCATCTCATTCGTCACTAATCCATGTTTTATATCTATCACTTAGAAATCCTGCTCCTAGGACAATAACAACATTAGCATAAAAGGTGTTACTCTTGTGCATTCAGAAGTCATATTTCAATAATTCTGCAACTCTGGTGTGCATTTGGAGATCATGCCTTAGGGATTCTGTTTTTTAACCATCTTACCATTTGCATGTGCATATTAGATACCATGTTCTAGGATCCTATTTGCATTTTGTTTAAGACGCCTAGTTAGTTACTGATTCATGAAAAGGTAATAAAAATAATCTCACATTGTGATGTTTTTCTAAATAAAACTGGTAATAATCTCTGCACTCTCAAATTCGTATCAACTAGAACAACATTCTCTTATGGTAAAACGACTTCTGAACTGTTAATGATTCTGGTAACTATTATGCATGATCCCATGCCTAGGCAAGCCTTACGTGGTGAATCTTTATAAAACAGGAAAACTGTTTTGCTTGTGTTTGCAGCTTAAAGATTCACAGGTCTAAAATCAGTAGGCAAAAGGACTCAGTTCTTCACACTTGGGTCCTAAATTCGATACTGTATACTGTCTGCTCATCTAGATATCATGTTCTAAGGTTTTCTCTTAAAAAATTAAAAACAGTTGTCTGAGACGTGCATTTGTTTGTTATGTTTGTGGAGGTAAATGTGAGCCTTTAGTTGTTTCCCTTTCTGAAATACAGTCCAACTTGTTTTTTGGCGCCTAGACTTTTCTCCTTTAAGACACCTTAGGATGGTCTAGAACTACCCAAATTAGAGGTCCTAAATACCTCCAGGGCCACGAAGAAGGGGCGGGTAATGCACGCATAGGATATCTATCAAGGTTATTAGAATGCTTTAGGCTATGACCAAGGGGAGGGAATTGGGTAGTAAGGATATGATGACTATGCACTAATGTCACGTGTAGCCCCTCATTGAGGAGTGATTACCGGGCATTGTGTGGGTACGATCCTGTAGGCTAACGAACCTAGGAACCCCCTTTCCCAACTCCCGTTGTTTATGAATTTACTTTTCTTTATATATGTGTTACTTGTTCAAAGCCTTTTCCTTGTTTCATTACTTGAATGTCAAAACATGCCTTTACTTGCAAGTACGTGGTACAACTGTTTATTTGACTAATTCACATGAATATGAGTTCGGCCGGGACCTACCGTTGTGGACCGCGAGGGGTGCCTAACACCTTCCCCTCAAGGTTATTTCAAGCCCTTACCCTAAATATCTGGTAATACAAACCAGTCCATGAGTTAATTGCTCTAGGTGCCCTAACGCACCATAATTCTTTAGGTGGCGACTCTTCAAATACCCAATTCCCAAAAGGAAAAGAGTTATTCTCCCATGGAATGTCGAAACCCGGACCTTTCTCCGCGAGGAGGAAAAAAGAGGGCGCGACAGCATGGCGACTCCGCTGGGGATATTTAGGCTCTTACCATAACGAACTTATCTTTGTGAATCAGTTTAAGCATGCTCTATCCCACGTACCCTTTCCCCTAACTTGAATTTAACCGTTTATTTTTTAGCATTTATGATTTCTTTATTTCTAACTGTCTTTCAATCACTAGAATACTGCATTTATTAGTTTCTTACGTGCAAATACTTGACAATATGCTATTATTATTATTATTGCATTTACTCCATATCATATTCCACTCGTGTGTATCAAAATCCTATAGCAACGGTTAATGAGTGGTTGCGCTCTTCCAATTTATTACCCTTAAATTCGGAAAGGCTTATTTGCGGTAAAACTAGTCGATCAGCGGTACAGTCGGCGGTTCCGTGCCTTTCCCCCTCAAGTTGTCCGCTTGAGGGTACCAGTCTAGACCCCCATAGTAACCTTACTCTTATCATAACTGTGCATGCATCATGGTCAAACCTAACCGGATTAATATGTTGTCCACATAATAATCCTTTAAGACAAGCCTATCCAAAAGTCCACCGGGGTTTCCATAATCCAAATGGACACGACCACTTTTTGTGCATTAATTTGGAGAACTAAATGCCAATATTCTAATCATAAATGTATAAATAGTCGAGTCTGGTGGGGGATAAGGGACTAACCCTTTTGTTTTGCAAAAAATGAGGCACAAGGTCCCCAGATTCGGTATGGTTAGCAACATTCCACCATTGCTACTAGATTGGTGGGAGGACCTTTCCTCAAGTGACAATAATCACGTAAGAAAGTACTTGGGCAATCTACCTTCTCTGCTAGACATTGAGCAAAACAATAGGTTGATCGAGGCTGCCACTTTATTCTGGGATAGTGAAAGGGATGTGTTTCATTTTGGCGACATAGAAATGACACCACTTCTAAAGGAAATTGGAGGGCTTGCGGGATTGACTTGGGATAGCCCCGTGTTATTGGTGTCGAAGAACCGTACTAGTAAAGGGTTCTTAAAGATGATGGGGTTGAAGAAAAATGCTGACTTGAGATGCCTGAAGGAATCTTACATACCCTTCGAGTATTTGTATGAGAGGTATGGCCATAGCAAGTCCTTCCGTACTTACCATGATGAGATCTCTCTCACTTCTCTGGGCCACATCCACCGCAGAGTGTTCGTGTTCATTGTGTGCTTCCTAGGCCTGATAGTGTTCCCAATGAAAAGGGAAAGAATCCATACTAAGTTGGCCATGGTCGCCAAGACTTTGATGGAAGGAATCAACGGACAAACATATACCATAATCCCCATGATCATAGTCAACATCTACAGGGCTCTGGAACGCTGTCAAAGAGGGGTCAAGCATTTCGAGGGTTGTAACTATTGCTACAGTTGTGGTTATTAGAACATCTTCAAAAGGGGCAGTATCGCCAGGAACTTCCGTGAAGGGCTTGTAATGACCATATTTCCTTCTATCACCCTAAGCGGATGACCTACATTCCGGACAGGTTTGCTCAGCCGGAAAGCGCCAAAGAGTAGGTGGAATTCTTCGACAATCTGACCGAGGAGCAAGTGCAATGGATGTTTGAATGGTTCCCAACAGACGAATTCATCATCAGATCCAGGGACGCTCCACACCTGGTGCTGATTGGGTTGAGAGGGATATACCCCTATGTCCCTATCGAGTCATGAGGCAAGTAGGTAGGAAACAGGTTGTACCAAGGGTTGCAAAGATGAGTCATTTCAGAGCAGACTTTCAAGACGACGACGTTCCTTACAAGTGCCAAACCCAGCACATGTGGCACTGCAAGATCATTGTAGAAAAGAACACCATTGAGCCCGACAGGTATCATGCAGGGTGTGAACCTCTCTACCCGGTATGGTTAGAAGACAATCTAAAAGGAATGGTGATGCCAGGAGCCGGCCGAGGGAACAGAATCATAGACGAAGAAGCTGAAGCTCAAGTCAAGTACAACAGGTTGCGCAAGAGGGTTCACAACTCTGAGGATGAGCACAGGGAAATACATGAGAGGAATGTGAGGTTGATCGAAAAATGGAAAGAAATGGCAGTCACTTTGTTGACTTATGTGAGTCCACCAAACTATAGAGTACATGGTCCTCTATGAGACTGATACGTAGAATGCAGCAACGACTGATATAAAGAAGGCCAGAGATTTTCTACGTGGAAAAAATCCCACACAAGGGGATCACAGAAAAACCAGACCTACATCTGTAGGCTTTAAACTCAACTAACTTGTAATCTACCTATTACAAGCCACTTTGCAAACACCCTTTTTCAAATACTTCAAACTAACTTGTGATGTACCGCCACAAGCCACTCTATAACTCTCCTAGCTACAGAGGATTTAACTTATGACTATTCCTAGTCACAACATAAACTCTAAAGTTTATGAATTTGGTTTGTTCCTAAGACAACGCTTCTAAGAAAGCAAACTAGGAATTAAAATGTAGAACAATTAACAAGATTACAACTCAACTATGGACATACATAAGACTCGGTTAGAAACTGATCCTTAGTGGAGTTGTCTTCTTGTTCTTGATACACTAGTGACTTCAATGCTAGATGAACTTTGTTATGCTTGAGAGAATATAACTGAATGCACAAAGACTAGTATATCTTGCACTAGGTTGTTTTATCACAAAAGATGGCACAATGGATAGTGATGTCAACTCAAGGTGTATACTTCTTCCCAATGAGAAGTGACTGTTGTACAATTTGCACAGCCACTTCTGGGCAGTTGCGTTCCAGCTGGATAGTGGGCTTTGTACTTCCTGTCAGGACACACAAACAGACTGGGTCCTAGTTGTGTTCCTCTTCTGTAACAGTTGCTAGATGGTCACTTTCTTCTGTCACGTTCCAGTTGTGCACTTGACTTGTACTTTTTGTCAGGGAACCCTAAGACAGCAGGTCCCTGTTGTGTTCCTCTTTATCTTGATTGCGTACAGTCATTGGCTTGCTTGTGTCGGAGAACCCTAAAGGGCCAGATCATCAGGTCCCTGTTGTGTTCCTCCCTTTGCTGATTTTTAGGCTTCGATTAGTTCACATGAAATGTATGTCTTGTGCGCCAGGTGCTCTATCTGGTTCTTCATGACAAGTTTGTTAGATCATCAAAACATAAAATACTGAAAACCCATCAATTTCCCCCTTTTTGATGATGACAAACTTAGGCATGGACAGTATTTGATTAGAGCAAAAATAACCATATGAGATGCCAGTAGTTCCCCCTTAATCTAAGATCTCCCTCGTAATCTAAGATCTCCATCATTCTCACACGTAAGTTCCCCCTTAATCTAAGATCTCCCTCATTCTCACACTTTTCTCACACTTCACACTTTTCTCACACTTCTTCTTTTCCCCCTTTTGGCATCATTAAAAAGGACAGGAATAAAAAATAGCACCAGCAGGTAAGAAGCATAAAGAAGTCTAACACAACTAGCTCATGCTACATATGTGCACACAACATGACAGAAAAGAGAAGCCAAAGGAACATAGGATTGTACAAGCAACAAAAGGAAGTTGTTTCATTAATGTTTACATTGGACTGAGTAATTCAGGAGCAATAATGGTTAAGTACAACATGCCATCACAACAAAAACATGCAAACAAAAGTAAAACAGCAGCCACAGGAGGTTGGAGCAAAAATAGCTTGACACAAGGAGGATCCTAGGGGATACTAAAGGAAGGAGGCTTGGAAGAAGAGACAACCATGGTTTTGAGAACCAGGTCCAGTCTAGCATTTGCGGATAATTGTTCTTCAAGTAATTGAGCCCGGAGTCTCTCATTTTCCTTTGTCAATCGTGTAATCTCCTCATGTACAGAATCAGGTCCTTTAACTGCTTGACTGAGTTGAGTTTCCAGTATGGCATTTTGAGCCCTCAGCCTTCTTATTTCCTCAGAGCCTACATTTTGAGCGTCGATTAGCTGAGAGATAGTCGAAATGCTTCCTCCAACCTTTTCAATACATTCACATTATTCTAGAGTGGTCTTAGAGAAGGTCTGCTTGCGTGTGCCCACTCTGGGATTCCCCAAGGGGACCTTATAGAATCTGAACACCTGAGTGAGGAGAAAGCCATAAGGTAACCCATGATTTCCACCCTTGAAATTTGCCACCTTCTGCATATGGTCTATCATGATTGCAGACAGATTGATTGGAACAAACTCATCGAGCGCTTCCATCAGGACCATGTCCGATCTTGTAGCAATAGAGCGCCTCTCAGAGCGGGGTAAGAGCACTTTATTGACCAGTTCAAAGAGAAGCTGGTACTCAAGAAGCAAAACCTTCTTATGCACTTGTTCCCCCTATTGAATACCTTGTTCTTTCATGATGGCTCTCCGAAAGTTTACTCCACAGACACCCTTAACTAAGGACATACCTTCACACAGAATTCTGAGAATTTTTCCCAACATCGAAGCGTCGAGTACAATGTCTACTCCATTTACAAGCGCACAAATGTGATCCCCCTCCACCAGTGAAAAGAGATGCGTAAAAAGTTTGTACTGCATCTTCATTCACCAAAGGCATTCTCTCTTCAAACAAGTGTTCCCATTGTTGAAATTCCACAATCTCCAGAATTTATCCCATGCCTGTCATCTCCGAAATTGCTGGATCAAATGTACGACCCCACAACACTTTTTGAGTTCTTAATCTCTGTTGCCAAAGACCACCATCACGGGTCATAGACTTTATTGTACCAGGTTCCTTAACAATTTCCTCTTTTTGTTTGCTAGACCCTTCGGCAGACTTTTCTTTCCAGCTTGCCATCCCCATAGTATTGTCCTCAAACACGACTAGCTCAGTTAGACTCCATTTAGACTTGCTACTGTACTTCACAGATGATCCTTTCTGTTTCTCAACAGTTTCATCGAAGGCCCTTTTCATAGACTGTTGAAATGTCATAGATTGTTGTACTGAGGAACCAAGTTCCTTGGAAGCATCTTGGTCTATTTGGTTTACTGACACACTCTTGATGAAATCCTTTGGATTCATTTTCCTCTTTTTCCCTATCTTGACACTCCTCTTACTTTTTTGAAATGAGGACTCAGAACTCTCTTGCTGTAGTGACCTGATAGTGAGTGATTTGGAGGAAAACTCTAAGAGCTTGGAGTGAACAGGAGGTGCAAGAGTGAGTTTGCATGGAAGAGAATCAGGTTCATCATAAGGCTTTTCTGAGAATATCTCATGAGCTAGGGACTCGAGGAGTGCTGTGGTTCTTACATCTCCTAGGAATGGAATTTCTTCCCCCTGGTATTCAGACGAGAGACATGCTCCTTCATTCATCACACTCTTAGTAGTTATAGCCATGATGTTATGAGCTGCTTCCTTTTCTGGTGACTCCTTGAGAGTCACTAAGTCCAACATGGAGGCGTTCAGATACTGGTCAGGATCATCCTCAGGGGCTTATGATACTTGAGGAGTAAAACCTCCTGTGTGATTTTTGATGAGATCGTAGGATTTACTAGACATAGAATTCTCAAAATAATGGTAAACTGGGTTTATCAGAAATGGAAAAACTGTAGGAGTGGAGGAGGAACCAGGAGTTGGTAAGGTGGTAGAGGGTGTGAAATAATGATGCTCTGGGGATGATTTCAAGGATAATGATGAAGTGGGAGCGATGTCAATGGTGGGAGAATGAGACGATTTTTCGATCGCCATTAGATGAATACTTGGTAAACGAGTATAGAGAGAGATGAAGAGAAGATCCCAGCTGTACAGAGTAGATGAAGGTTCATGACTTGCCTTGAGAGGAAAAGAAGGTTTTATTAGAAGAAGGGCTAATGATGAGTGGAGAGCGAAACAGGTTCTGAATAGTTCTAAAGAACGGCGGTAGGTTTGTAGGAAAGTGTTACCGTGCAGAGGGGATGAAAGGATTTGAAAGACAAGACATGACACGCAAACGCTGAAAGTCAGATGATATGGCATTTGAATTAATTTTGTTAAACACATTTTTTGTTTTAGGAGGGCATGCAGAATAAGCACAATACTACTAACATGAGATACACGAATCTCATGCCAGAGCAGTCTTTTGAACAAAGTTTTAGCAGCTCCCCTCTTGCAGTTTATAGCCATACCTTTAGCTTCTATGATCGTCATGCGTGTTTACCTACAACGGTATTGATGTGAGTTAGTCTTGGTCAAAAAACACTTTAGCTACCTTTACCTGATGGTATCTTACACAACCAGCAGATGGAAGATCAGGTTCTTCATTAGATTCTTGTGACCCCATCTTCACCTTGATTTATCCGAAATATTCTCTTCTTGAGGCTTTGATGCAAATATCTGGAGTTTGGTCTTCTGTTCTGCAATGCTTTCCACCGATCAATCGTTTCTTCATATTGACCCTCAGAGGATGATCTCTCCCTTCAATGTGTTTGCAATTTCTCTCCAGTTGTTGATAAGGTCATTTCGTTTTGCTTCCTTATCTCCCAGAAGATAAGGCATGAATCATGACAGGTGCACCAGGTTCTGTGTGACGTGATGGAGGAAGTTGAGTTGTCTTTTGCCAGTTTCCTTCATCTTGCTCACTTTATCATCCTCCCTATTTGAATCCTCAGATACTTCCTAGAGACAGGATTGGTTCATCATATTGATCATCATCGTTTCTTTCTTGGCAAGGAAAAGTGTCTTGTTGAATACCCCATGAGCACCCCCTACCATTTACTGTGCCCTTTGTCGGAGACTTTGTGGCCTTATTTTGTGGATTGTAACCCAGAATGGTTCCTTCGCTCGTCTTTTTTTTTGGATTGAGCTTCCCAAGCTGATCCTTCCTGTTGTCAGGAGCAAGGCATTTTCTTCCAATTGGAGGTTCCTAGCGAGTTTTGATTTAGGAAGGACCTGGTTCGACACCTGTTCTCAAGAGAGAGCAGTGTTCATTCATTTTGCCCAGAATTTTGGTGATTCCATAGGCGATGAGCACTATCCATGCATCATTTTCCAGTTCCATCTTTTCCTACTCGAGTGCTAAGGGAACCTCTCTGCCTTTTCATTCACTAAGAATGCACCCTTTACTTTCTTCTCAAGGATACATTCCCTTCCTGCAGGGCTTTCGGTGAGAAGCATTTCATGATGTTTCCAGCTGCGTGCTTTAGGCATTCACTGTCCATAGTCCATCACAGTCTGCTTCCTCTCACTGTTCCCTGCACATGCACATCAAGGGTTAGATTTAGGAACCCAAACTAGTTTGGGTCCCTTGTTACTAAAAAAAGGATGAATGAGGGATTTCCTAGTCCACGCAGGCAGCATCCACTTTTTGCGAGTGGTACCTGGTCCTTTGCTAGTAGTCACTCTATCAGTGAACGCTTTGTTCTTCTGAGCAGACTGAACCCTGACCTAACAATTTTATTTAAAATGCCCATTGTTTTCGCAGTGGGTACATAGCCAATTATCAGGTACAGTGACATACTTGCTGTGTGGGTTGTAGGGAGTTTTCTCCCTTTGGAACCAGATGCCCTGCTTGTTCCCACTATTGTTGAGATACATGGCAGTAACAACATCTGAGGACCAGGTCCACTTCAAGGATTTCTCAGGATCATTTCTTACTTTCTCCAACTCAGCTTGGAGTTGCTGATTCCTCTCGAGTTCACTGTAAAGACTGGTTTTTACAACATTTAACTCTTTTTCAAGCATGAAATCTCTTAGTAAGATAGGCCATGTCACTATCTTCATCACTTGAATCACCTCTTTCAGCTTTAAGCACCAGGTTCTTTTCCTTCTTAGGCTCTCTTTCTTTCTTTTTATCTCGTAAGTTTTCAGATTACCAATCAACTCATCCATGGTCAGAGTCTGTAGATCTTTAGCTTCCGTGATGGCATTTACCTTACTTTCCCAAGACCCAGGTAGGACGCTGAGGATTTTCCTTACGAGCTTATTTCTAGGAATGACATCTCCAAGTGAATGAAGCTCATTTATGATGGAGGTGAATCTAGTGTGCATAGCTTGTATAGATTCATCATCCTTCATCCTAAAGAGCTCATATTCTATGGTGAGCATGTCAATCTTGGATTGTTTGACTTGAGTGGTTCCTTCATGAGCGGTTTGCAACACCTCCCATATTTCTTTGGCAGTTTCACAAGCTGAGACTCTGTTGTACTCATCAGGTCCTATGCCACACATCAAGATTTTCTTGGCATGGTAGTTCTTTCTACAGCTTTTCTGTCAATGTCGTTGTACTCTCTTCTTCCTTTCGGCACCATTTGCCCTGTTTTTTCAATCTTCTTCATGGGAATATGTGGACCATCACATATAATGTCCCACAACTCTGAATTTTCTACCACAACGAAATCATGCATCCTGGTCTTCCACCAGCCGTAGTATTGACCATTGAATTTGGGAGGTCTATAGGTTGATTGTCCTTCTTCAAAGCTTGGTGGAGCAACCATTGAGGATTCCTCCTAGTTGTTAGCCTGATAGGACGTACATAAGACTCGGTTAGAAACTGGTCCTTTGTGGAGTTGTCTTCTTGTTCTAGACACACCAGTGACTTCAATGCTAGATGAAATTTGTTATGCTTGAGAGAATATCACGGAATGCACAAAGACTAGTATATCTTGCACCAGGTTGTTTTATCACAAAAGATGGCACAATGGATAGTGATGTCAGCTCAAGGTGTATACTTCTTCCCAATGAGAAGTGACTGTTGTACAATCTGCACAGCCACTTCTGGGCAGTTGCGTTCCAGCTGGATAGTGGGCTTTGTACTTCCTGTCAGGACACACCAACAGACTGGGTCCTAGTTGTGTTCCTCTTCTGTAACAGTTGCCAGATGGTCACTTTCTTCTGTCACATTCTAGCTGTGCACTTGACTTGTACTTTTTGTCACAGAACCCTAAGACAGCAGGTCCCTGTTGTGTTCCTCTTTATCTTGATTGCGTACAGTCATTGACTTGCTTGTGTCGGAGAACCCTAAAGGGCCAGATCATCAGGTCCCTGTTGTGTTCCTCCCTTTGCTAATTTCAGGCTTCCATTAGTTCACATGAAATGTATGTCCTGTGCGCCAGATGCTCTATCTGGTTCTTCATGACAAGTTTATTAGATCATCAAAATATAAAATACTGAAAACCCATCACACTTCCAACAGGAATCTGGAATACTTGGAGCGAGGAATAGTGGAGCTGGAAGGTAAAGTCATAAAGAGGATTGAGGATTGCCAGAACGCTGAAGGAGCTGAAGGAGGACATCTGGCCAGAGCCTACTCGCTGTTGGGTCTGCGCGAGCTGGGGGACCTGTACGATGGAGTCAGGAAGATTGAATCTGGGAAGGTCCTTTTGGGACCAAATAGGCTAGATTTATTTGCTTTCCTAAAATGTAATAAGGCCAAGTGCCAATAGTAACATATTTTTTTATATTATCTTAGTGTCGTTTTGGGATTCGTCTATTTTTATATTATGAAATGAGGCATTATTGGCATCTAAGTTCTCCAAATCTATTTGTCGCTAGGCCTACCTCAGGTAGAACGAGGCTCCAAAATTAGGACGCGAATTTACATTCCTGCAATATGTGTTTAAATACTACAACACTTCAAAATCCCCACTAACTTATTACCTTTTTGTTTTTCCTTATTTTTGATTATTCCCGTCCGTTTAGGTTGGTTCACTCATACTGGCATCATCAGCGTATCATACCAGATCTAGAGGCCCTCCACCTCCTCCTCCTCCAAGCAATACAAAAGGCAAAGGAAAAACAAAAATGGACGACTTAAGTGGTATTCGAAAGGAGAATGTTGAGAACGCAGAAACTTCAGACGGTCGGAGTACTTCGGCACCAAATGATCTAGTCTTGAGATTGGAACAAAAGATACTGGAGCTACAAGGAGAGCTTGAGCAGGTTCGCAACTTGGCGAACTTATCACTCACCCTGAATGTCCCCGACATCAATCAACAGAACACAAAGAACCCGGCGACTCCCCAAAACACATCAAACCAACACCCACAAAATCCTCCTACAACACATCAATACGCAACCCCACCCAAAATCTCAATCCCTTACCAATACCAACACCACCGCAACACCACCACCAAACAATCCAGTACCCACCTACCGCCACTTACCACACTCCCTAAAACACACCACAACCCATTCCCGACCCTCAAAACTCAACCAATGACCACCCCTACACCCAAGTCCCCAACACTCATTAAAGCAACCCTATATATGTGGAGACCATACCTCATTCTACTCAACCAACTTCCTATGCACCAGAATCCTCAGAGAAGGACCAACTCATTAAAAACATGGCTGAAGAACTCAAGAAATTGACAAGTCGGGTTCAGGGCGTCGAAGGCGGCAAAGGGATAGAAGGTTTAAATTATGAAGACCTATGCATACATCCAGATGTGGAGTTGCCGGAGGGGTACAAACCTCCTAAGTTCGAGATGTTCGACGGCACAGGTGATCCTAAGGTTCATCTAAGGACCTATTGCGACAAGCTTGTCGGGGTCGGAAAGGATGAGAAGATCCAGATGAAACTCTTTATGGGGAGCCTTACTTGTGATGCTTTGTCCTGGTACATCAGCCAGGATCCCAAGAAATGGTCCAATTGGGTAGGTATGGCATCAGATTTCATGGACCGATTCAAGTTCAACATAGAAAATGCACCCGATGTTTTCTACATCCAGAATCTTAATAAGAAACCCACTAAGACTTTCCGCGAGTATGCCACCCATTGTAGGTCGGAAGCGGCCAAGGTCAGGCCATCTTTGGACGAAGAACAGATGAACAAGTTCTTCGTCAGACCACAGGACCCGCAGTATTACGAAAGGTTGATGGTTATTGAAAACCATAAATTCTCTGATATCATTAAACTTGGGGAAAGAATTGAGAAAGACATCAAAAGCGGGATGGTAACGAATTTTGAGGCATTGCAGGCCACAAATAAAGCATTGCAATCAGGCGGCATATCAAAGAAGAAAGACGTTGGAGCAGTGGTAGCTCAAGACTCGAAATCTCCACTTACCTATCGCACACCTCCACCCACATATCAAACACCCCCATCCACATACCAAGCACCACCACCTACATATCAACCATCATCTCCCAGATACTCCCAACTAGCCACTGTCTATCACACCTACAACTCCCAACCACCTCTCTTCCAATTGTCTTCGACTCGCCAAAATTATCCAAGACCAAGACCCAATTTCGACCGCAAGCCACTCAGACAATACACCACCATCGCTGAACCTATTGATCAACTGTTTGAAAGATTGAAAGCCGCATGATACGTCACTCCTGTTCCCCCTGCGGCACTAGAGAATCCATCCCAATGGGTCAATCCTAACAAAACTTGTGCGTACCATTCCGGTATGAAAGGGCACACCACTGATGAATGCCGAGCATTGAAAGATAAAATCCAGATGCTGATTGACAACAAGGTTATACAGGAAAGGAGGCCACACCAAATGTTCGCAACAACCCTCTCCCTGATCATAGAGGTGGTGGAATACATGTGATAGAGACGAACGAAGAGTGGTACCCTGAGAGGTCGATTGGGCTTATTCGGGAAGGTGATGACTTTTAACCCTCAGTCACACTTACCCCTATTATGGTACAGACTCAGTCACGAATCAAGGTTGAGGTAGCCACATCAGTTCCATTTGAGGTAGAGGTGGCTCCACCCGCGGCCACCCCTGTTCCGTTTGAAGTAGAAGTGGTCACACTGTTCACATTGACAGTATCAACCACACCTCCTTTCCACTCAAAAGCGATACCTTGGGATTATGTTGCCGAAGCTAGACGCAAAGGAAAGGCAAAGATGGAGGAATCCGATGCCGCACAAGGAATGACCAGGACCGGGAGAATCTATACACCTGAGCACCTAGCAGGACCAAGTAAGGATGCCACTACCAAGCCTGTCATTGAAACAGGACCAGATGACATGTGGAGGAAAGTGCAAGCAAATGAGTATTCTATCATCGATCATTTGAACAAAACCCCAGCTCAGATATCCATCCTGTCACTGTTACAAAATTCAGAAGCACAGAAAAACGCTTTGATGAAAGTGTTGAGCGAAGCCTACGTGCCCAATAACATCACCAGTGGAGAGATGTCTAATATGGTTGGACAGGTATTAGAAAGTCACAGAATCACTTTCCATGAGGATGAGTTGCCACCTGAGGGTCTGAACCACAACAGGGCACTGCACATTACAGTGCGATGCGAAGATTACTTCATTGTCAAGGTCTTGGTTGACGGAGGTTCAAGCCTCAATATTTGTCCTTTGGACACTATGAAAAGGTTGGACAAAGGTTTTCATGAAATACGGACAGGAAGCATGAATGTGAAAGCTTTCGATGGGTCTCAAAGGGCCACGATCGGGGAGATCAACCTGTGTTTACAGATGGGGCCGACTTGGTTCGACGTTGAATTTTAGGTGCTCGACATACCAGCCTCATACAACCTTCTATTGGGCCGACCATGGATCTATACCACTGGGGCTGTGGCGTCCACACTACATCAAGCCGTGAAATTTGAATGGAATCGTTAGGAGGTGATCATTCACGGAGATGGGAATAACCCCATTTACACCCGTCAAGCCGTCCCAGTTATTGGAAATAGAAGAAGGCTAAGGGGAAACCTATCATCACATTGAACGTGTCAATGCCGCCGAGAAATATAAATGATGGAGCAGTAAGATAGAGAGCATACTGGCATGGTATGGGTATGAACCCAGCAAAGGGCTCGGGAAGAATCTCCAAGGTATCACTAAACTGATACGGCTGAACGGTCATGGTACTACCTTTGGGCTCGGATATCAGTACACATGGCAATAGTATAATGATTGGTTGCCTCTATGGCGCGGACCGTATTACCCTCTCGAGCAACCAATGCCACGTCTAGATCAAGCTTTTCACCAAGCTGATACAATATGGAGAACTGCAGAAGAGGAAGCATTAGCCGGACTGAAGAATCTGTTCTTGGAAGATGAAGACATGGACTGTAGTGCAATAATTGAGGAGGAGGAGGAAGAAAGCCTCACTATTCAGGCCGTGGAGAAGGGAGATGTCCTCAGGAACTGGACCTCCACACCATCCCGGGCCCGCTGAGTCCCTGGGTAGCTTGGCAGATTTTATTTCTATAGCCATTCTAGGCATTTAAAAATTTCAGTAACTTTGTTTTAAAGACTTACTTGTTTCAAAATAAATGCTCGATTCATCGAGCCGTACTTGTCTGGATGTTGTTTAATTTTAATCAAATGCATTTGCTCTTTATTATCCATTACTATTTTCTACATTTTTTCCCACAGCGTTATTATTACTTTTCCTGATGAACCAGTGACTGTGACATGTAATGAGGCAACGCAACATGAGAACGGTGATTCAGATGAAGAAGGCGAGATACCCGAGGAAGTTGTCAGGGAGGTGGAAAACTTTGAGAATAAGCCTAAGTCCAATCTGGACGAAAACGAAGCAGTAAACTTGGGGGACGTCGAGACCATCAAGAGACTCGCATCAGCATTCACTTATCACCAACATAGAAGGAAGAGTACATCAGTTTCCTAAAAGAATATGAGGACATTTTCGCATGGTCATATGATGACATGACAGGTTTGAGCACGTCCATAGTGGCTCACAAGTTACCTACTAATCCAATGTGTCTGCCGGTGAAGCAGAAACTCAGAAAGTTCAAACCAGACATGAGCCTAAAAATCAAGGAGGAGGTTACCAAGCAGATCAAAGCCAAAGTTCTTAGGGTGGTTGAGTACCCAACCTGGTTAGCCAACGTTGTGCCAGTTCCAAAGAAATATGGGAAAGTCATAGTGTGTGTTGACCATCGGGATTTAAACAAAGCATGTCCCAAGGACGACTTTCCACTGCCAAACATACACATCCTGATCGATAATTGCGCCAAGCATGAACTCTAATCTTTTGTAGATTGATTCGCGGGTTATCACCAGATCTGGATGGATGAAAAAGACACGGAGAAAACATCCTTTATTACACCATGGGGGGTATACTGCTACAAGATGATGCCATTTGGTCTAAAGAATGCTGGGGCTACCTACATGAGAGCCATGACAACCATCTTCCATGATATGATACACACGGAGATAGAGGTATATGTGGACGACGTTATCATCAAATTCAAGAGGGCCGCAGACCACATAGCAGACTTGAGAAAATTCTACAACAGACTAAGGAGGTACAACTTGATACTATACCCCGCCAAGTGTGCATTCGGGGTTCTCGTAGGAGAGTTGTTGGGATTCATTGTCAGTCGTCGAGGGATCGAGCTAGATCCGTCTAAAGTCAAGGCTATTCAGGAGTTACCGCCGCCTAGGAGCAAAAAGGACGTGATGAGCTTCCTAGGGCATCTCAATTATACCAGTCGCTTCATGGCACAGTTATATGTGAACCCATCTTCAAGATGCTGAGGAAAGATGCCGAGACAATCTGGACCGAAGATTGTCATAAAGCTTTTGATAAAATCAAGGAGTACCTGTCCACACCACCAGTTTTGGTCCCGCCAGAGCCGGGACGGACTTTGCTACTCTATCTATCGGTATTGGATGGAGCCTTCGGATGTGTTCTGCGACAACATGATGAGACAGGGAAAAAGGAGCAAGCCATATACTACTTGGGTAAGAAGTTCACACCTTACGAAGCACGGTACTCCCTGCTGGAACGCACTTGTTGTGCTTTGACCTGGACGGACCAGAAGTTGAGGCATTACTTCTGTTCCTATACCACATACATCATATCCAGGATGGATCCTTTGAAGTATATATTTCAGAAATCCATGCCGACAGGGAAGTGGCTAAATGGCAGATACTGTTGAGTTAGTTCGATATCGTCTACGTAACTCAAAAGGCGGTCAAAGGATAAGCATTGGCAGATCATCTTGCTAAGAATCCGGTGGGAGGAGACTACAAACCTTTGAAAACGTATTTTCCTTGTGAAGAGGTGTCATTCGTAGGAGAAGACATTACTGAAGCAGATGACGGTTGGGGGATGTTCTTTGATGGAGCTGCAAATTTCAAAGGGGTAGGCATTGGAGCGGTTTTGGTATCATAAACAGGTCAACATTATCCAGTATCAGCTAAACTCAGATTTCCATGCACCAACAACATGGCGGAGTATGAGGCCTGCATACTAGGACTCAACATGGCAATAGACATGAACGTTTAGGAGCTGCTGGTAATCGGTGATTTAGATTTGCTTGTGCACCAGGTACAAGGAGACCGAGCCACCATGAATTCCAAGATATTACCATATCTGCACCATGTGCAGGAATTAAGAAAGAGGTTCACAAAGATAGAGTTTCGACATGTACCTAGAATTCAAAATGAGTTTGCCGATGCATTGGCCACCTTGTCATCTATGATACAACATCCGGACAAGAATTTCATTGATCCCATCCCAGTAAAATTCCATAATCAACCGGCTTATTGTGCCCATGTTGAGGAAGAAACGAATGGAAAGCCTTGGTTCCACGACATCAAGGAGTATTTGGTGAAAGGAGAATATTCGGAGCATGCAAACCACACTCAGAAGCGCACACTCCAGAGATTGTCCAATCACTTCTTCCACAGCGGAGGAAATTTGTACAGGATAACTCCTGATTTAGGATTGCTAAGATATGTCAACGCAAAAGAGGCTTCTAAGTTACTTGAGGAGATACATGCTGTGACCTGCGGCCCACATATGAATGGTTTTGTCTTAGCCAAGAAGATACTCAGGGCCGATTACTTTTGGATGACCATGGAGACAGACTGCGTCCAGTATGTACGCAAATGCTACCAATGTCAAGTGCATTCTGATATGATAAAAGTGCCGCCAAATGAGCTCAATGCAACAAGCTCACCTTGGCCATTCACCGCCTGGGGAATGGATGTCATCGGTCCGATCGAGCCCACTGCTTCAAACGGACACAGGTTTATTCTGGTAGCCATCAATTACTTCATAAAATGGGTAGAGGCTGCATCTTACAAAGCTGTAACCAAGAAAGTTGTCGCAGATTTCTTCAAAGACCATATTGTTTGCCGATTCGGAGTTCCTAAGTCTATTATTACTGATAATGCCGCCAATCTCAACAGTGATGTGATGAAAGCTATATGTGAAACTTTCAAAATCAAGCACAAGAATTCCACAGCCTATAGACCTCAGGTGAATGGAGCCGTAGAAGCCGCCAACAAAAATATCAAGAAAATATTGAGGAAGATGGTAGAAAACCACAAACAATGGCAAGAGAAGCTACCTTTTGCTCTGTTGGGATATCGCACTACAATTCGCATGTCAACCGAAGCAACTCCCTACATGCTGGTTTATGGTACCGAGGCTGTCATCCCAGTCGAGGTAGAGATTCCTTCTTTAAGAATCATACAGGAAGCTGAACTCAGCGATGCAGAATGGATAAAGAACCGCTATGAACAATTGGCCCTTATAGGCTGAAAAAGGATGAATGCAGTATGTCACGGTCAACTTTATCAGAACAGAATGTCCAAAGCTTTCAACAAAAGGGTCAAACCAAGACAATTTGCACCAAGGCAGCTGGTGCTGAAGAAGATCTTCCCACATCAGGATGAAGCCAAAGGGAAATTCTCTCCCAACTGGCAAGGTCCTTACATGGTTCACAAAGTACTGACAGGAGGAGCACTCATACTTGCAGAAATGGACGGAGAAATTTGGCCAAAACCAATAAATTCAAACGCAATCAAAAGATATTATGCTTAGACTATTTACATTTATTCATCTGATGTAATTGAACTACGCTTGACCTGATTCCCGTTTAAGAGGGGATACGTAGGAAGCCTTATGGGTTCGGTCATATCATAATAAATTTCCATTTCCCCCCAAGATCAGAAACTGGGGCAGAATTTTGAGGAGGACCCTCAAAATTCTGGAGCAAGTCCAGCCAACGCCAACATATGTCAGACGGTCAGAAATCGGTTAAGAAACTGGGGCAGAATTTTGAGAAGGATTCTCAAAATTCCGAAGAGGGTTCAGCAAGGCTCGAAGATCATCTACCAAACTGGGGCAGAATTTTGAGGAGGACCCTCTAACATGAGAAAATTGCAGTGTCTCTGAAATGTGTTGCAATCACTAGTTTATCTAAATTACTTGATATTTTAATATGTTTCTAAATAACTATATTTTTCATCAACAATTGCATATTTTTGAAAACTCTATTTCCGTAACAGTCAGGTTACCCAGGAAACTCAAAAGGGCCCCAGAATGGAGCAAAGCAAGGCCAGCGGACAGAAGCACGAACCAACCTCCCCCCCCACAAAACTTACAATTTCTTTGAATGCAGATACATCTGACATAGCAATAGCGTCCGCAAATATGTACACGTAACAAGATCACCATCAGTCAATCCATCAGACACCGAATATTATCTCCAGCTAAGACATACGATACTCTTATTCGCTACTCGCTCTTTGCATGGGACTAAGCCCTGTCCCGCATACCTGCATGAGGCTAATCCCTGCCTCCACACCTGCATGAGGCTAATCCTTGCCTCCATACTTGCATGAGGCTAAACCTTGCCTCCATACCTGCATGAGGCTAATCCTTGCCTCCCCATTTGCATGAGGCTAATCCCTGCCTCCACACTTGCATAAGGCTAATCCCTGCCTCCATATTTGCATGAGGCTAATCCCTGCCTCCATTTGCATGAGGCTAATCCTTGCCTTCATATTTGCATGAGGCTAATCCTTGCCTCCCATCTTGCATGAGGCTAATCCCTGCCTCCATATCTGCATGAGGCTAATCCTTGCCTCCATATTTGCATAAGGCTAATCCTTGCCTCCATATTTGCATGAGGCTAATCCTTGCCTCCCTATCTGCATGAGGCTAATCCTTGCCTCCACATTTGCATGAGGCTAATCCTTGCCTCCCATAGCTGCATGAGGCTAACCCTTGCCTCCCTATCTGCATGGGACTACGCATTGTCCCTCTTTGCACAAATATTGCTCTGTTTCTAGTACTATCTATTTGCTTTTCAATCGGGCTAAGTTTTGCCCTTCATTTCACAAGACTAAGCATTGTCTTGGTAGCATCATATTATTGCACCTCATGGGCTAAAATATCGCCAACCTATCCAAAGGCGTCATAGTCTAAACGGCCTCATCCTCATAGCCGAAAGACACCATGTCATGGCCTGATGATCACTTTCAAATTTGCATTATCATTATTCAAAGGCGTCATAGTTCGGAGGCACCATCTTTATGGCCCGAGAACGTCATTTCATGGCCCGCGAATCTCTCATCAAACAATTCATGGCCCAGGATATCATGGTCTAAGGACGTCATCCCTAACCGTCCGAAGACAACTCTCATAGTCCAACGAGAACTTGCATCATGTTTATATTTATGCAGAATACACGCTTGTAGTATTCATATTTTGCAGGTAACCCGGTAAGTAACGACTATCCCAGCAGGAGCGATCCCGCTCCAGTTCCCTCAACTGTATCAAACCTAACCTCTCTCGTGAACCGTTCATTCGGCCATCCCTAGATATTGCGCTTGTTCTTGCAACGACTTCACCGGTATATCTCGCCAGTGAATCCGGAACTACATACAGCCTAATTCCTGTAAAACCAGGGATATGTAGGCAGCTCAGAAGTCAGGGTGCGGCCAAAATCTCTCAACCATTTCGCTCGGTCAAAATTGTCCATCATATCTTTACCCGATAACTCTTTCATCCTTTCCGGGTAAAGAGGGGCAGCTGTTGATACCCAATTTTTTCCAAAATATTTTTTAATTGCATATATGCCTTCAAAATCATGCATTAACACCAATTGGTATTTTTTTCCATAACTTTTCCACACTTCTTAATTTATCAAGTATTTTATTTCCAATAAATGATTACAAAAATTGCATCACAAATGATTTCAAAGGCATTTCTTAATTTAATATATTGTTTATGGTCCTATTAAGACCAAATTGTTCCATAAATGGCCAAATTGACACCTTTTGGTTATAATTGCAATAACTTTGCAATTATAGCCCATGCATACATTTTTGTATTATTTTACGAGAAATTAGTCCGTTGTATTTTCAAAATTACTAAATAACTATTTTTAAAACATTCCTATGCATGAAAATCATTTTTATAATTAGTAATTATTTTACAAATTATTTTAGTCAATTTATTTGGGGTATTTAACAAATAGCCTTGTTTAATTTCAATTTTAGCCTAATTGACCAGCCCAAATACCCTTATAAAAGCAGCCCAAAGCTCCCTTAGGCCCAATCTGCATGCCCCGACCCAATAGCCCCGTTTAATCGTGATCGTTGATCATTTTGATCAACGGTCCACGATTAAACTTACCATATTAACCCAAACGAACCCCTAAACCCTCTCATTAGCTCTCATTTCCGCCGCCTTTTCATTCCCTTTTCTCTCAAACTCCCTCTGCCTAAACCCTGACTCCCCTTCGCCGGGTGCTTGCTCGCCGGTAATAATGGTGGACCACCCCTAGCCCTAATGGCTCCCCCATGACCGGATTCTTGCTGTCTTGAGGTCCTCAAGGGACCGGTGGCTGTTCACTCACCACCCACGGTCTGTTCTCGCCGTTCTCAGACCACCATGGCCCGATTGAGTAAGATCTTCATATTTCTCGGCTAAACCTATGGGTTTCGAAGCTGGTCTCTCTATTTCTGGGTTATTTTCTAGAAATCGCTAATCTCTTCTCTTGTACCTCTTAGATCTGTAACAAATCTGAGGCTTTTCTGAGCTGTTTTCGTTTGTTTTAAGAAAAACCTTTCGATTTCTCAAAGCGCCGCGTTATTTTCCCATTAGGATTTCTGGAACTTTTCTTTAAAAACATATTTCCGGTCCTTTTATTGTTGTTCTCTGATTCTCATATGTTTGAATGACTTTTTTTTGTTGCTAAAATTGCTTTAAATCCTGATTTGTTATGTTAAAACCCGGTTTTAACACTATGTTATAATCCTGAGTTCATTTTTGCTTGTCGATTCTGCTATGTGTGTGTTCGAAGCCCATGAATATGTTTCGATTAGTAATTTCTATCCCAATAATGTCTTACTATGGTTTCTAATTTGTCTCTTTCTGGCTATACTCAGTACTTGTTATTCGTGGAAGTTTATAATGTTTCCCTTAGTATTAGTACTATTTTTTTGATTCTTTAAATCCCTGATTTCCTGGGACGATACTCTTTACTGATTTCCAGCTACTTTTCCTGTTTTCACAACCTTTAAATATTTTCTTACCTTGTTGTGTGATTGACTACATTATTGCTCAATTCTTACTGTTATTTCCTTAATTAGAACTCTATGTATCTACCCCTAATTTCTTATTCTATACTTAGGTCTTTTGAACTCTTTCCTTATATGGTACCTGTTCTCAACCGTTTGAAATGACTCACTTAATTAAGGAAGACTTGGACTGATTTTACATTAATTGATTCCAAGTTCTCCAATTACTGAACAATTTGATTCTTACCTTATTTACCTAACTTTCAAACTACTATATATATGCTTTCTTCTACTCTCATTAGACACGGACATTAGTTCACGACTCCCTCACACACTTAAAACTTTTTCTGCTCTCTTTCTTGTTACTTGCTACTATTACTGAATTAGCCGGCTGCAAGCCAAGGCTAATTATTGTACCCTATTGCTCTTCACTTTGTGTCTATTCTCCTTAACTGGTATGTTCTGATTTCAATTCAAGTCCTAAACACTATGTGTTTTCTTGCTGTTTTAGTTTACTAGTTACCAGTCTATTCCTGTCTATTATCTGACCTTTCAATATGTAACTAGCCTGTTTGGATCACTGTCAGTTCTGTCCTAATTCGAATATGTGGTCAGCATGATATGAGCTTGTCCATTCCTTGTAGTATGTACTGGCTTTACTCTATTAGTATATGTTTGAATGGTTATGTGTTAGTTGGTTTCTGGTTTGCACCTGTTTTGCAAAACTGATTTGTTACCCTAAGTTATTCTGATGCTGTGCCCAATCATGTTTAGTACTTCTATGTCCTTACTGTTGCTATGAAGTCCTATACCATGTCATCTCCCAATCCCATAAACCCCCTAAGCACTTCTATTTCTATAACTATGTTCTAATTAGCATCTCTGAAATCCATGCCTTACTGCTTGCACTGTTAGCTACTCCTTAATTACAAAAGACTTCTGTTTGTCATATGTTCATTATGTGTATTATGTGTCCCCAAATCCCAATTCCCTTGTATGAATCATGTGGTTAGGACTCTGTTTGCTCTATGGTTGATCCGTCGTTCGTTTGGCTACACAATTCTTGTCAAAACTGTCTTACTGCCAAACAACTCTCCTATTTTTATAAAACTACCTCAATTGAGTCCTTTTCAATACTATGTTTCCTATCAAAACTTTTCAAAACTATGTCAAGCACTCTCACTCCACTCTTAAGTCCCTAGGTTCTGCCCCTCTAGTGTGTGACTGCCTTGGGATCCCTGTGAAATCTCTCTGGACTTTGATGCACTGGGGCTGGCCCTTCCACACTACACTTACTCAGTTTTGGTTATGAAGTCTGGGTGTGAGCACTGCCCGGGGTCCTTGAGGTCCTTTGGGAACTCTGACACACATGGACATGAAATTGGCTATGGCATCTGTCACGCCCCAAAAACCGAGGAGCACGACCGGCGCTTAATCGGGTAAACCCGACTGAGCGAGCCTGTTAGGTTTCATTCTACCCAAACTAATACATGAATAAATAGGAGATGGACTCCATTAATCATACTTAGTAAGTATTTCATTAACAACTTCCATTTCATTCCCATTAGCAGCTTAAAACATAATTATCAAAATATTACAAGTTTTATAAATCTTTGTCAAACATCAATATTTCTTCTTTAATTCCAATACCCGACACTACCCACAACCTATCTACGGAGCCTCTAAACACAACTGAAGAGTAATGTAATTGGAAATGCCGGTAACAAGGCTCCGGCTATACCTCAAATACAAAGTACATGATGAACAAATGAAACAGGACCCCGAAAGGAAGTGGGGCTCACCAAGTCAGTTGAAAGGATGATGCGGCACTAGCTGCGACCAACACTGCATGCTATAGAAACACCTACATCCATTTAAAGACATAGCGCCCCCAGCAAAAGGGACGTTAGTGCCATCGAATAACACTAGTATGTATAACTAAACACCATCTAGTTAGAAAGAACTTTCATACAAAAATAAGGAAATCACAAGTATAACTCAAAAGCTTTAAACGATCACAACATTATCAATAATAAAGAACCATACAATTTTCACATCATGTTTCCATAGCCTTTAGTTTGGGGCATTTCACACTATTCATCATTGTTCACAATACCATCGCTATCTTGAGCGGAGTCCGATCTCGACCCGATCGGCTAGGTTGCCTCATTTGAGACATATACTTCAATCACAATCTCATTTTCCTTTTTTCCGGAATTCATTCACAATACTGCCGCTATCTTGAGCGGAGTCTAATCTCGGCCCATCGGCTAGGTCGCCTTACCAAGGCGTTATTCCATTCTCATTAATCAATTCGTTTCACATATACCATTTCATAGGCACTTGGGGCCACAACTTATCACATCATTCTTGGCACTAGGCCGCATTTTACATCGTTCCCAATTTCAATATTACCTTTGCCATTTAGGACAGTAGGTGCACACAAGAGCAATTTAAATTGTAAGCATAGATAATACTTCACGTAGATGGCACAACAATGCAACTTCAATCTAAATTTAAGGTCTAAGCATTTCAATACATAATTCATATCTTTTGCCCCTTTCAAGTTATCAAGATAGCACGTTGATCATGTTGAGACACATCTTTCACGCATATAAGGTTACAACACCAACTCATGTAAAATAACAAGCAATGCAACAATTCAACTTTAATCTTACCATGTTCACACAATCACCGATGAAGCTCAATTTGTAAAAGACGGGGTTTTAGCCATACATACCTTGTTTAAGCTTCCCTTAAGTTACTACGACGTTCCGAAAATTCTAGCAATCCCAATCTACTTTGAGACATAAGTAAATTGAACACAAATTAGGAAGGTATTCATGGTTTCAGCTCATTTGAGCATTTTATCAAATATGTTGAGCATCTTGATTTCAAATCTCTTCTACAAGGTTTCCTTCATTCCCCAACCCAATCTTTACTTATTTATGTTCAACAATCTTCCCACTAACCTAATTTGTACATGCATGAATACATAATGCTATTACACCTAAGAATCATACCTCAATAACCCATCTTATGCCCCAAACTCGAAATTAAAGTCAAATGTATAGAACCTTACCTCTTAGATGAAGAACATGTGATTGGTTTCCTTGATTCTTGAAGATTGATGGAAGATTGAATGGTTAGAATGTTAGGCTCCCCCCTTCTCTCTCTAAAATTCTCTTAACTCTCTCTAATATCATCAGAATATCGCCCTAAATGAAACCCCAAAGCCTATATATTAAAATGGGGTCCGGTCATGAAAATAGGAAGATTAACCCTCCGAATTCGGGTTTACGGTCGCATAATGGACCGCAGAATCGCAAAACCCGGTGCCCAAAACTGGGCTACACTGGTCCAGTTTGCGACCAGATTTGCAATCGCAGATCAATTATGCGGACCGCATAGTGGTTTTGCGATCGTAGATCTGACACAGGATCGCATTTTTTCTAGCCTTTGGTAATTTGATCATAACTTTGTGTAGGAATGTCCAAATGACGAACGGTTTGAAGCGTAGGAAACTACACTCGGATACCTTTCATTTGATAGGTTATTCATCACATAAAACCTTATATATATAGATATTCTCGTTCAAAGTGTGGACTTGTGCAAACTCATTTGGAATTTTAGCCCATTATGAAATTTTCTAACTTGACTTAGACTTAGGCCTCCCTTTAGACCCCACATTACTTACTATAAGACTTATACACTTATTTACCAAATCCAAATGATTCCCATCATGTTAATAGCACATAAAACATTATAATTAGCCTACATGGCACCACGAAATCCTAATTTACTTAGCGAAATTTTTCGGGGCCTTACAGCATCTTGGCATTCGAGGCTATGGAAAATCCGGTATCTTCAGGATACACTTGGGCCTGCTTCAGGCTCCCTATAGTTAACTTTTTTTTTCATTTGTTTATGTAATTTATTCAGCTGGTCTGTAATAATTATTTGTAAACGAATGTTGGGGATGGCTAGTGAAACGGGATGGGTAGCTATATAATTCTCTTTATATCATTGGGGTAGAAAGCATGTCATAGGCTTTACATTATTTATATCTGCATTTGAATCCATGTTTTTAGGATCAATACACTCATCCAAATCATGCAAAATATGCATTAGATGTCATGTTCCTAGGATTTCATGTCTACTGTTTCAGCATCTCATCCGTCACTAATCCATGTTTTATATCTATCACTTAGAAATCCTGCTCCTAGGACAATAACAACATTAGCATAAAAGGTGTTACTCTTGTGCATTCAGAAGTCATATTTCAATAATTCTGCAACTCTGGTGTGCATTTGGAGATCATGCCTTAGGGATTCTGTTTTTTAACCATCTTACCATTTGCATGTGCATATTAGATACCATGTTCTAGGATCCTATTTGCATTTTGTTTAAGACGCCTAGTTAGTTACTGATTCATGAAAAGGTAATAAAAATAATCTCACATTGTGATGTTTTTCTAAATAAAACTGGTAATAATCTCTGCACTCTCAAATTCGTATCAACTAGAACAACATTCTCTTATGGTAAAACGACTTCTGAACTGTTAATGATTCTGGTAACTATTATGCATGATCCCATGCCTAGGCAAGCCTTACGTGGTGAATCTTTATAAAACAGGAAAACTGTTTTGCTTGTGTTTGCAGCTTAAAGATTCACAGGTCTAAAATCAGTAGGCAAAAGGACTCAGTTCTTCACACTTGAGTCCTAAATTCGATACTGTATACTGTCTGCTCATCTAGATATCATGTTCTAAGGTTTTCTCTTAAAAAATTAAAAACAGTTGTCTGAGACGTGCATTTGTTTGTTATGTTTGTGGAGGTAAATATGAGCCTTTAGTTGTTTCCCTTTCTGAAGTACAGTCCAACTTGATTTTGTTTGGCGCCTAGACTTTTCTCCTTTAAGACACCTTAGGATGGTCTAGAGCTACCCAAATTAGAGGTCCTAAATACCTCCAGGGCCACGAAGAAGGGACGGGTAATGCACGCATAGGATATCTATCAAGGTTATTAGAACGCTTTAGGCTATGACCAAGGGGAGGGAATTGGGTAGTAAGGATATGATGACTACGCGCTAATGTCACGTGTAGCCCCTCATTGAGGAGTGATTACCGGGCATTGTGTGGGTATGATCCTGTAGGCTAACCAACCTAGGACCCCCCTTTTCCCAACTCCCGTTGTTTATGAATTTACTTTTCTATATATATGTGCTACTTGTTCAAAACCTTTTCCTTGTTTCATTACTTGAATGCCAAAACATGCCTTTACATGCAAGTACGTGGTAAAACTGTTTATTTGACTAATTCACATGAATATGAGTTCGGCCGGGATCCACCGTTGTGGACCGCGAGGGATGCCTAACACCTTCCCCTCAAGGTTATTTTGAGCCCTTACCCTAAATCTCTGGTAATGCAAACCAGTCCATGAGTTAATTGCTCAAGGTGCCCTAACGCACCGTAATTCGTTAGGTGGCAACTCTTCAAATATCCAATTCCCAAAAGGAAAAGAGTTATTCTCCCATGGAATGTTGAAACCCGGACCTTTCTCCGCGAGGAGGAAAAAAGGGGGCGAGACTACTTGAACAATGAGTAGGTTCCTTCCTCGCTTCTTCAGAAAAAGAGTGTTGTCAATCTTGCCTCTTGTAAACCCATTTTCTAGAAGGAATTTTGACAACCTTGCATACCAAACCCTTGGAGCCTGTTTTAACCCATACGATATTTTATCCAGTTTAAACACATGATCAGGGTGCTTGTGACACTTGAAACCAGGAGGCTGCTTGACATAGACTTCTTCTTTCAGATAGCCATTTAGAATGCACTTTTGACATCCATTTCGAATAATGTAAACTCCATATGAGATGCAAAGACAATTATAATTCTAATGGCTTCCATTCGAGCTACGGGAGCAAATGTTTCATCATAATCAATACCTTCTTCCTGATTGTAGCCTTGAACCACAAGCCTTGCCTTGTTTCTTGTTGTATCCCCAAATTCATCAAGTTTGTTCCTGAATATCCACCTAGTTCCTATAATGGTTCGATCTACAGGTCGAGGAACCAGGAGCCACACCTTGTTCCTTTCAAATTGATACAGCTCCTCTTGCATGGCTGTGATCGAGTTTGTATCTTTCAGCACTTCCTTTATATTTTTGGGCTCTATCTAGGAAAGAAAGGCTGAGAAGGCAAGTGAGTTTCTTGCTTTCGATCTGGTTTGTACTCCTGAGTCAAGAGGAGTGATTATGTTGTCAAGTGGATGTGAGATTTTGAACCTCCAATTTGGTGCCTGAGTCTCATTGGTAGAGGAACCAGGTATATCTGACTAGGGTTCTCTAGCGTTTCTTACTTCACAGAGTGGAGTTCCTTTGACTGTATCAACAACTAAGTTTTCAGCTTCAGTTGTTGTAATCGGGGGACCAGATTCCTCTCCAAAGGATGGAGATGTATTTGCATCTTCTTCAACAGATTTCTTGACATGAATCATCATATCTGCCTTTCCATTTGCCATGTCAATTATTTCACCTGGAACAGATAAGTGCTCTCCATCTTGATCAACATGTCTGTCTTTCTCGCAGGAGAGGTGAGCTTCATCAAAGATCACTTGTATGCTTTCTTCGACACATTGAGTCCTTTTGTTGTATACCTTGTAAGCTTGCTTTGAGATGAGTATCCCAGAAAAATTCCTTCATCACTTTTGGCATCGAACTTTCCAAGAGCTTCTTTTCCATTGTTATGAACAAAACATTTACACCCAAAAGTTCTTAGATGTGTCAGCTTGGTCTTCCTTCCATTCAGCAGTTCATATGGAGTTTGTTTCAGAAGGGACCTGATCATGCACCTGTTCACCAAGTAGCACGCAATATTGACAGTTTCTGCCCAGAAATACTTTGCTATCCCACTGTCAATTAGCGTGGTTCTTGCCATGTCTTCAAGAGTTTTATTCTTCCTTTCCACAACACCATTTTGTTGAGGTGTTCTTGGAGCTGATAAATTGTGAGTCATGCCATTTTCTGTGCAGAACTTATGGAATTTGACATTGTCAAACTCCGTCCCATGATCAGACCTAATACATGCTACTTTATTACCCATCTTCACTTGGATTTTCTTGACAAAGGCAACAAACACCTCAAAGGTTACATCTTTGGTCCTGAGGAACAAGGTCTAGGTGAATCTGGAGTAATTATCAACCATCACAAAGATGTACTTATTTCCTGCTCTGCTTAGCACCCTCATAGGTCCACATAGATCCATGTGAAGGAGATCGAGTAGCCTTGCGGTGCTGACTTCCTTTTTGGGCTTGAATAAGTATCTAACTTGCTTCCCTTTTACACATGCGTCACATACTTTGTGATCCTTGAAGCTTGACTCGGGGAGACCACGAATCAGGTCTTTCCGGACTAGTTTGTTCAACAACGTAAAACTTGCATGACCCAGCCTCCTGTGCCATAATTTGGCATCATCATCAACAACACTTAGGCAACTTAGATCACCATTCTTTAGAGACTCAAAATCAGCTACATAGATATTCTTGTATCTTTTTGCCACTAGTACCACCTCACCAGTCACCAGGTTTGTGACTATACAAGTTTTTGACACAAATTCCACCTTGTTTCCCTTGTCACAGATTTGGGAAACACTTAGCAAGTTGTACTTCAACCCGTTCACGTAGTACACATTTTTGATTGAGTGAGAAAGAGACTTCCCAATCCTACCAACTCCTAGAATGTATCCCTTTTTGCCATTTTCAAAGGATACACTCCCTTCTTACAGGGCCTTAAGTGAAAGGAAATCATTTGTACTGCCAGTCATATGCTTTGAGCAACCACTTTCCATGTATCATTGTAGGATGCTTCCTTTCACTGTTCCCTGCACAAGAAGAGTTAGAAGTTAGCTTTACGAACCCAAACTAATTTTGGTCCCTTGTGATGAGGAAAGGGGTGAATTAGGGATTTTTTGGTCCATGTAGGCATTACGCGTTTTTTTAATGAGGGACCAGGTTCTCTACTAGTGGTTACTTTTTCAGCATAGGATTTGTTTTTCTGCTGTGACTGAAATCTGGCCTTACAGTTTTCTTTAAGGTGCCCATTGTTACCGCAGTGGGTGCAAAACCAATTGTCACGAACAGTACCATACTTGCTACGAGAGTATTAAGGAATCTTTTACTTTTGAAACCCAATCCCCTGCCTATTTCCCCCATCGTTGGTGTACATGGCAGTGATATCATCAGAGGACCAGGTCCACTTGAGTGATTTTCAAGATCACTCTTCACTCTTCCTAGTTCTTCCTGAAGTTGTTTGTTTTTCTCAAGCTCAGCACAGAGACTAAGCTTCACTGAATTTACTCACTTTCAAGCTTAACGTGTGCCTCGCTTGCAACTTTCTTTCCCTTTTGATAGTTTTCATCCCTACTTTCCATTTTAGGTTTCCCAATGGTTTCCTTCAAATCCATTACTACCACTAGAAGGTCATATCTTTCTTGTTCTACATTTCATATGTTTTTAGATTCCCAACAAGCTCATCAATAGTTAGCTCCTGCAAGTCCTTCGCTTCTGTAATGACATTCACTTTTCTTTCCCAAGAACTGGCAGCACACTTATGATTTTTCTAACCAGCTTGTTTCTTGGAATAGTTTTGCTGAGGGAGTGAAGCTCATTAATGATGGAGGTGAACCAGGTATGCATTTCTTGGATAGATTCATCGTCTTGCATCCTGAAGAGATCGTATTCAGTTATGAGCATGTCGATTTTGGATTGCTTGACCCGTGTTGTTCCTTCGTGAGCTGTCTGAAGGGTTTCCTAGATTTCTTTGGCTGACTGACATGCTGATATCCTTTTGTATTCATCAAGACCAATACCACACACCAGAATTTTCTTAGCACAAAAGTTCTTTTCTATGGCCTTTCTATCTGTATCATTGAATTCTTTCCTTGTCTTGCAGAATGGCTACTGGTGGGTCGCCAAAGTTTTTGGTAAGAACAAGGGTCCATCACGTATGACATCCCATAGCTCAGAATCTTTAGCCATGATGAAGTCATACATTCTAGTTTTCCACCATCCGTAATACCGTCCATCGAACCTAGGTGGTCTGTAAGTAGACTGGCCTTCTTCGAAGTTTGGAGGAGCAGCCACGAGAATCCTTTCTAGGTGTTAACCTGGTTGAAAGAACCCGCTTTGATACCAATTGATAGAATTTAAGGGTCCACCAAACTCTATAGAGAACCAGGTTCTCTATCAGGTTCAATAGAACACACGCACACTGTAGTAAGTAAATGACACAGAGGAATTCTACGTGGAAAATTCCCAGCTCAACGGGATTAAAAACCACGACCTACCCTTGTAGGATTTCAACTTCACTACTGAGCAACTTTTAGATCACAACCTATGTAACCTAGGAATTAACCTCTTAATCCCTCACTAACTTGTAACGCACCTATTACAGGCCACTTTGTAATAACTCTATTACAAAGACTTTTCAACATGACTAACTCTAGCCAAGACTCAAACACACTGGTTTAAGGTTTACAAAGGGGTTCCTATAGAATGCTTCTAAACAAGCTAGATAGGAATTACAATTGAAGAACTATTACAAAGTTACAACTCAACTAAGGACATAGAATAACTCGATGTAGGAACTGGTCCGTAGTTGTTTTGTTCTTTGTTCTTGAAGCACTTGAAGCTTGCTAGTTGAATATTCACGTGTGTGAGTTTGTCAAATGTTCAAGTGAATGTATTTTGCCTCCCTTGATTGTATATATACATGTGTGACATCACTTACAATGATGTAAGCAAGGTAGGTAAAAGTCTTCCCTGGAAAAGTTGACTGCTGCACTGTTCCTGCACTGTAGCATCTGCAGGCAGCAACTTTCTAGCTGGAGAGTTGACTTCGCACAGTCTCCTCGGGAACTGGTAGGTACCTGTTTCCTCAGCTATTCCTTTCACCCTGAAGAGTTGAATCATCACGCAAGTTGGATCCCAACCTGGAACCTTGTGATCTTAAGGTCTTGTAAATGTGTAACAGGTTCCTTATCTGGTTCAGGATAGTAAGTTTGTTAGATCATCAAAACATAAAGCGAAGTACTTGATCGGTTCCAAGCCTGTACCACTATCGAGTGGCAAGGTTTGTCGATGCAATTTTACCCAACAAAGGTCGGGATCGATTTCCATAGGGAGTTAATTGATTTGGAGTTTGGTATCTAACTAATCTAAATGTGCGTGTTGTTCCAAATTGCACCTCCAAACATGGTCATGATTGATTATACTTCTAATTCTTCAGTCAAGCTTAACTTGTAGGGTCTTTGAACCTCGGAGTACGCTCTCAGCAAAAATGCCATCACGACCGCGCCAGATATTTCGCGGCCGCACTTTTCCATCGGGGTCAGCGGTCAGCGGTTAATCTTGTGCCCAAAACGGCCTCTCTGAATCTCACTTTCGCAGGTCATGTATTTGTGGCTGCCTCAGCGATGGTCCTTACGTGGCCGCTCCTTTCTGCCGCTGTCAGCGCTCCAGTCCAGCCTTGGATTTGTGCAAGTTTGACTCCTTCATGAGTTGATTATGGCATCTTTGTCTCATTTTGACCAAACCCTGCAAGCAAGCTTATTAAGTCAGTTTTCCGGAACACCTTTACGCATTTTCGCCCCAAAACCTAAGCAAAAGAGAGCACATAATAGGTTAAAATCCATAGTTATCAACTCCCCCAAATTTAAGCTTTTGCTTGTCCTCAAGCAAACATAATAATTCCCACCTCTACAAGAAAAAAGAAAGGAAAATTTCAGCTGTCCTAAGGTGACTTCATCAAGCATCAATTGGGACTAACAATTACCCTCAACACAAATGCATTATCAACAGCACACAACCTTTTGAGTACCATAGTTCTAGTGCGACACAAGAGCATCAAGGGTTGACTTAACTCACCAAGGAAGCTCTCTCTACTACGTAGGTCATTGTGAAACCCAAACTCTTTCTTCTCTACTCACCATAAGCAAATCTCACTTAAGAATTGAAGCACTCAAAACAAGGATTGTGAAGAAGTACACTAATCTCTCACAAGGGAATGTCACAAGTCCGGCTCTAAGTACCATAAGCTTGCCCTTTATGTGAATCACCACTAATGTAAGCTCACTCAACTCGAAATCATATAGGGCTTTTGCGGGAATGTAATGAAGGCTTTTGGTTCAAGGTAGGATATATCGGTCTATGAAGGTTTTATCTTTCCTTAAGCACTTCATTTTCTCATTTCGGCTCACACTTTCTTGACTCTTTGAGTCATTTTCTCTTCCTTAGGGGACTAGAGAGACACACTGTCACTCTTTCTTGTTCATGACAATCATTTTCTTCTTTTCTAATCATTCCAAGCCTTTCATCATTGCTTTTATTGAATCCCTTCATTTTTCTGTACTATTTACTTTCTTTTTGACTTTTTGGCTTTTCTTTCTTTTCTTTTTGCCTTCTCTTTTCTTCATTTTGTACCTTTTATCACTTTCACATTCCTCGTCTCTCCCCCCCAAACTTATGCTTTTGCCAATTGTGCTAAGGAAAGATCGGGTGCCAAGAGAGGGTCATTATAGAACGGATAAAGGCTTGTATCATGATTATTGAAAGAACATGGGCTTCGGCTCAACGGGGTTGACTAGGGATATCATATTTGGTGGGCTATGGATGCTTTCAAGTTTCAAGTTGGATCAAGGAGAGCCTATATTCATTTCTCAAGTCGAGCTACACTTAGAATTTCGCCTAGACAAACATTCAGGGCAAGTTCTAGACTTATTGGCACGAGTCTTGGACTTGAAATCAATACCTCACCTCACAAGCTGCTGGATTGCTAAAGAGAACAGAGTCGAGGGCCCACAACAACCCTAGTTAAGATTGATCAACACAAATGGCTCCAAGAAGCCACTCGATGATTGTTTAGCCAACACAAGAGTCTAAAGGTCACAACTAGAACCATTCTTTGCAAATCAACTTGTTTCTAACCATAAGGTCAAAGGTAAATGTGCTAGGCTCAAGTGAAGCTTGCATGAGATATTTTTATTCATTACTACTATTTACAACAAGACATAAGCAAAACGGACTCAAACCCTGTTGGAGACCTCAACCTGTCCACCAGCTTGCGGATGATAAGGGTTTGACACCTTATGATCAACACCATACTTGGAAAGTAATGTATCGAATTCCTTGTTGCAAAAATGAGAACCCCCATCACTGATGATTGCCCTTGGAGTGCCAAACCTTGTGAAGATGTTTTTCTTTAAGAAAGCCACCACACTCCGTGCCTCATTGTTGGGCAAAGCCACAACTTCAACCCACTTGGAAACATAATTAACAGCAACCAGAATGTAAGTGTTACCACATGAACTCACGAACGACCCCATGAAGTCGATGCCCCACACATCAAAAATATCAATCTCAAGAATAGTGGTGAGAGCCATTTCATCCTTCTTGGAAATTCCACCCGCTCTCTAACACTCATCACATCTCTTCACAAGCTCACTAGCATCTTTATACAAGGTAGGCCAATAAAATCCATAGTTGAGAACCTTTGAAGCAGTTCTCACCCCACCGTGATGACTACCGTAGGGCGAGGAATGGAAAGCATCAAGAATACTCATTTGCTCCTCTTCCGAAACACATCTCCGGATCACACCATCATTACAAATCTTGAAAAGGTAAGGCTCGTCCCAGTAATAATCCAAGCTATCCCATTTAAGCTTCTTCCTTTGGTTAGAAGAGAGCACACACGGGACAATGGCAGTCACAAGAAAGTTAGCCACATCGGCGAACCAAGGAATACTATTCAAAGACACGGAGAGGAGTTGTTCATCCAGAACGAATCATCAATTTCGAGGCCATCATGGGGCCTCCCCTCCTCTTCCAAGCGGGACAAGTGGTCCGCCACTTGGTTTTCACACCCTTTTCGATCAATAGTGTCAAGGTAAAACTCTTGAAGCAGTAGAACCCATCTCATCAACCTAGCCTTAGAGTCCTTTTTTGTCATCAAGTAACGGAGTGCCGCGTGATCAGTGTGTACAATCACTTTGGTACCATGAGTATGGCCTGAACTTTTCCATGGCAAAGACAATGGATAGTAACTCTTTCTCGGTCACAGTATAATTGACTTGGGCATCATTCATCATTTTGCTTGCATAATAGACTAGATGAAATATCTTGTTGATCCTTTTTCCCAAAACCACTCCTACCGCAACGTCACTAGCATCGCACATGAGCTCAAATGGTAAGCTCCAATTGGGTGCGATGATGATGGGAGTGGTAGTCAACCTATACTTGAGAAGCTCAAAAGCTTTCATGCAATCATCATTAAACACAAACTTTGCATCCTTTTCCAACAACTTGCACTAGGGATTCACCACTTTTGCGAAGTCTTTGATGAACCTTTGGTAAAACCCCGCATGCCCAAGAAAGCTCCTAACTCCCTTGACGAAAGTAGGAAGAGGGAGTTTTGAAATCACTTCAATCTTTGCTTTGTCCAATTCAATACCGTTCTTTGAGATCTTATGGTCGAGGACAATGCCCTCCTCAACCATAAAGTGGCACTTCTCCCAATTAAGTACTAAGTTGGTCTCTTCACATCGGACCAACACTTTGTCAAGATTACCCAAGCATTCTTCAAAGGAGCCACCCACAACACTAAAATCATCCATGAACACTTCAAGGAAGTCCTCCACTATATCCGTAAATATAGCCATCATACACCGCTAAAAAGTGGCCGGTGCATTACACAAACCAAATGACATTCGTGAGAACGCAAAGGTCCCATACGGACATGTGAAGGTGGTTTTCTCTTGGTCCTCTGGTGCAATCAAAATCTTGTTGTAACCTAAGTACCCATCCAAAAAGCAATATTAGGCACGCCCGGTAAGTCTATCCAACATTTGGTCAATAAAGGGCAATGGAAAATGATCTTTGCGGGTCACTTTGTTCAGCTTTCGGTAATCCATGCTTACCCTCCATCTGATACAGTCCTGGTAGTGATCAACTCATTTTGCTCATTTGTGACCACAATCATACCCCCTTCTTCGGCAGACATTGTACCAACGAAGTCCATGAACTATCCGAAATGGGGTGCACAACCCCTGCATCGAGCCACTTGATAATTTCCTTCTTGACGACCTGTTGCATGGCCTCATTCAACCTCCTTTGATTCCACGGAGGGTTTGGAATCATCCTCAAGTATAATTTTGTGCATGCAAAAGGCGGGGCTTATCCCCCAAATATCAGCTAGAGTCCATCCAATTGACTTCTTCCTTCTTTGGAGCACCGCAAGGGTGGCATCTACCTGCACGTTAGTTAAGTACGAAGAAAAAATAACAGGTAAAGTTGAAAAAGGGCCGAAGAATTCATACCTGAGGTGTGAAGGCAAAGGCTTCAACTCCAATATGGGAGGTTCCTCGATTGCGGGTTTTGTTGGTAGAGTCTTTCGGTTCTCAAGATCCAAGGAAAGTTTCCGGGGCTCATATGTGTAAGAACCCATTCCTTGCAAAGCATTGACATATTCCACCAAGCCTTCATCCTCCGCCACATCATGGTTCAACAACACAGCTTTCAAAGGGTCCTCCATTTTTATCACAACACTGGTGTGTTCAACAATCACCTCGGTCACAAGATCCACAGATGAACATATTTCGTTGCTATTGGGCTGCCTCATTGATTTGCAGACATGGAACACAACTTTTTCATTACCCACCCGAAAGGTGAGCTCCCCTGCTTCCACATCAACTAAAGCCTTCCCTGTAGCTAAGAAAGGTCTCCCCAATATGATTGACACCTCATAGTCAACCTCGTAGTCAACAATCACAAAATCCGCGGGAAGTATGAACTTGTCGACCCTCACGCACATCATCAATTATCCCCAATGGCCTTTTCAAGTGCTATCCTCCATTTGCAACCTTATGGATGTGAGCCTTGGCTGCTCAATCCCTAATGTCTTAAACACATAATATGGCATCAAGTTAATGCTTGCCCCCAAGTCGCACAAAGCTTTGGCGAAAGCACTACCAATAGTGCACGGAATTTAAAAGCACCGGGGCCCTCTAGCTTTGGGGCCATGGAATTTACAATGGAACTCACTTGGTGCGTCATCTTGATCGTTTCACAATTCATGGATCTCTTCTTTTTTACCAAGTCCTTCATAAACTTGGCATGTCCTGGCATTTGTTCTAGAGCCTCCATCAAAGGTACATTTATCAACAAACTCTTCATCATATCAATAAATTTCTTAAACTGGTTCTCATTGTTCTGTTTTGCAAGCCTCTGAGGGTATGGTGGAGGAGGCCTTGGAAAAGGAGCCTTGTCTTTGGGCACTACCATTTCCGGTATGTCTATCACGTGTTCCCTAGACGGGTTCACATCATTTTGTGTTTCCTCCACGTTGTCATCAATGTCAATTCTCACTTCTTCCTTCACAATATCATCACTCACTTGCACATCATTTCTTTACTAATCATTCTCTTGCACCAACACATCACCGCTCACAACCTTTCTTGCATTATAGGTATTATCAACACCACCTTTACCACTCTTTGTAGTCACTGCCATGGCGTGGCCCGTATTGTTCTCTCGCTTCGGGTTTACTACCGTGTCACTAGGTAGTGTCCCCTTAGGGCTAATGTTCAAAGCTTGTGAAATCTGGCCAAGTTGGACCTCCAAGTTGTGGATAGAAGTAATATGGGATGCCAACTAGGCATCGGAGTCGACATTTTTCTTCATCATTTGCTCAAACATTGACTCAATTCGTCCCATCTCATTGTTTGACGAGCTAGGATCTTGAGACGGAAATGGAAGCGGGTTGTTTGGTTGTTGATACATCGGAGGCCTTTGAAAGCCCGGCCCCCGGTTCTCTTGATTACCGTTATTCCAACCCCCTTGGTTGTTGTTGCCTCCCCGATTGCTATTGTTATTGCCACCCAAGTTGCCCTGGTTACCCTGGTTGCCCCAATTCTGATTGTTGTTCCCCCAGTTACTTTGGTTGTTGTTGTTCCCACTGTTCCAATTTCCTTGTTGGTTTTGATTCCCCCAATTTCCTTGGGATCTCCACTGTTGTTGATTCGGAGCATTGCCCCGTTGTCCTTGGTAGTTGTTCACATACTGAACCTCTTCACTTTGATCATCATACACATCATTTTGGTTGTAACCACTACCACTTTGCTCAAATTGATCCGAATTTCCTTGACTTTGTTGACCTCTTTGCCACCTCTTGTTGATCATCATATTTATCCCTTCCATGGAATTCACTTGTCTTGGCGCTTGAACTTGTTGCAATTGAGCTTTGGCCAACTGGTTCATTGTTGTAGTTAACTCTGCTATTGCTTGGCCGTGGTCATGGAGCTCTTTGTATAGGTGAATGACATTGGGATCACCTTGTGGCACATTAGCTCTACTTTGCCACGCCGAGGAAGTATGGGCCATCTCATCAAGTATATCACACGCCTCGGCATAAGGTGTGTTCATAAAGTTTCCCCCGGCTAGTTGGTTAACTACACACTGGTTGGTAGTGTTGATGCCACGGTAGAATGTTTGCTGGATCATGGCTTCGGTCATGTCATTGTTCGGACATTCTTTAACCATCGTCCGATACCTTTCCCAAATCTCATGAAGAGGTTCATTTGGATATTGTTTAAAGGCAAGGATCTCATCTCTCAGCGTCGCCATATGCCCCGACGAGAAGAACTTTGCTATGAATTTCTAGGCCAACTCATCCCAAGTAGTGATGGAATGGTTGGGCAACCTCTCAAGCCAATCCAAAGCTTTCCCCCTTAGAGAGAATGGGAAAAGCCTTAATCTCAACGCGTCCTCAGAAACGTTCATTTGCTTTCTAGCCCAGCATGTATCAACAAAACCCTTGAGATGCTTGTAGGCATTTTGGTGTGGAACTCCGGTGAAGAAACCCCTCTGTTCCAAGAGTGTAACCATGATGTTGGTTATTTGGAAGTTGCCCGCCTTAATCCGGGTCGGGACTATTGCACTTGCGTATCCTTCGTTGGGCAATGTCCGGTGTGCTGCCCTTGCTGGAGGTGGGGGAGGGTTTGGAATATTGTCATGAGCCGGTCGGCCTCTCCTTTGTGCTTGTGGTTCGGGTTGAATCTCATCCACATTATCATCATCTACCTCCTCCCCCAAAGGCAAATTTTCGGGAGCATCATTGTTAAGAGTCATATTGTACCTAAGAGCAATTCACAAACAAATTAGAAAATCGGAAGGAAAGAAAAACAAGACACACAAATAGTTAGATAGATAGCTAAAACCGTCTAACTCCGCGGCATCCGCGCCAAAAAGTGATCGGTTCCAAGCCTGTACCACTATCGAGTGGCAAGGATGGTCGATGCAGTTTTACCCAACAAAGGTCGGGATAGATTTCCACAGTGAGTTATTTGATTTTGAGTTTGGTATCTAACTAATCTAAATGTGCGTGTTGTTCCAAATTGCACCTCCAAACATGGTCATGATTGATTATACTTCTAATTCTATACTATAATATGCTAGAATAAGCTAAGTACACTATTTTTGTTAGTTGTTTTCAAGGATTAAAAGGGACTAGGACAGTGACTTCCGCCTAGGTGGATATCTAACGAGTATCGAGAATTCAAGGCAAGCTTGTTATGATTGGGGTCGTGATATAACCATCACACATAAGTGCTCACTCTATACCTATCGGTAGTTTGAGTGACTTTACCCGATTTGGCTTTCTCAAGACCAAATGGGCGTTCATGCATAACAAATGATATTGGCTCAAGTTGGGTATTACTATCTCTAGGTTTAACCTTTTAATTGGGGATATCAATCTCTTGAATTCACCCCAATTCCTTGTTAGCCTAATATTCCTAGACTTAGTCCCTCTTTCTCAAGAAGAGTCTAAGTTCTCAAGGCACGAATCAGTGTTTGCAACCACCAATTCTACAATTAAAGCATGAATTAAGCTAAATATCACTAACCCATAAACAATTAGACCCATTAGATACCCACACTAGGGTTGGATCACAACCCTAGCTATGAGGTTTAGCTACTCATAATAATAGTAGAAATAAAAAATGAAGATGAAATAAAAGCCATAATATTCAAATACAAGATGAAAATCTAAAGATTGAAGAAAAATCTACTCTAAGATTACTCAAAAAGGTAAAAACCAGCCGTTCACGTGCTCAACAAAACATTACATACCCTAAAATTGTGAAAAGATCTATTTATACTAGGCTAGAATTCCCGGACAAACATTCCCTTGTGGAGGTTTCGCGGACGCGTAATTTTTTATCGCGTCAGCGCTTGAGATATCGCGGCCGCGTATAATGATCGCGGCCCGGTTTCGTCGTATTTGAATCTGAACTGGGGCCTGTTTTGCGGACAACGTAAAATCCACCGCGTCCGCGTTAGACTAAATTGCAGCCACATAATTTGGATGCGGACCGCGTTCTTCAGTTAAGCTTAACTTGCAGGGTCTCTGAACCTCAAAGTACGCTCTCAGCGAAAATGCTATCGCGACCGCGCCAGATATTTCGCGGCCGCACTTTTCCATCGCGGTCAGCGATCAATCTTGTGCCCAAAACAACCTCTCTTAATCTCACTTTCGCGGGCTGCGTATTTGTGGCTGCCTCACCGGTGGTCCTTACGCGGCCGCTCTTTTCTGCCGATGTCAGCGCTCCAGTCCAGCCTTGGATTTGTGCAAGTTTGACTCCTTCATGAGTTGATTATGGCATCTTTGCCTCATTTTGACCAAACCTTGCAAGAAATCACATTAAGTCAGTTTTCGGGAATACCTTTACGCATTTTCAACCCAAAACCTAAGCAAAAGAGAGCACATAATAGGTTAAAATCCATAGTTATCAGTATTTATGACCAAAGTACTTGTAACCTATCAAGCGGTATCTAAAATAGCGGTAAGTGGAGTCCTGGTCCAGGAGGAGTAAGGTACGCAATTTTCTATCTACTATGTTAGCATGACTCTAGGAGAGACTGAAACTAGGTATCCTCACCTGGAAAAATTGGCGCTCACTTTTCTAAGCACCTCTAGAAAGTTGAAGCCATACTTTCAATGCCATCACATATGTGTCATGACTACCTACCCGTGAGAAACATAATGCATAAACCCGAGCTCTCGGGGCGATTGGCCAAATGGACCGTGGAAATCAGCGGGTACAATATCGAATATCCACCCTGAACCGCCATCAAATCCCAAATTTTGGCAGATTTTGTGACCGACTTCACGCCGGTCCTAGTACCGGAAGTTGAAAGGGAATTGTTGTTGAACTAGGGGACTTCCTTAGGGGACCCTCTTTAAGAATGGTGCCTCGAATGCAAAATGGTCCGGACTTGACATCGTGTTAAAGCCTCCAACGGGTAATGTAGTTAGGAAACCTATTAGGACTGTACAATTGACTAACAATGAGGCCGAGTATGAGGCCATGATTGCAGGTCTCGAACTGGCTAAGATCCTGGGGGCCGAAGTGATCGAAGCTAAGTGCGATTCCCTCCTGGTGGTGAATCAGGTCAACGGGACATTCGAAGTGAAAGAGGAATGAATGCGAAGATACCTGGATAAACTACAGGCAACACTGTATCGATTCAATGTGTGGACCTCGCAACATGTACACGAGATCAAAACAACGAGGCCGATGCTCTAGCTAACTTGGGATTATTGGTTGATGACGATGAATTCAGCTCGGGAGCGGTCGTACAACTCATGAAATCGGTAGTGGAAGAGAGCCACTCCGAGATAAACTCGACAAGCTTAACCTGGGATTGGAGAAACAAGTATATAGATTAACTGAAGATTGGGAAGCTGCCTTCGGACCCTAAAGAATCGAGGGCTTTGCACATGAAGGCGGCCAGGTTTATCCTGTCTGAAGATAATACCCTATTCAGAAGAACGTTCGATGGCCCACTCGCCGTCTGTCTAGGAGCGGGAGACATCGAATATGTTTTGAGGGAAGTTCATGAAGGCACCTACGGGAACCATTCGGGGGCAGAACCGTTGGTCCGTTACACATTCGGGACCGGCTACTATTGGATCGACATGGAGAAAGATGCGAAGGAGTTCGTGCAAAAGTGCGACGGCAGTTAGAGGCATACGCCAATGATCCATCAGCCCGGGGAACTAATACATTTGGTCTTGTCACCTTGGCCATTCATGAAATGGGGAATGGACATCATCGATCCCCTGCTATAGACACCCGGTAAGGCTCAATTCATACTATTTATGACTGACTATTTTGCTAAATGAGTCGAAGCTTAGACATTTAAAAATGTCAAGGAAAAAGGAAATTATTGATTTATCTAGGACCACATAATATGTTGGTTCTAAATGCCGTTCGAGATTGTATGCAAAAACAGGAAGCGGTTTGTTGGTAGCAAGGTGAGCAAATTTTTCGAAGACCATAAGATCAAAAGAATCCTATCAACACCTTATCACCCTAGTGGGAACGGGCATGCGATCTACAAACAAAACCATACTCCAAAACCTTAAGAAAAGGTTAGCCGATGCCAAAGGAAAATGGAAGGAAATATTTCCCAAAGTTCTATGGGCATACCGTATGAGCTCAAAATCTAGCACCGGGGCCACCCCATTTTCGTTGGTCTACAATGCCAAAGCGCTAATACCGGTCGAGGTGGGAGAACCAAGTTTTAGGTTCCGATATGCGATCAAGAAGTCAAACAGTGAGGCCATAAACACGATCCTGGAACTATTAGATGAAAGGCGCGAGGCCACCTTCGTATGGATGGCCTCCAAGAAGCAACAGATCGAAAGGTATTATAACCGGAGAGCCAACCTGTGACACTTCAATATCTAAGACTTGGTGTTAAGAAAGGTGACACTGAACACTTGGAACCCAAACGAAGGGAAGCTGGGACCGAACAGGGAAGGTCCATATCGAATTATCGAGATTACCGGCAAAGGTTCATATAAACTCGGGGCAGGAAACGGGTAGCGACGTAACCCGCTTAAAACGATACTACTACTAAGGTACGACCCCATTTATTCTTTTATTTATATATCTTACGAATTGGACTAATAGTTGCAAGCAATAGCCAAAGAATGATGCAACTATTAGGCCTGAAAGAACACGTTGCACTCTTTTTCCCTTGAACCGGTTTTATCCCAAATGGGTTTTCCGGCAAGGGTTTTAACGAGGCAACAGTAGATCGTACTAACTTAGAATTGAGGACCGGTTATGAACCAGAGTCGAGGGTTACATCAATAGTATCTGAGCCCTCTCAGCGATCGACCTCGAATATTGGGGCCATCACCCTCGGATGATGATTTTTAGCAAGTAAGGAAACTTTGCGCCTAAACAGTCTAGGCTCGGTGGGTCGGATTTACTGTAAGGGACAAATAGTCAAATGAACCGTGCCCGAATAGACCGCCTAAGCCACAACACGAAGCTTGTACACACTTACAATCTTGTATATTTTGCACAAAAATAAAAGAAAGTTTCTACCTTCTAGATACATATTTTGTCTCTTGAGACTGTTACATCTTGTTCCTTAAATATATCGTGCCCAAGGGCCGCCTCTTTATGGATCCAATAAATCACCTCCACTCGGGGACTGTCATCCAAAATAAACTCAGGCGGCTCGGGTTATCGAAGCCCGGAGGCACAAAGCCTATTAGGCAGCACCCGAACTTGAAAGGCTACAACCATCCCCACTAGGGGACTGTCGTCCAAGGCAAATTTGGACTGCTCGGGTACCGAAGCCCGAAGGTACAAAGCCTATTAGGCAGTACCTGAACTTAAAAGGCTACGACCATCCTAGAAATGGCTCGAAGACGTCCGAAGCCTGTAATCAAAACATAAGGCCTTCAAAAGTTCCAAAATGGTTTAAAGGCTACCCTTGGCAAAACTATAATTTAAAAACATCTAAACAAGTACTTCAGGAAAAACTTCCAGCCATACCGAGCCCCCACGAGTTTCAAACAAAAATTACATCGAGAACGAGTCTTGTCTTGTTTGAAACTTCGAATAAGACCTTAGTACTATGTTTTATTCCGTTCTAAGGCATTTGAAATCTTTTCAATCATAAAGAGGAAGCCAAAAGAAATGAACTCGAAAATTGCCAAAGGGAAAAAACCTTATATACATTCCAATAAAAGTCTTTACAAAGGCCAACGATAACGGCCTCAACAAAATGAACAAAATACAAAAACTAAGAAAAATCCCTAAGGCACCTAAGCTCTATCTTCACCAGAACCCGCCTCATCACCAGGGCCGTTAGGGTCTTCTCCATCCTCGGGGTCACCGAAGCTCTCAAAGCCCTCCTCATCCTCGGGGTCAGCCAGCTTCTTAGCCTCGGCCTCGAGCCTTTTTGCATCTTCAATCTCGGATGACAGGTAGAAACCCCGGGCATGGACCTCTTCAAGAGTCTCCCTTCGGACAGGAACTTCACGTACTCAACAATGACTTTCAGGCGGTCTTGGGCTGCCTCGGCATCGGCCCTTAACTGTGCCACCATCTTTTCAACATCTGCCCTAGTTATGTCCGACACAAACTTTGCTGATTCGAGCTCCTTGCCAAGGGCATCCCGTTCAGCAACAGCCGAGCCCAGTTGAGCTTGGAGGTCCTCGATTTATCGAGAGCTTGCTTCTACCTTCTCTTTCACCACTCAGAGTTTGACCTTAGTCGATGCTAGCTGCTCCCCGGTGGTCTCCTTCTCCGAAGCCAGTCGGTCCATTGTATCCTTCCAGACATCGGCCATGGCCTTGACCTCGCTCATTTCAACCCGGAGTTGCTTGATCCGGTCAATCTTCTGATGAACTTGCGAGGTTTGATCGTTAGTCTCCATGGATAACTCGTCATCTCTAACTTCAAAGATCATTACCTATTCCACAAGGTCGACATGCTCTTTCTGAGCCGCATCCAACTCAGCCTAGAGATCCTTAACGGCCCCTTCATGTTACTCGCTGAGAAGCTTGTACATATCTCTTTTCTCGGCAAGCTCCCTTGCCTTAGCCTCGAGCTGGTTCACCTCGGCCTAGTATCGAAGAAAACTCTCATGGTGAAGTACCGAGGCCTGCAAAAAGATGAAGACGTGATAATTATCAAGAAATTAAGTCAAAAAGTGAAAGAGCACAATGATGCCTTACCCGATTCAGCGCCTGCTGTGCCTCATTGAACAAGCATGGCATGTCCACCTTGTTCATTTTCGCCTGGTCTTCTTCGACCAGGCATTGGAGGTTAGCTACTCCAACAGGGGCGAAAAGAACTCGGGCATCCTCCGGGACGGTGATGATTATTGACCGCTTTCAGTCGGGATCCATGCTTGGGGCAGGGAACCAGTTGATTAATTTTTGGCTCGAGTTCAGCCCACCGAACTCAGAAGATGGGTCTTTCCATGACAACTCTAAATAACCAAACTTGGAGAAGTCTTCCAAGGCGGTTGAGTCCACACCTTCAATAAAGTAACAGAGGGGGTCGTCCACACCATGTGCCCATTCATTAAATCTCTCCTTTGCCACCGGGCTTCATCGAACATAGATTCAGTGAACGAAGGCTACCCTGAAATTTCTATAACACCGGGTGGAGTGGAGCCTGCATCTCGAGAAGTTTCATCCCTCGTTTTTGTATCGGCCTCCCGAACCTGAGGAAGACCGGCCTCTGTTGTCTCCTCCTTGGTTGTCGGACGCTCTTCAGGCGAGGTCGGTTCGTGGGCCGCAAAGAGATCTTCCTCCTTGGGCTCATCCCTGAGCCGGTAGATCGAGTCCGAGTCTGGTGCTCGAGAGCTGGAGCTCTCCTTTGGCTTACGAGCCAATCTTCTCTTTGGTTTTTTCTTCTATGAGCTTGGGGAACCCAGAGCCTTTGTTTTCATCTTCTTCTCTCCTGTTGCAGCCCTGAGAGACCCTGAAGTAGAGGAAACAATGGGAAAGTCCTCGTCCCCAACCGGAGGCCTAAGCTCGACGGTCTTTGGCAACCCTGCGAAAAGGAAATAAAGGAAATGAGAACGCGATGCTAGAAGAAGAAGCCTAATGTAACTTATTCGAGAAAGAAATCTTGCCATGGGAACGGGCCTCCCAACGACCCTTCGAGAGTTTTTTTCACGAGCGCTCGGAGTAAGGCATTTGTGAGACGATACCCTCAATCCACTCCTTGAGCCTAGGGATGACATTTGGGACTCGAGCAACAACTACACCACCACAAACATCAATGAGAAATGAACATAAAATCAATATTTAAAGGAAAGTTGTGCTTACTGATGCATTCCACCTCTCGGGGAATGGCCTAAATTCTGCAGGGATCAGGTTCGAGGTCCTCACCCTGACAAAGCACCCTTGCTAGCCTCGATCTCGGTCCTCATCGATGCTTGAGAACGAGGCTTTTCGAGCCCGGCGCACGAGCTTTATCAGTCCCTCTCGGAAGATTTGGGGACTGTATAGGCAGAGTAGATGATCTACGGTGAGCCGACAGGAGTCGATCTTGTTCACGAAGAATTGAAGGAGGATTACGATCCTCTACAATGATGGGTGGATTTGACCGAGGCATACTTCGTACCTCTTGTAGATGTTTATAATGACCGGGTCCACTGGGCCCATTGTGAAGAGATAAGTGTAAACACTTAGATATCCCTCGACATAGGTAGTAATGGCCTCCTTAGGGTCGGGGGCCACTATGTCCTTATCTGCCCAATTGCAGTCCTTTCGAACTTTGGGGAAGACATATTCGGTGATTGAGAAAATATATCTCGATGCCTCCTCATGCAGACCCTGCATCGAAGAGGGCTTCTCAACCTTGAAGTCGTAAGCGACCGAACAACTCCCCAGAATGAACATTTTCATAGGAGGTTCAGTAGTCGGTTCATCGGTAGCTACGTCAACAACGGACCTCTCGAGTTCAACAACATCGGGGGTGGTTTGATAAATTTTGGCAGTTGGTTGGGAAGTAGAAGCGAGTTTTTTTGGAACAGATTTGGAGGTTTTGGCCATTGTTATCTGGAAAAGCTTGAAAAAGATAAAGAAAGGTTGAAAGATGAAAACTCAGATGTGTTGGTCTGGGTAGAAAATGAGTAAAATCTTGCAACTTACCAAGGAGTCTTAAAAAATAGAGGTAAAATTACTAGAGTATAAAGAAGGGTAGTGAAATATTGAAGGCTCGAGGGTAGAAACTTGAACATAAAGTGAAAAATGAACGAAGGAGGTGGATATTATAGAGGTGTTTGAGGTCATAATGACATAACTGACGAGGCGATTCGGGATCTTTGTCGTTTTTATCATGGCGTATTGAAGAAGTAATCGAGGAGCTCATGTTGTTTCTCGTCAACTTACTCTCCGAGAAACGAGGGGACTATCTGTATATGGGTTAAATCGAGCTCATGGTACGTGTCAATTTTCGATGAAGTAAACGGAGCAAGAAATGTAAAGGCGAGGAAACGGAATCGAGGCAAGGAGCCCCTCGATCCGGGGTCTGGGTGAAATGACCGCCCTGAGGAATATCGGGGCCATGGCCCCTAGGTCCAGTTCGAACCCCAAAGGCCTCGGAGAGCATTACTAGATGATCGAGCACAACCAACAGAAGGTCGTGATATCCGCAACCGATCGGATATTACGACATGAATCTCGACACGTATCGATAGAGAACCGGTGATTAGTTAAACAGAAGATCTTTACCTTTTCTAGAATTGTACTTAGGGTAAAACTCCCATACTATATAAAGGGGAGTCTGATTTTTCGTCGACGACACTTCATCACACATATCAAGGCAATATACTATTATTTTCTCTGTTATTCAAAGTTCTTGTTCTTGTTCATCAGTGCTTGGTCATTGTGAGTTCGGGATCGAGGGCGGATATTTCATTAAGGTTGTTGTTAAGTCTAAAAGCCTCCTCCTCAAATGGTTTGATAATTCAGTGCATCTTTTATCTGTTTAATCTAACGCAATTTATCGTTTGTATCGAATTAATCCGCGTATCCTTAAAACCACTTACAAATTTAATTGTTATCCGGTTTTTAGGGTAAACAATATGGGCAAATTGTAAATGTTTGTCCTTTGGATTTCTCAAGTGCAATAGTATATATGATAAGGGATTGCCTTTCTGATAAGAGCATATTATATTCTTCTTTAACGAATTAAATAAAGGAAGGTAATTAACTGTTCTTGGATAATTTAATTCAGAATAATTTTTCACTATAAAATGTTACTTAATGCTAATCTATGGAAGAAAAGAAATTCCTAGTAACAATGGTAAAAGGTTACAAATTATTACACTACTTTGTTCGAAAGATGTAGTCAAGATTCAAAAATTCGTGAAAATGAGTTATTATTTCTTTTGAGCAAAATACTAATTACGAAAAATGGGAAAAGGTAAATTATGTTGAATAAAGAAATAATGTAAAGGGGGAAAAGATCATAATTGAGGTAAGACAAAACATTACCAGACATAATTGTAGCTGTTTTTTTAAACCAAAAATTGGCAATTTAGTCATCTCCAAAAAAGGGAGTATTACAATTTTTTTGGTTAAAAGGGAATATATATATATATATATATATATATATATATATACTGTCTATGCTGGGATACTGTAGTTCCCCTAATACTGCCATGTTTTGTTCAAATGTATCAATATTACATGCACAAAAATTTCTAACAACTTCAGTTCCTAGGATGTCTGCCCGAAAAATATCATTTGCAAACATTGGAGGAACTGCTAGTATGATGGTTCTTCCCAAAAAACTAGACTTTGCTGCTTCTTTTGCCAGTGCATCGGCCATCCTATTCTGCTCCCTGTAGGTGTGCCTCACTATCACCTTGTCCATCTTTTACATTAACAACCTGCATTCACAAATCGTAGGATCATAAGTTGAGTTGCCTGTGAGTAGCATTTGAATTACTTCAGGCGAGTCAGTATTGATGTCAAGAGGGATCCATCAATTTTGCTCTGCTATTGTATCCCTTTTAGTAGAGATTTTAGCTCAGCACCATGGTAATGGTATGTGGTATATTTTCCATATACCCCATAATTCAATCCCCATTATGATTCCTGAATACTCCACCAATTTCCCCAATGCCTGGATTACCTTTGTCAGCCCCGTCCGTGTTGAGTTTATAGTGACCTCTCCTGAGGGGGCTCCCATTTCAATCTGGTATGGAAAGGCTTCTTGATAGTATCATTTTTTCCAACATATAGTATTCTGTTGCTTTGGAGATGGTGTTGTTGGTACTGATGCTATCTTTTTTATTATTGAAGAGGTTGTGATTTCTAGTTGGCCAAATGTGCCAAAAACAAAAAGGAATGATGTTTTCCCAAGGAATGATACTGTTGAAGGAGAGATTCTTTAGCTTGTTCCAAGTTGATGGCCATAACTGGGCAGAGAATGTGGAATTTAGCTGCTGACTTGCAGTAGAACCCATGGATAATAATTCTTGCCAAAAGTGGCTTGCATTTGTGCATTCAAAGAAGATGTGGTCACTTGTTTCATGAGTTGTTTGGTAGAAGCAACATTGGGGGTTACAGATAACCAAATTCTGTGCAGGAAGGCCCTAGTAGGCAGCCTATTTTGGGCAAGTAGCTAGGTGAAGTTCTTGATTTTGTTAGGTACTTTTAATTTCCATATCCAAATAAAGGTACCTTCCTCCCCGTTCCCCGAGGGCTCTTTATTACTACTAAGGAAGGTATAGGCTGATTTGTTGGTGAATGATCCACTTGGAGTCAACCCCCATATTAGCTTATCCTCCTTGGCAGTGTTGGAAGGGATAAAAGTTGACTTGATCAGGTTAGTGATTACCAGGGATGTCCATAGAGATGGAAGAGAAGTCCAATTCCCAGAATTATAGACAGAGCCTACTTTGATAGCTATGTCATTTGGGTTAGGGGTCCTTCAATCATTTCTCTAATGGTTGTCTGGTTAGGGATCCAAGCATCATTCATGAAGCTCACCCTGTTACCTTTGTGGACAACCCATCTACTAGCCTTGTTGCATGTATCCCAACCCTTGAGGACACATTGCCAGATAAGAGATTTAGGTTTCCTGGGGGTATGGTTCCAATTACAAAGCTTAGAAATTAGCTCTAGCCCATAAGCTAGAGGTGTTATGGTAGATCCTCCAAGCCAGACTGGTATGAGAAGCTTTATTTTTAAGCTCATATTTTTGCAAACCCAGCGCACCATAAGACTTCTGCCTAGTGACTTTATCCCAGCTAATTTTTCTTGTTAGGGGTTATGCCCTAGATAAAGTTTTTCTGACTTCTATCAATTAGCTTGGTGGTTTTGGTGGACGGTTTGATGTATTGCATGATGTGGCTAGGGATACTACTAAGAGATGCCTTAGCCGGAATGGTCTTTCCAGTCATGTTGAGACAATTTGTTTTCCAATCAGCTAGCTTGGATTGCATATTGTCTATTATGAATTGGAAATCAGTACTAGTGGGTCTCTTATGAAACATAGGGAATGCAAGGTATTTTCCAAAGGAAGCTGTAGCTTAGAATGACAAAGCGTTAGTGAAACATTCCATGGTATCCTGCCTTGTGTTAGAGGAGAAAAGGACCCTGGACTTTGTGAGGTTAATTTTTTGGCCAGAATTCTCATTTAAAGCCTGCAGGATAAAGTATATTATGGTGCAGTTCCTAGTGTTAGCCTTTGCAAATAGGGTAAGGTCATCAGCAAAAAAGAGATGATAGATTTTTGGGCCAGACCCACTGATACTAATAGGGTGCCATTGCTTGTCTAGTACATCTTTTTAAATTGATCTGGAGAGTCTCTCCATACATAGAATGAATAGGTAAGGGGAGATAAGGTCCCCTTGTCTGATGCCCTTGGAGGGTTTGAATGAATCAGGTTTGCCCCCATTCACTAGGATAGAGATGTTGGATGAGCTAATACATGAAAAATTAACTTAGTCAGCCCATGGGGGAAATTGAAGGCATACATTGTGTCTCTAATGAAAGATCACTCTAGCCTGTCAAAAGCTTTTTCTAAGTCAATTTTGAGAATCATATAAGCCTGTCTCCCCTTCATTTTCCCAAAATAAGTAATATACTCTTGGACAGTGATTGCATTATCACAAGCCCTCCTATTCGTAAGAAAACTTGCCTGGCTAGGACCAATTATATCAGGTAGCATAGGCTTGATCCTATTGACAATAATTTTAGTGATGGTCTTGTAGATGGTGTTACAAAGCCCTATTGGTATGAAGTTTTTGAGCATGGATGCTTGGGGGAACTTGGGGATGAGACATAGCAAAGTTTAATTCATGGTTCTATGGAGTGAGTGTTGAAGCATTGCTTGCAGAAGCCAATTACTGAGTTCCCTACAATGCTCCAGTACCTTTGGTAGAAAAGGGGTGAAGCCCATATGGCCCTGGGGCCTTGAAAGGCTTGAAAGAAAAAATGGCCATTTTGATTTTATTAATTTCAAGATGCCTATCCAATCTATTTCTTTGATAGCCTGATAGGATATGGGTCATGTCCAGATGGTTGGTAGTGAAGATGGGAGCTTGGGTGTGTGAGGAGGTGTAAAGTCTCTTGAAGAAAAACATAACGGAAGCCTTAATGTCCCCTTGGTCATAAAGCCAGTTTCCACTCTCCTCTTTGAGAGACAAGATCCTATTTCTTCTTTTCCTATTGAGAGTGGAGGTGTGAAAGAATCTAGTGTTGGCATCTCTTTCAGTTAGCCAGTTAATCCTAGATTTGAGTTTCCAGAAATCTTCCTCATTTTTGAGGATGGAGTTAAGTTCTCTGGTCAGGTTGCTTTCTAGGTTTAACAGGTAATTGGTGAACTGGTAATATGGGGGATTTTGGATCCCAGCAATTTTGGCAAGGATTCTTTTTTTTGTGTAATATGTGCAAAAGTGTGCCTGTTCCATTGGGTCACCATGCTTTTGAAAGTTTCAGTAGATCGGATTTGGGGGGAGTTATTGGTGAAGGCCTCATTGATGATACCAGGAAAGGAGGGGCGACTAGTCTACATGGATTCAAACCTAAAAGGTCTGTTAGAGTAATTGATGGAGTCACCCTTTAGCACAATTTGAATAGGGCAGTGATCAGAGTGGGTCCTAGGAAGGTGTATGACAGTAGCCTCAAGGTATTGGGAAGTCAAGCTCTCGTTGGAAAAGCACCTATCTATCCTTTAAAGAATCAGGCTTGTCCTATTTTTGTATCTTTTATTATTCCAAGCGAATTTGCTTCCTTTGTAACCTAAGTCTAGTAGTTTGCATTCATTCAGGCAATTCCAAAATAAATTACTACGACTTGGGTTAATGAAGTTGCCCCCAAATTTGTCCCTAGCTTTTAAGACTTCATTGAAGTCTCCACCTACAAACTAGTTGTTAGGGTTGCTTTTGGAGATAGTAACTAGACTTTCCCATAGCAACTTTTTATTAACTAAAATGTTACTAGCATAAATAGCAGACAATAACCAAGGGGTGTGGTCTGGAGTACCTTAACCATGGCATGGATGCCCTGAGGGTGGTGGAAACCTCTTTTACATTGACGTTGTCCTCCTTCCACATCATCACAATCCCACCAGATAAGCCAACATCCGGAGATTGGATAAGAATGTCAAAATGCAGCTCCTCTATCAGCTTTTTGTGGTCAGCCATCTTAGTTTCTAGCAAGACCAGCAGTGCTGGCTTGTGGAGCTGAACTATATCCATGCAGTGCCTCCTGAACTCAGCACTGTTCCCACCCCTAACATTCCATATGATTTAGTTCATCATGGGTGGTTAGTGGTGTGGGGATTGGTTTCTTTGAGGCTTCTCCATTCCCTGAGGAGTCCTCGTTAGTTTCCATTGGTTCTTTCTCTTCATGTTGAGCATTGGTGTTAAGTTGAGGAGTGGTTTGGTCACACCCTGGGTGTGGTGAGAGACTAGGCTCAATCTGCATTTGGTCGTGATTCTGGGACACAGCAGCACAAGCACTTCGCTGGTCTCCACACTAAACTCGATTGCTCTGACTGAGTCCAGTAGGAGAGAATCTGTTGGAAGAGGACCGTAGGTTGTTCTTTCTAATTCCGGTGGGCTTTTCCTTTTCAGAAGATCTAGGGCTTTGTTGATTTCCCTTGTAATGTTTCCCAGCGGAGGTGACTGGTTCTTCTCTACTAGAGCAGAAAGTGATGGACCCTGGTGGTTTTGGGGTTCGATGGTCACAAATACCGGGGACGCTGCAGGGTCCTCCGTCCCCGGGTCTGGGAAGAATAGGATTGACTGGAACGCTTGAGAAATTAGGTTGTTGAGCATTGGAGGGTCCAAGTTGGTTGCATGTTGCTGTTGCTTGTCATCGCATGTCACAGGCATGGGCCAAAGGCAGCCAAGGCCCTGTTTAGTGCTTCCACCGTTACTCTCTCCAGATGCGCTGGGTTTTGGACAATCAGTGTCACTAGCGGATTTCCCTGGGTGAAATTCTAAGCTAGGCCCTGTCCTTGTAGCGCCACCTCCAGCCAGGATGCCGGGGAGTGGTCCGATGGCAGTGGCAGCGATGTCACAATGGTGGGTTGTGGTTGATTTTTTTCCATTTTTGTGCTTTTTTATTTTTCTACTTTGGGTAATAGGGGGAGCTTATGTTAATGAGCCGGTTCATAATTGCATCTTTTGGTGTCAAATCTGGGTCAGTGTAAAGGTCGTCGGTTAGTGTATCTGGAGAAATGGATTCGGATTTAATGTGGTATCTATTTGAGTGGACGGAGGGTATCATGTCACCTGAGATCGGGTGGGTTCTCAGGTGAGGCACTTGAGTGTTCATGGAGTTTGCTGATTGTTTCCCATTAGAATAGTCCGCTGAGAGAGAGGTAGGGGACATGTAGGTGTTTGGGTAGGGGTGATTATTTGGGCTGGGTGTTTCCAATTGGGTGTGGACCCCAATTGCTTGTTTAGTACCGTCTTGGTAGCCTAATGCCACAACTTCAGCATTGGTTACCTCTAAGGTTGGGCTATGGGTAGGGGCCTCCTTGTAGGCATCCTTAAGTGGCCCAGGACAAATATTGGTGTCAGCTTCATCTGGCCCCATTCCCGCCTTGCGTTTGCCGTTATACTTGGGTTGGGAATGAGATGTTATATCCCGCATTTTTGTACATTAAAGTTTCGTCGTAAGTTAATCGACGTAAGCTCGGGAATGAGATTATTTTGGGATTATAAGTATTATGCTATTTCAAACAAGGGATAAGTAAATTCGTGAATGTGAGAGGGTAAGCAAATAGAACAAAGTAAGTTTCGTCGAAGTTTGACAATTTGGGATAAAATACGGTCCGTACTATAATACCTGGTATTTATGGACTAGTGCCATACAAGGTACCCCATGACCATGATAGTAGGGTACATAAAGTGTATTAAAAGTGAGTATTATTTTAAGTAATTTTAGGTAATTGATTAATTAATGGGTAATGGAAGATTTTCTAGTTAATTAAAATTAGTGGATAATTAATTAATAAGTTTGGGATAAGACTTACCCCTCCCAAACGTGACAAGCATTCCTTATCAACCTAATGACTAATTAAATAAGGTGTAAAGTTGTCACACTTTGACCAAGAAAAGTGACACCAAGCTTGGAATGTGGGGCCCACCCAAATATCAAAGATAATATTCAAATTTAATCAATATTTTCTAGTCTCTTAAGCACATTTTCAGCCAAGCTTTTCATTTCTTGTAACGTCAATTCCAATCTCTTAAGAAGCGTTTTCAGTAAGCTTTCCATTCCATAACGTAAATTCTAAATCCCTTGAGAAAGAGTTTTGTCACACCTCCTTTTTTACTACACCCCCGGAAGGGATGTAAGGGAGTTTTTTCCAATTAAAAGACAATCGAAACGGGATTATTTTTATTAAATATTAAGAGTCGCCACTTGGGATAATTTATGGTGTCCCAAGTCACCGGTTCAAATCCCGAATCGAGGAAAAGGTTGACTCTGTATTACAGTCCGCGAACCAAAAATCCGAGTAAGGAATTCTGTTAACCCGGGAGAAGGTCTTAGGCATTCCCGGATTCCGTGGTTCTAGCACGGTCGCTCAACTGTTATTATTGGCCTATTGTCTGATTTTATTACAAGTTTTAAACCTATGTGCATTTTTAACCTTAACCGCTTTTAATTGATTTTTAGGAAATATTCAACGTCATCTAAAACACGTCTTGAACCCCGTCACATAAATGCACCCGCAGTCCGCAACACATTTTATCTAACGTTGAGATTTGGATTTGGGTCACATAAATGCGCACCCGAGTTTAGGAAGATAAATTATTAAAACAACGCGCCTAAAGCAACTACGCGTTTGCAACTTTGCGAGGGCCATGGGAATTCCACTAGGTGGCACACCTCGAATTCTAAGGATTAAATCAAAAATTAATTAAATCAGGGCCGTGCAATTGTCATTTTTGTTTGGCACGGCACACCTCAATTCTAAATTAAAAAGGTGTTCAAACTAGGCTTCGGAGGGCCATAAGCTATTTGCATTGCCTAATATGGCCCACCTCCTTTAACTTAAGAAGCTTGATTATTTGAACAAATAAGGATTCAAAACTATATTACTGCCTAAGTCAATTCAAGAAAGACGAAGAACTGGGGTTTTACAGGGGGCTTGGGATAGGCGTGAAGTTTACAGCCTGTGAAACTGGCCCAAATGAGGGCCCGAGTTGGGGAGCAAAACCACCCCAGAACCATAAAATCTCATTTCGACTCCCATCATATCATAAACTATCAATTAATTGCTCTCAAATTCACCAATCAAGTCGCTTAGGAAGTCCAACAATTAATGATTGAATACCACAAATGAACTATTCTCGATATTAAACATCATTGTTGTTCAAATCACATGCCATCATTCAAGAACAAAATGAGATTAAACTAACAATTATCTCGGAGCCTTAACTAGTTAACACAAATTGCCTACTTAAACTTCTACTTCTATTTCTATACCTACATAGCCAAGCCCGTTTATCAATTGGGTGAGTAAAAATATTGGGCCTTAGTCACAGGCCCAAGTGGCAATAACGAACCATTTCCTGCGAAGGAATTCGTATTCCAAACTTAAAAGGCTTAGAAGCTTCAGGAAAAGCTAGGCTGGAAACTCTTGACTCAGCATCGAGTCTAGACTGATACGAAAACAATTTCAATTTACCAACAGATATATCCTAGCCAGCAACATCATTGTTCAATAATTGATACATCCAAAAACAACTCTGAATATCATTAACAACACAGGTCCAACAAGACTTGTAAAGAAAAATAAAACTAGCCTATCAGAAAATGGTTTAAGCACAGTCCTTTTTGACATAAATTACATGCTGAATTGCAAAATCCAATCGCCGATTCACTCAAGCGCATTCCCTATAAAATCTAACACATTCAAAGGTGTTCATACATTAACAGAAACATTGCTCGAGTCCTATAATAAACACATAATACTTAAGAAGGACATGTAACAGAGAAATTCATAAAAAAAAGAAAGGAAACAACTAAGTTATAAGCCAGCATGCTAAGGTTCAACCATCAGAAACCATTTCCATTTCTTAACTCTCCATCTTTGAGCATCAATTTACATAGTTTTTCAAGCATATGTACCTGGGATTGAAGGAACAAAGAAACAATGAAGGATCGGCAATGTTAACAGCAGAAATCAACACCAGCAAAAGCACAGCCCAGATTTAGTGATGAAACCACATAATTAGTTCCAAATCCAATGGAACAGTAACTTCAACACAGCTTGACCCAGAAAAACTTTCTAAAAAAACTAACACCAACTCGTTTCAAATTCCATTAATGGAGCAGTATTGTTTTTTCAGAAGTTCCAGGAATCAGAAATTCACTGAAAGTTTAATGGAACAGTAGAATTGGTTGCCGTTTTGTATTTTTCTGATTTCTGATCTCTAATTCTCTTAGGTCTACCTTGCAAGGCAAGTTTAGGGTGCCTTTATAGGCAAGGGACTAGGGCAACTATCAGATTTTCCTTTTTTTCAACTCTACCCCTTTTCTAATTTTATTTTTGCTACTTGATCCCTCAAATTACTGACTTGTTAACCAAGTTAGCCTACTACAAGTCTAAAATTCAATTTGAACCCTCCCCACCTAGCTTCCTAGAAGCTTCTAAATCTGTTATTAAAAGATTTCCTATCTACACTACCCAAATTACCCCCCATATCCCTGAAAATTAACCTGCCGGACCAACCTGGATCAAATTGACCCAAGGCAAATCAAACCTGGGCCTTTAACCCATTGGATTAACCCCTTCCTTTGGGCTATCAAGACAAACCTGGATTTCAAAATTCGAAACCCAACACATGACAGAATCTTAACAAAGTGACCAAAATATTTTGAAATCAAAGAAAACCCCTAAATTGAATACCCCCCTTTTAGACCAGAACTAAAAGAAAACTAACAAACTAAAACTCAATTAGAGTGAAGACCAGTTCATGTGAAATGAAATCATGCAGATGCAATTCTAATGAAACAGATGCAGAGACGATTAACAAGCATATCAAAGAAATAAAAATAAATAAAGAAAAACAATCATAATGATAAAAAGAATCATGCAAAACCAAAAAGAAAATGAACAGAAATACCTAAAATGAGAGCTGACTTTGAAATTTCCTTTAAAATCTTGATTCTGACCAAAAGGGGCCTCGATCACGTGTTCTCAAATGAAAACACATGACCAAGGCTCGTTTTAGTCCTAATCCACCCAAACTCTGACCTTGACACTCTACAGCCTTGACTTCAAAACGAAATTCGACAGGTTCTAGGGCCATTCGAAGGAAACAGACTATGGATTTGGAAAGAAGGAGGTGAGAGGGTCCTTTGGTGTTAATTTGGGGTTGAACAGAGGTGGCGCCGCCGGCTGGTGGTGGAGGATTTAAGGGCGGCGCCCTAGGGTTTGGTGTTTCTGATCTAAGATTTGAAGGATTCTATCCAGATTCGAGGCGGAAGGAGTGGAGGTTTGGAAAGAGGAGGGTGAGGCGGTAATCTGGTGTAAATTTCATGGTGATTGGACGCCGGCCGCCGCCGTAGGCGATTTTCGGCGGGCGGCAGACGGTGGTTCAGGGCGGGGTTATGAAAGACGGTGATGGGAGGGTTATGAGAGAGGGGGTAGGGGCGTTTAGACAGTTATATATTTAGTGATTCCAACTTCAGGGTCGTTGGATCAAAGATCCTCGACGGCTGGGATCAAATGGGGGGGGGGGGGAACAGGGTCGTTTGGTCTCAACGGGAGACGGGTCAGGGAACTGGGCTGGGTTTGGGACGGGTTTTTGAGCCAAAGGTTTGGGCCTGAGGAATTTCGATTAAAAATGGCCCAAACAGACCTGTCTTTCAATTTCTATTCTTTTCTTTCAATTTCTTTTCAAATTCAAATCTCTCTTTTTTTCTCTTTTTTTTTATTAAAAATAAAACCTACATTAATTCTAAACCAAAATTATCCTACCAAATTAAGTTAATTGCTAAAATGATATTTACAACAACTAATTAATTTTCAAATTAAGAGAAACTGCAAGATTCAAAGCTAAATGCAAAGATGAGTTATTTTTTTGTTGTTTTTCCTTTTTATAAAATAACTTAATAACTAACTAATTCCTACAAATGCAAAATTAAATCCTAAATGCAAAATGCGACCTATATTTGTATTTTTCATCAATTAACATGCACAGACAAATGCAAACCCTCGACAGAAAATGCCACAAAGATTTACAAAATTGCAAATAATGGAAAAATTATTTTGTTTTGAATTTATGGGAGTAATTCATATTGGACAAAAATCACGTGCTCACAGCTGCCCCCCTTTTCTCGGAAACACGAAAAGTTTTCGTGCGAAGATAAAGTGAGCGTATACGAGCGATTTTTGCCCGTTTGAATACTCCGTGAGAAGCATTTTTTGAAAGATTTGACCGCACCCTGCTTCTGAGGTTGCCTACATATCCTTGGCTAAAAAGGAATCAGGTCAGTGTAGTTCAGGAATGTTTGGTAGCTGGGACTACCATGAAGCTGTGATTTCACTGTTGCTGCTGCTGCTGCTACTGCTTACTGAACCCCTTATTACACCATGTCAAAAATAAAGAAGCTAGACTAAACTATGGTCTATGGATTACAAAACGTATCTATCTTTTCAAACTTGATCTTGCAGCTTTTGTTGCCATGCTGGCTTGTATTCTTCCGGTGAAATTCCTTTGTTGTCGACTTGAATTGTAATCTGAGATGTTTTCCCTTTATTCAGGTGGATGCCTGACTGCCAAAACTTGAACTACATTCTGAGATGCTTTCCTTTTCTCCAGGTGAACGCCTGATTGCTGAACTCGAATTGTACTTTGAGACGTTTTCCTTTTCTCCAGGTGGACGCCTGACTGCTGAACTTGGACTATATTTTGAGATGCTTTCCTTTTCTCCAGGTGGACGCCTGACCGCTGAACTTGAACTGTATTTGAGATGTTGCCCCTTTCTCCAGGTGGGCTCCTGACTGCTGAATTTGAATTGTATTCCCTTGCTCTACAGGCGGGCTCCTAACTGCTGATCTTGAATTGTATTTTGAGCTGTTGCCCCTTTCTGCAGGTGGGCACCTGATTGCTGAACTCGAACTGTATTTCCATGCTCTCCAGGCGGGCGCCTGACTGCTGAACTTGAAATGTATTCCCGTGCTCTCCAGGTGGGCGCCTGATTGCTGAACTTGAATGTATTCCCGTGCTCTCCAGGTGGGCGCCTGACTACCGAACTTGAATTGTATTCCCTTGCTCTCCAGGTGGGCGCCTGATTGCTGAACTTGAATTGTATTCCCCTGCTCTCTAGGTGGGCGCCTGATTTCAACAAAATAGACAAAAACAAAGAAAAATTTCTGCCCCAGTTTGGTAGCTGGGCACATATGTGAGTGTAAACTGAATCATGTTACCAAATATCAATAAGAACTTGAAAGCTGAAACTTGAACTATACTCCCTTGCTCTCCAGGTGGGCGCCTGATTGCTGAAACTTGAATTGTATTTCCTTGCTCTCCAGGTGGGCACCTGATTGCTGAAACTTGAATTGCTTATCCCTGTTCTCCAAGAGGGTACCTAATTTCAACAAAAATAGACAAAACAAAGAAAAATTTCTACCCCAGTTTGGTAGCTGGGCACATAGGTGAGTGCTAAATTGAATCATTTACCAAATATTACTAAGAACTTGAAAGCTGAAACTTGAACGTGTACTCCCTTAGCTAATCCAAGTGGTGACTGATTGCTGAAACTTGAACTGTGTTCCCTTGACTCTCCAGTGGACCCTGATTGCTGAAACTTGAACTTGCGTTCTCCCTGTTCTCCTAAATCGGGTAACCTGTAATTTCAACAAAAATTAGACTAAAACTAACGAAAAATTTTCTAGTCCCCAGTTTCGGTAAGCTTGGGACTACATAGGTGAGTGTTAAACTAAATTCTTTACCAAATATTACTAAGAATTTGAAAGCTAAGTCCTATATCAGGGTCTGACAACTCTATAACGCTAATTATAAATCTAAGTTATAGTCTTCTAAAGGTGTGACTTTCGCTAAATCTGTTATCTAGAGGTCTTAACTACTCCCCATTATCCAGGAGGGTCCTGACAATTCTTAATTAAACAACAATTTTATATCTAAGTTATATCTTCTAAAGGTGTTATTTTCGCTACATCTTGTTATCTAACAGCAGTCTTAAAGCTAGGTCCATTATTCAGGAGGGTCTTGAAAACTCCTAATTGAATCCTATCTCAAACATGCAGACTTTGAAACCAACTTATATTCCTTTGGGGTACATTTATGCTAGATTATGCTAGTCATGATTGTTTTGAATTTTACACTAGATCCCATTTTCCAGGAGGGTCCTGAAAACTCCTAATTGAATCCTATCTCAAACATGCAAACTTTGAAACCAACTTATATTCCTTGGGGTACATTTATTCTAGATTTGCTACTTATGACTGTTTCGATTTTTAAACTAGGTCCCATTTTTCAGGAAGGTCCTGAAAATTTACGGTCATACCTGTTTGGTGCCTACCTTTCCTTTGGGAGGGTTTCTCCGAAACAAACGAAATTTTCTGCCCCTGTTTCAATCAAAGAAAAATCTTGTCAGTTCAAAAATATGGTGGTTAGTTTGTGGCCTTGACTTTTGAGGGAGATTGCTCCTTCACTTCTCATGATAACTGATTTCCACTCGAAGACCTTGCTTGTTAATTGACTCACCACTTTCTCTATCACCCTTATCACAGAAAATACCCCTTCTCCGTTCAAAACCCAATACCCTCTATTTGTTGCATTGCTCATGAATCGACATCTACCAAACCTTTGTGTTTCACATGATCCCCAAAGCATATTGATTGTTACCAACTTCAGTGCGCATGTTGCTCTTTCCTGATTTAAACCACTGGCCTTGGCCTTGAGGTCTATTGCTCAATCGCTTGCCATGATAACTTTTGATTTCTGCTTGGAATATCTTGCTTGTCACTGGTCTACCACTTCCTTTGTCACCCTAAACACAAAAAATACCTCTTCTCCGCTCAAACCCAATACCTTCTATCTGTTGCATTGTTCCTGAACTTGACATTTACCAGCCTTTGTATCTCACATGAACCCCAAAGCACGACACTTGTCACCCCCTCATTGCCTATGATGTTCTTTCTTGACTTAAACCCCTGTTCCTGTCCTTGAGGTCTACGGCTCCCTCATTCGCCATGATAACTTTAATTTCTGCTTGGAAGACCTTGCTTGTCACTGGTTAACCAACTTTTGTCAATCTTTCCACAGAAAATGCCTTTGATGCATTCACCTAACACCCTCCATCTGTTGCATTGTTCAAGAATTGATATGTACCAAGCCTTTCTATTTCACACGAATCTCGAAGCATGTTAATTGTTACCAACTCAGTGCGCTTTTTTTTTCTTGACTTATGACACTTTGATGTACTAGCCAGATCCCGTTTTGTGCAATTGGAAAGCTGGTGGCAAATTTTGAAATCATTTCTCACTTGTTATGACCGAACCGACTCAGGAAGAGGAAGTAAACAAGACAAAAGGAACAGAGTAGAGGACAAATGGAAAGAGATGATTCCCAATAAGAAAACTACAAAGTAGAGACCTATCGTATGTGGACTCTAATGACCATGACATGCACCTGTGGATACTCTTTCAAGCAAGTATGATGTTCAGCTCTTGTTGTACCTTTTTGCCGTGAAACTGGGCTTCAATGCTCCGATTATCCAATCTGATTCACAATCCTTATTCGACTTGTAGTGCCCGAAGGGTTTTCACCACTAAGCCTCTCTCATTTTGGTCTTTTTCTCAACTCACCGTCGCCTTATAGTGCCCGTGAAGGTTTTCACCAATAAGACTCTCTCATTTTTGACTTCTCTCAGCTTTCATCGCCTTGCGGCGTCCGTGAGGGTTTTTGCCAATAAGACTCTCTCATTCTTCATTAGTTTTCCTTGTTTGGACCGGAGTGTTGCCCCTGATATGACTCACCTATACTTGCTCGCCTTGGCATCTCTCGAAGACTGATCGGAAGGTCTTTATTTGGACCGTAATGTGGGCTTTTGGATGGGGTTAGAAAGAAAGGCTATCAAAAGGCTCAAAACAATTCAAATGGGTTCAAAATTACAACTTTCGGAATCAGATTTCTTATAACAATCACAACTTCTGCCCCAGTTTCTTGCTTGGGGACCTTTGGACTTTTACTTTTGATGGGACCGAACCGTGAGGCTGCCTACGTATCTTTAAAAGGAATCAGGTCGAACGTAGTTCATGTCATAGGAATTACTTTGTTTGTTGTGATCTTTCTTTTCTTTTTCTTCCTCTTTCTCTTCTTTTCTTTTCTTTCTTCTTTTTCTTTTTTTGCTGTTTTTGTTGTTTTGTTGTTTTTTTTCATTTCCTTTTTCTTCTTCTTTTTTTTCTTCTCTCTCTTTTCATTCTTTTCCTTTTCTCTTTTTCCTTTACTTATCTTTCACGCTTGTGTTCATGATCTTTGCTACTGATTCCAAAAGAGGGGTATGAAGGAAATAAATAAGGCTCAAAGGGGTAACAAAGGATAAAGTGTTTAGATAGCAGAATAAAGTGCCTTCGTCATTCCAATCTCCAAAACATGCCAAGTACAAACAACACAACTAAACAAACCAAAGAAATCATGCATAATATCTTCTGACTACATCAGGATTGATAACCATATCCACAAATTTGCATTCTACATCTGTTAAATACAAAGCACCACTGGAAAACACTCGTTACCACGAATGCCCCTGCCAATTTGGGACAAACCTGCCTTTAGCTTCAACCTGATGCGGCAGGATGCGTTTCAATAGTGTTTCTTTATATTCTGTCTTCCCCAGTTTCACATGGTTCGGGCTTCAAATGATCTCAAAATGTCCAAATTTTTTCTTATTTCCCTCAAGTGTCCCTATCATCTTCAAAATTGTTTCATTGCTTTCTGACTAAACTAACTTTTAAAGATCAGGTTGAGAATTATGCGTGCATGTCATGTCACTAGAACCGACATGAAAAGAACTATAAAAGGAGAAGAGAACCAAACAAAAATGACTAGAAATAGCAGAAAACGGAGAATTGCATTAGACAGACGGTGAAAAGGGTTTGAACAACAAAACAAGCAAAATAAACTGGGGTACCATCCTAGAACAAACCTAGATAACACTAAGTGACATACTACGACTAAAGGAACTAGACAAAATAAAAGGATAAAAGGGTTTGGGTCACAAGACAATATCCAGATTACAACCCTGAAATAACCTGGACAACAGAAATGACAACAAACTAAGCCACCAAAGCTCCTCTCCGGCTGACCAAGAAATGGAGCGTCTTTCCAATTACCAAGCACGGTATCTTAGCCACTGAATTCTACATCAACAATACTAGGAACTTCACAAGTCTTCATCACATTGTTCTTAACAAGTTGCTTTGGGGTTCCTTTTGCCGGCTCGTTCTTAAGATCAACCTATGATAGCGCTGAAAGCTTAGTAGCACGTGGGCCTCCGAGTCTCCCAGAAGAATTCTCACATTCCTTTTCAAAATAAATCATACCCACCATATGCGTCTCATTATGCACAGGCGATGGACTTTGGCTAGTGTCTGCTGCATCTGGATTTTGCACAACAATGTCGCCTGCATCAATAAGCTTCTGAATCGCATTCTTCAGATTCCAACACTTCTCTATGTCATGCCCCGGGGCATCTGAGCAATATGCGCACCTTTGAGAAACATCAAACTTCTTTGGAAGACGGTTTGGCATTTTAATCTGAATCGGCTTCAACATNTCCAATTTCCTTAGCCTCTAGAACAGACTGGCATATGACTCTCCCAATGGAGTGTAGGTTTTCTTCTTCCGCAACCTCTCGTTCTTAAATGCTTGATTGGGCCGGAAACCTGATCCAGGGGGTTTTCAGTAGGCTCGTCGGGGTAGATAGGCATTTTGTGGAGCTGGGTACTGGGAAAGTGATGTACGACTTTGGGAGTTATGTGGAGAGAAGTGGCATTGGGGAGGATCATCTGGTGCACAAGGATATCCACGGGGACGATTGGAAGTGTTGATCGGGACTACCTGGCGGATCATCTTTTCTATTTCTCTTTCTTCCACCCAAACTTACTGGGATGTTCCGAATGTCTTCCGTAGTATCTTTCAATGCCGAACAACTCATGATTTTGCCTGACTTGATTCCCTCTTCTACCATCTCCCCCATTTTTAACACATCATTGAAAGGCTTTCCCAAGGCCGGGATCAAATGACTGAAGTAGGTAGGCCCCTGGGCTTGTAGGAAAAGCTCAACCATTTCTTCTTCACCAATCGAGGTACTGACTCGAGCCGCTTGCTTCCTCCATCTGAGCCCAAAATCTCTAAAGCTTTCCTCCGGCTTCTTTTCCATTCTAGATAGGGAGGAGCGGTCTGGGGTAACACCTGATTTGTATTGAAAGTATCGAGCAAAATCTTGAGCCATGTCACCCAATGTAGGCCACTTACCAACATCTTGACGAGTATGTCAGTCCAAAGCTGCCCCAATCAAGCTCTTACTGAAATACACCATCAACAAATCATCTTTCTCGCCAACACTTCTCATTTCACTGCAATAAACCCTCAAATGGGCTACCGGATCTCCACACCCATCATACAAATTAAACTTTGGCATCTTAGACCCCGCGGGCAGACGAACGTCAGGCACAATTCTTTGTAAGACATGTTAACCTGGTCTCGCATCCCTTGCATGTTCCTTAAGGACTATTCCATACTTTTCAGCTTCTTGGATATCTCATCTCGCCCTTCTTTTCCTGTGACCTTTTCATTTTCAACATGAGGCTCATTCTGAGGGTTCTGATTGTATGAGTCAGGAACCTTGTGGGCAACCTCTGAGGGGTAATATTGGGCATCATGAGCTTTGAATGGGTGTTCATTGTCGGGAATAGTGGATATGACAGGAGGGCAATTTTGGGGAGAGGTAATTGGAGGAAGAGTGATGGAGCTGCTAGGGTGGTTGGGAAAGCTATGATAAACGGGTGGATCTGGAGAGTATGGGGAACCATCAGGCACTACGACCGGAGTTTGGGTAAGGGCAACATCTAGGAAGCTAGGTGGTGGCGGGGGTGGTGCCTTCCCAGTCATCCAAGCCTGATACATGTCCGCCATGTGTTGTCTCAACATCTTTACCTCATCAACCAACCCATTGTCCTGTTCAACCAACGGCTTTCGGGCCCCGTTATCAACCAACTCAGTTCTGTTGTTGCCTTCCATTGCCTTTGGACTTTATGTTGTGGAGAGGAGCTACTACTTCGGAAACCACAAACCAACCACCTTTCTGTACTGAATTGTCAACAACAAACTTGTTAGTGATTAGAGCTTAACAGACAGGCAACCACACATTTGGGGAATGAATGCACCTAAGCAGTTAACCGTTTCTATTATGCATTTGATCGGTTGCTTGCGTCATCCCGGCTTTCCTTATTTCCATTTGCAACTTCCCTTTTCTCTTTTTCCTTCTTTTTTTTTCTTTCATTCTTTCCTTTGCCCTCTCTTTGTTTTTATTCTCTCATTTTTCTCTCTTATTTTGCCATTGCTTCCTTCTCACAGTTTCTTATTTTCTCTCTTCTCCTTTCTTTTCTCTCTTATTTTTCCTCTCTTTTTCTTTTTCTCTTTTTTTTTATCACTTTTTTTCTTTTGGTTATGGTCGAATCCTATGGAGATTGCCTACGTATCATGACCCCGCATGAATCAGACCGAGCGTAGTTCTGGGAGATAAAAATAAATAATAAAACATTTTGGGATTTTCAAATAAAAATAAAATGTTTTGATTACAACGACTCATCCTACCGAATTTTTACCATAAAAACCAACAGGCTCAAAAAGGAAACTAACAGGAGGAAAATCAAGACTCATTTTGACTCAAAAGGTTATCACTATTTTTTCAAAATTTTCATAAAAATATCCGGCTTTGCTAATACGGCCTTTCAGCACCTCGAGGAAGAAGATTTTAAGGCTGTATTCGCTAACCGGCCAAAAAAAAAAAATTAAAAACCAAAGGTGGCTGTTCTTGCAAAAACAGCCTTCCGGCGCCCTTTTAGGGACATTCGGCTATTTTGACAAGAATGGCATCACCTTACTTATAAAAATAAAATTTTGTTCTTTTTGGGATAATTTTGCAAAAAAGGAAGTTGGACCCGATGAGGGTTGCCTATGTATTCCACGCCCTGTGAGAATCAAACTGGCGTAGTTCGGGCAAATAAAACAAAACCAACTATTTTTGAAAACAAAACCTTTTTCTTCCTTTTTTCTTGTTTTTTTCTCTTTTCTTGAAAACAATAAAAATTCTTGTTTTTTGTTTTTTGTTTAGGTATATTTTGGGAGATTGGTTTTCAAAACAGGTAATTACCCCTCTTAGCCCTCACACTGCTATTTTCTTTTTCAAGTTCTCCCCTTTTACTCAAATAGCCGGTCAGCATGCAAATCCGAATCAAATAAATGCACAAGTAGGATGCATCAGGATGGTCTGTTATTTTGGGTACACCTGTCCTAGACGGACCCAACCCCTGTGTTGAGTCCCCTAAGTCACATGCACATGATGCAAACAAGCGTTCCTACTAGGGATCCGACATGAGGTTGAGTTATTCTAGGTTTAAAACCTGGGTTTATTTTTTCTAGACCTGGCTTATCCGAGCGGACAACTCGAGCCGGGGGGGGGGGGCTGCGTATCGGTAACCAAAAGATCCTCCGGCTTTGCAACTTGTCCGAACCTCGTTCTATTTGGAATATGACACTAACAGAAAGAAGTCACGACCAGCGTGCACTCCTCAGGAGAGAGAAGAGAGGGGTTTCATAGTAGTTTATATATACAGTTCAGATAATATCAAAGCGGTAAAAAGCACCATTTTGTACATTAGTCCCAAACATGTAATAAAATCAGATAAAGCCAAATATAACAATTTATCTAAACTCGAATTCTTGAACTCTGAACCGCAGTTCTGGGTTCCTATTCCCCAGCAGAGTTGCCAGAGCTGTCACACCTTCTTTTTTACACCCCCGGAAGGGATGTAAGGGAGTTTTTCCAATTAAAGGACAATCGAAACGGGATTATTTTTATTAAAGATTCAGAGTCGCCACTTGGGATAATTTATGGTGTCCCAAGTCACCGGTTCAAATCCCGAATCGAGGAAAAGGTTGACTCTGTATTACAGTCCGCGAACCAAAAATCCGAGTAAGGAATTCTGTTAACCCGGGAGAAGGTGTTAGGCATTCCCGGATTCCGTGGTTCTAGCACGGTCGCTCAACTATTATTATTGGCCTATTGTCTGATTTTATTACAAGTTTTTAACCTATGTGCATTTTTAACCTTAACCGCTTTTAATTGATTTTTAGGAAAAATTCAACGTCATCTAAAACACGTCTTGAACCACGTCACATAAATGCACCCGCAGTCCGCAACACATTTTATCTAACGTTGAGATTTGGATTTGGGTCACATAAATGCGCACCCGAGTTTAGGAAGATAAATTATTAAAACAACGCGCCTAAAGCAACTACGCGTTTGCAACTTTGCGAGGGCCATGGGAATTCCACTAGGTGGCACACCTCGAATTCTAAGGATTAAATCAAAAATTAATTAAATGAGGGTCGTGCAATTGGGTGAGTAAAAATATTGGGCCTTAGTCAATGGCCCAAGTGGCAATAACAAACCATTTCCTGCGAAGGAATTCGTATTCCAAACTTAAAAGGCTTAGAAGCTTCAGGAAAAGCTAGGCTGGAATCTCTTGACTCAGCATCGAGTCTAGACTGATACGAAAACAATTTCAATTTACCAACAGATATATCCTAGCCAGCAACATCATTGTTCAATAATTGATACATCCAAAAACAACTCTGAATATCATTAACAACACAGGTCCAACAAGACTTGTAAAGAAAAATAAAACTAGCCTATCAGAAAATGGTTTAAGCACGGTCCTTTTTGACATAAATTACATGCTGAATTGCAAAATCCAATCACTGATTCACTCAAGCGTATTCCCTATAAAATCTAACACATTCAAAGGCGTTCATACATTAACAGAAATATTGCTCGAGTCCTATAATAAACACATAATACTTAAGAAGGACATGTAACAGAGAAATTCATAAAAAAGAAAGGAAACAACTAAGTTATGAGCCAGCATGCTAAGGTTCAACCATCAGAAACCATTTCCATTTCTTAACTCTCCAACTTTGAGCATCAATTTACATAGGTTTTCAAGCATATGTACCTGGGATTGAAGGAACAAAGAAACAATGAAGGATCAGCAGTGTTAACAGCAGAAGTCGACACCATCAAAAGCACAGCCCAGATTCAGTGATGAAACCACAGAATTAGTTCCAAATCCAACGGAACAGTAACTTCAACACAGCTTGACCCAGAAAAACGTTCTAAAACAAACTAACACCAACTCATTTTAAATTCCATTAATGGAGCAGTATTGTTTTTCAGAAGTTGCAGGAATCAGAAATTCACTGAAAGTTTAATGGAACAGTAGAATTGGTTGCCGTTTTGTATTTTTCTGATTTCTGATCTCTAATTCTCTTAGGTCTGCCTTGCAAGGCAAGTTTAGGGTGCCTTTATAGGCAAGGGACTAGGGAAACTATCAGATTTCCCTTTTTTTTTAACTCTACCCCTTTTCTAATTTTATTTTTGCTACTTGATCCCTAAAATTATTGACTTGTTAAACAAGTTAGCCCACTACAAGTCTGAAACTCAATTTGAACCCTCCCCACCTAGCTTCCTAGAAGCTTCTAAATCTGTTATTAAAAGATTCCCTTACCTACACTACCCAAATTACCCCCATATCCCTGAAAATTAACCTGCCGGACCAACCTGGGTCAAATTGACCCAAGGCAAATCAAACCTGGGCCTTTAACCCATTGGATTAACCCCTTCCTTTGGGATTTCAAGACAAACCTGGATTTCAAAATTTGAAACCAAACACATGACAGAATCTTAACAAAGTGACCAAAACATTTTGAAATCAAAGAAAACCCCTAAATTGAATAGCCCCCTTTTAGACCAGAACTAAAAGAAAACTAACAAACTAAAACACAATTAGAGTGAAGACCAGTTCATGTGAAATGAAATCATGCAGATGCAATTCTAATGAAACAGATGCAGAGACGATTAACAAGCATATCTAAGAAATAAAAATAAATAAAGAAAAACAATCATAATGATAAAAAGAGCCATGCAAAACCAAAAAGAAAATGAACAGAAATACCTAAAATGAGAGCTGACTTTGAAATTCCTTTAAAATCTTGATTCTGACCAAAAGGGGCCTCGATCATGTGTTCTCAAATGAAAACACATGACCAAGGCTCGTTTTGTAACTAATCCACCCAAACTCTGACCTTGACACTCTACAGCCTTGACTTCAAACGAAATTCGACAGGTTCTAGGGCCATTCGAAGGAAACGGACTATGGATTTGGAAAGAAGAAGGTGAGGGGGTCCTTTGGTGTTAATTTGGGGTTGAACAGAGGTGGCGCCGCCGGCTGGTGGTGGAGGATTTGAGAGCGGCGCCCTAGGGTTTGGTGTTTCTGATCTAAGATTTGAAGGATTCTATCCAGATTCGAGGCGGAAGGAGTGGAGGTTTGGAAAGAGGAGGGTGAGGCGGTGATCTGGTGTAAATTTCATGGTGCTTGGACGCCGGCCGCCGCCGTAGGCGATTTTCGGCGGGCGGCACGCGGTGGTTCAGGGCGGGGTTATGAGAGACGGTGATGGGGGGGTTCTAAGAGAGGGGTAGGGGGGTAGGGGCGCTTAGACAGTGATCCCAACTTCAGCGCCGTTGGATCAAAGATCCTCGACGACTGGGATCAAATGGGGGGGGGGGGGGAAACGGGGTCATTTGGTCTCAACGGGAGACGGGTCAGGGAACTGGGCTGGGTTTGGGACGGGTTTTTGAGCCAAAGGTTTGGGCCTGAGGAATTTCGATTAAAAATGGCCCAAACAAACCTGTCTTTCAATTTCTATTCTTTTCTTTCAATTTCTTTTCAAATTCAAATCTCTCTTTTTTTCTCTTTTTTCATTAAAAATAAAACCTACATTAATTCTAAACCAAAATAATCCTACCAAATTAAGTTAATTGCTAAAATAATATTTACAACAACTAATTAATTATCAAATTAAGAGAAACTGCAAGATTCGAAGCTAAATGCAAAGATGAGTTAATTTTTTTGTGGTTTTTCCTTTTTATAAAATAACTTAATTACTAATTAATTCCTACAAATGCAAAGTTAAATCCTAAATACAAAATGCGACCTATTTTTGTATTTTTCATCAATTAACATGCACAGACAAATGCAAACACTCGACAGAAAATGCCACAAAGATTCACAAATTGCAAATAATGGAAAAATTATTTTGTTTTGAATTTATGGGAGTAATTCATATAGGGCAAAAATCACGTGCTCACAAGTTTCAACAAAGATGATTTTGCAATAACAACGTTATTTCTTTGAGCATTTCATACGGATTGTTCCCTATTTCGATCTCGCCGTTACGTGTTCCGTCGCAATTAACGTGTGTTAGAGGGATTGTCAAGAGAATCGACTTAGGTATGTTAAAGTTATCCCTTCTTTCTTTTGGCATGATCTTTACGACACAAACGAAACGAGAAAATGCACAACTTCCATAAATGACTCTATTCATAGAAGTATTGGAGGTGCCTATGTTCTTGAATCCCCATTAGTCCTATTATTTTATCATCTGTTCATGGGTCTCAGAAAAATACGTAAGTTGAAAAAGTTTACTTCATGATATTACTCAAAGGCATAATGGTCTTATGACATTCCGAAAGATTTTTATTGGCGTACTTTGCATGCATTGCATTCATTTATACATATACATTGACCCATGACCAGATGGAGTTATATACGCGTATATATGTATATGGGATATGGGAAAAGGTTACGGCGTTATATACGCACCACTACCTGATCAGCTAGTATACGTTGATGATGTTGCCCACAATGGCCGAGATGATATGATGGGATGCCCTCAGAGGCTTGATGATGTTATGAACACATGTACCTATGCACGACATGACATTCATACGCATATGCATGACACTATAAGCATTACATGATTTACAGAGTTATCCAGACTTACATGTCGAGTCTTTTACTCCATGTTTCTCTCATGTCTATTGTCTATTATTTACTGATTTTCATTCCTTACATACTCGGTACATTATTTGTACTGGCGTCCTTTTTGCCTGGGGACGCTGCGTTTCATGCCGCAGGTCTCGATAGACAGGTTGAGAGTCCTCCAAGTAGGCTATCAGCTCAGCGGAAGATGTTGGTGTGCTCCATTTACTCCGGAGTTGCTTGTTTGGTCAGTATGATTTAGGCGTGTATTGTTTGGTATGGCGCGACCCTGTCCCGACCTTTATGATAAGTATGTACTCTTAGAGGCTTGTAGACAGATGTCATGTATACGGATGCTTGTATGGCCTTGCCGGCCTATGTTTTGAGTTTACAAATTATCATGTTAGCCTTATAGGCATGTATGTCACAGGTATGAGTTTCTATATTAGGTTGGGTTGTTCTATGTTGGGTATTCCCTCATGTTTACTCTGGTTATCTCATGACGCCCCTTTTGGACCACTTACCTATGCTGATGTAATAAGAAAAATATGTTATGTTGGTACTCGATTGAGTAAGGACCGGGTGCCCGTCGCAGCCCATCGGTTTGGGTCGTGACAAAAGTGGTATTAGAGCAGTTCTATCCTAGGGAGTCTACAAGTCATGTCTAGTAGAGTCTTGTTTATGGGTGTGTCGTGTACCACACTTATAAGCAGGAGGCTACAGGGCATTTAGGACTGTCACTCTTTCTTCTTACTCTAGATCGTGTGGTAGAGCTCAGTTGTAAGAACTCAATTTCCAAAACATTATCTTGTTCATAATACGACGATGCCTACATCCAGAAAGACGGTTGGTAAGAGATATAGCTGTGGAAGAGTTGAGTCTGAGGAACTCAATCCTTGCATCATGCTTATGATGGATAAATATGAGGTATTCAGCAGATCATATGTATATAAGATGTGTAAGCTTCTTGATAAGGATCCCTAAGGCAAGAATATCCACTCTTACGGTAGAAAGGAATACCAGAATCGGGAGGTTGACACAAGTTTCAACAAGTAAAAGAAGCAAGATGAAGAAGGGTACGAGGTACCCAGTTAGTAAAGATTATCATTATTTACCATTCAGGTAGAGAGATATAAGTATTATGAGTTACCTTCAATAGTAAAAGAGGTATGTACAATTGGCCACACCGATCTAAGTTATGCCCTATGGGAGTTAACAAATATAGTTTAAGAGAAGGACGGGTTATCAAGATCCGGCTGGGGTTAGAGTAACCCAAAATAGTGGATGGATTGGTAGAGTTAGTTGACATTTCCGAAGGATAGTGCAAACATGGTAATGGATCTCCTTGTGAGACACCTAGATGGTGCACTCTAAAATAGCACAGCTAGATATGGGTGCTACAAAGATAGGCACTGGAAGCCTGGAAAGGATAAATATTATCTTAAGTATGGCTCCCGTCCTTAGTAGAGCGATAATGCTAGGTAACCCGAAGAGCCAGTGGATGGAGCAAAGGGGAGCTAAAAGCAAAAGAATATCTTACTGAAGTTTTCAGAATAAAGTGATAGACATAAATGTCAGCGAGAAATAATAAGAGAGCTAATGAAGCATTAAGAGTAAGATGTGACACATGGATGACAACGGTAGGTTAAAAAGATGACAATATTACACAGTCTATAGTTACGCTAAGTCTCACCCTCGTGAGTGAGGAATTTTGTTATCGTTGGTACAGAAGGATTACCGCAAGGCAAGTAAGGGTCATCGATGATGTGAAAAGACGCCAAAAATGAAGAGGTAAAACATCTATAGGTAGATCGTCGTAGCTCTAATTCTTAGTACTCTCCTAAAGGGGGAATATGGGGTGATGTGGCATTAAGTCAGAATTAAGTGGTTCTAGTAACTATGGAATGGTAAAGGAAGAATATGACAAAAATGAGAAAGGGATGAGATTGCACTTATTCAAATCCTCCAGATATGCTACAATTCCAGAACATTATGCAAACACAACGTCAAGGAAAAGAAGTAAGGGTTCCTGCCCGGGATATTATTGATAAATAAGGAGCCATTGCAAGAGGTAAGTTAAGACAAAGGAAATAACCTAAGAAAGATTATGCAGAATATTGATATGAGAATGGGCCAACGAGTAGTTAGTAGTTGATTCAGGAAGAGCCTAGTTATGGCTAGACAAGAGGATACAGACAAATCAGCAGATCGCATAGTGAATTCAGTCTCACAGTTATGATATTGTAATCCTTGAAATATATTCAGATAGGAGTCGAGGTAGTTAAAGGTACCGTATGAATTTTACGGGAATAAAAGAGAGTGCCACTGGGAAGACAGTCAAAATCAGTTCAGAAGCAACCCTACAAGCACAAGGGCGTGGAGGTAAGTAACTATGGATAATTATAGGTGAGGAAGGACATCAAAAATTTCGTCGAGTATTCGATGTAATAAGCTCGCAACTTTACAAGAGTCAGAGGGTTCTTAAGTACTACAATGAAAGACTAGCTGAGGAAATAAGGAAGAAGGCTTCAACCTAAGCACAGTGACCTAAAGAGGAAATGGTCGTGTAACAACAGTCTCACAACAACATTGTAAGCACTCCAAAAGAAAGTGGCACCTACCGTGGCTAATGAACGGGAAGTAAAATCAAAAGTAACATTCGAGATCATATGAGTTGCACGAAAAGTCCAGCATGCGTGGGAACTAAGATAAGCTAAGTATGCACGCAACAAAGGGGCAGAAACACCAAGAAAAGTAATTTCTTACATTTAAAGAAAGTTGAGAAGGAAAGAAAGGAATTATATGATCAATGATCCAGAGTTGGTTACGTTATGAACGCACTTAAGATTTCGGAGTATTATCCATGCAGCATATATATTGACATTCATACAGCCGACTCCGGTATAAGTTAAAAGGAATTAAGTCCAAGTCATAGACAAAGGATTGAATTGTTAGAAGATTGTATCATAGATATTCCATAGCGCCCATGGAAGGCTAAAGTAATAACTAATAGCATGAGCAGCAGATCGGAAGATAGCTTAAAGCCTACATAAAGGTTGATCAGAAGGAAGAGGAAACAAAAGAGTTACATCAACTAAGTAAATCAGGAGTTTGATTAATGGACCCAGGAAATTATGGACATCGTGATTGAGAACATTGTAGAATCACTCTTAATATCAGAGGTCCAAGAGAGATAGTACAGTAGCCATATTTTATAATGGCTCTACGATAAAGGCAGTTAGAAGAGTACCAGCCTCATAAGACGTCAGTATAAAGCTCTCACTGAATCATGTAAACAGGTGCAAGTATTATAATAGAAGTTTCAAATTATACCTATGTGGAAGGGAGGTTATGAAAGAGATAGAAGATGTGATGCGAGACTTTAAGGTAAGTAAGGTAAAGACGAAAAACGTACGAGATACTCAAATGCGGAAGGTTGTGAATAGTCCATACTTCTAATAGAAGGCTAGAAGCGCGGAGATTCAATATCCAGGGATGATAGTGACATTGTCAGTGGCATATCTTCCAGCCTATGGTTTCTAGGTATCGAGAGGTCTAGTTAAAAGAGTAAAGAAGAGTTTGAGACGATGTGATGTCTCGCCTGATATTCCAAAACAACATAAGGAAATCTGTGGTGCAAGCAACTTGAAGGAAGATTGCGAGTAGTATAAATAAATATATGTAGGTTGCAAGCTAAGTAATGGTAAAGAGACAAGATTTTAGGAAGACAGGATTAAGGGTAAGAAAGGGCGAGTGAGAAGGTGAGGAGAATGGATAAGTCCTTAGAATTAAGCCCATGAAAACAAGAGAGCTGATGGTTTCCCTAAGTTACATAAAGCTCAGTATAGCCTGAATGAACTCAAAAGACCTAAGACTAATAGCGTTTAAAAGAGATGGAATGTTGCCCTGGTAGTAGAATGAGGGTGTAATTGTGATAAATGAAGGATGACGTTTGGGCCTTCGATTGAGTGATGATTTGTCTGTATCCTCTTGTCTAGCCATAACTAGGCTCTTCCTGAATCAACTACTAACTACTCGTTGGCCCATTCTCATATCAATATTCTGCATAATCTTTCTTAGGTTATTTCCTTTGTCTTAACTTACCTCTTGCAATGGCTCCTTATTTATCAATAATATCCCGGGCAGGAACCCTTACTTCTTTTCCTTGACCTTGTGTTTGCATAATGTTCTGGAATCGTAGAATATCTGGAGGATTTGAATAAGTGCAATCTTATCCCTTTCTCATTTTTATCGTATTCTTCCTTTACCATTCCATAGTTACTAGAACCACTTAATTCTGACTTAATGCCACATCACCCCATATTCCCCCCTTTAGGAGAGTACTAAGATTTAGAGCTACGACGATCTACCTATAGATGTTTTACCTCTTCATTTTTGGCGTCTTTTCACATCATTGATGACCCTTACTTGCCTTGCGGTAATCCTTCTGTACCAACGATAACAAAATTCCTTACTCACGAGGGTGACACTTAGTGTAACTATAGACTGTGTAATACTGTCATCTTTTTAACCTACCGTTGTCATCCATGTGTCACATCTTACTCTTAATGCTTCATTAGCTCTCTTCTTATTTCCTGCTAACATTTATGTCTATCACTTTATTCTGAAAACTTCAGTAAGATATTCTTTTGCTTTTAGCTCCCCTTTGCTCCATCCACTGGCTCTTCGGGTTACCTAGCATTATCTCTCTACTAAGGACGGGAGCCATACTTAAGATAATATTTATCCTTTCTAGGCTTCCAGTGCCTATCTTTGTAGCACTCATATCTAGCTGTGCTATTTTAGAGTGCACCATCTAGGTGTCTCACAAGGAGATCCATTACCATGTTTGCACTATCCTTCGGAAATGTCAACTAACTCTACCAATCCATCCACTATTTTGGGTTACTCTAACCCCAGCCGGATCTTGATAACTCGTCCTTCTCTTAAACTATATTTGTTAGCTCCCATAAGGCATAACCTAGATCGGTGTGGCCAATTGTACATACCTCTGTTACTATTGAAGGTAACTTATAATGCTTATATCTCTCTACCTAAATGGTAAATAATGATAATCTTTACTAACTGGGTACCTCGTACCCTTCTTCATCTTGCGTCTTTTACTTGTTGAAACTTGGGTCTACCTTCCGATTCTGTTATTCCTTTCTACCGTAAGAGTGGATATTCTTGCCTTAGGGATACTTATCAAGAAGCTTACACATCTTATATACATATGATCTACTGAATACTTCATATTTATCCATCATAAGCATGATGCAAGGATTGAGTTCCTCAGCCTCAACTCTTCCACAGCTATATCTTTTACCAACCGTCTTTCTAGATGTAGGCATCGTCGTATTATGAACAAGATAATGTTTAGGAAATTGAGTTCTTACAACTGAGCTCTACCAAAGGATCTAGAGTAAGAAGAAAGAGTGACAGTCCTAAATGCCCTGTAGCCTCCTGTTTATAAGTGTGGTGCACGACACACCCGTAAACAAGACTCTACTAGACACGGCTTGTAGACTCCCTAGGATAGAACTGCTCTGATACCACTTTTGTTACGACCCAAACCGATGGGTTTCGACGGGCACCCGGTACCTTACTTAATCAAGTACCAACATAACGTATTTTTCTTATTATATCACCATAGGTAAGTGGGCCAAAAGGGGCGTCATGAGATAACCAGAGTAAACATGAGGGAATACCCAACATAGAACAACCCAACCTAATATAGAAACTCATACCTGTGACATACATGCCTATAAGGCTAACATGATAATTTGTAAACTCAAAACATAGGCCGCCAAGGCCATACAAGCATCCGTATACATGACATCTGTCTACAAGCCTCTAAGAGTACATACTTATCATAAAGGTCGGGACAGGGTCGCGCCATACCAAACAATACATGTCTAAATCATACTTACCAAACAAGCAACTCCGGAGTAAATGGAGCACACCAACATCTTCCGCTGAGCTGATAGCCTACTTGGTGGACTCTCAACCTGTCTATCGAGACCTGCGGGCATGAAACGCAGCATCCCCGGGCAAAAGGGACGCCAGTACAAATGATGTACCGAGTATGTAAGGAATGAAAATTAGTAAATAATAGACAATAGACATGAGAGAAACATGGAGTAAAAGACTCGACATGTAAGTCTGGATAACTCTATAAATCATGTAATACTTATAGTGTCATGCATATGCGTATGAATGTCATGTCTTGCATAGGTACATGTGTTCATAACATCATCAAGCCTCTGAAGGCATCCCATCATATCATCTCGGCCACAGTGGGCAACATCATCAACGTATACTAGCTGATCAGGTAGTGGTGCGTATATAACGCCGTAACCTTTTCCCATATCCCATATACATATATACGCGTATATAACTCCATCTGATCATGGGTCAATGTATATGTATAAATGAATTCAATGCATGCAAAGTACGCCAATAAAAATCTCCAAGAAGGCCCATGACAAGGTCTCAAACAAAGAAATTTCAAGACAGGCTTAATGGGCTTCAATTGGCAATTAAAAAGTGTCTTATCATAGAAGAAGAGCTCCAGCACAAGGAGGATCTTTGGGCCAAGTCTTACAACTATTTTGAGGCCCAAATTAAAGTCTAAGAGGAGATGGAATGAGGCCCAAATATGCCCCAAAAGAGAGGAATTTTCAGCAGCCCAAATAAGCCCAAAAATAGTTTCTAGAATATATATTTAATAGTTGTTTTAATCTATGTTGACTTGCATTGGTCTATGTGTATGTTGACTACATTGGTCTTAGTGTGGGTAGTCTTCTATGCTTCTAGGGAATATAATTCTCATTTATTGAAGTTTTGACTAGCTCCTTCTTTACTACTATATAAAGGGGGGCTTGTCTTCCATTGTAGAGAAGACATTGAAGATTAATATTATTATTGTGAGTTCTTTTAAACCTTTGTGAAATTTACTTTGAAGATTTATCTTGAAACCCTAACTAGTTCATAGCTTAAGGTAGTAAGATAATTTTCTTTCTTGTGATATCTTTGGTTTCTTTTGATAATCTTCGAAGGCGACTAGTTTCTTTTACTAGTTGTTGTCGTAAGTTATTCAAACTAGAAGTCAAGATCCGAATCTAGTTCTTGATTAGCTTATCTCTAGTGAAGGCAATTGGTTTCATAACCAACTTGTTGTCATTAGGATCTTGTCAAAATCTAGATTAACTTAATCTCGGGGTTCTTGGACCTTTCCTTGAATTTCGACATATCTAGTTTATTTTTCTTGCTCCGCTTGCATTTCTTTACTACTTTCGCATTTCATCAACTTATTTTCTTCAAGTTCTTGGATCTCCCAACCTTTGTGTTATCAACTTACCTACGGTGATGTAATAAGAAAATACGTTACGTTGGTACTTGGTTGAGTAAGGTACCGGGTGCCCGTCGTGGCCCATCGGTTTGGGTCGTGATAGGGGCCGCGTGTATTGGGTTACTGGGGAGTGGGGGACGGGGTTTTGTTTATTGACAGGGTCGTTGGGCCTATTGTAATTTTTGGACTGGTTATTATTGGACTTAGAATTGTATTGAACAGTTTTGGTTTCCAGAAACTTACCTGAATTTGCATCGAACATTTTTACCTGGATCTTTTGTGCTTTTGATGAATGATGCTAATTGTTTTCATTTTCATTGTTCCTTTCCTTTGTCTTTTGTTGACCTGTTTGCTTTTGTCTGGGGAAGGTTATTGTCTTCCATCCATCCTCCTCCCCTTCCTTGATGTTTACCCCTGAGTTTCTCGGTACCTCTTGTGACTGGTGGTTGGAATTTTTTGAAGTTGCAATTTTTGGTTGTGTGACCAATTCTTCCACATGTTGTACATAACGTACCTTCGCCTTTATAAATCACTGCTTGTTTTGTGGTCTCCAATTATTACTGATGTTATCACTGGGGTTTCCAGGGGTACTTGGATACAGATGCGTGCGTATCTTCCTCTAAACGTAGAGGAGGTGCATGAGTCAATTTTTAGTAATTTGCCCAGTTTCCTGCCAACTTTTCCTGTATTTCTTTGTCGTAAAATTCTGTTGGTAGTTAGGGTAGACAAATTCATATGGTTATGGTAGAGAGGGTGGCTTCTTGTGGCACAAATTTTGGTTCCCATTTACGTACTGATAGGAAGTTCCCAGAGACAAACCATGGCCCCAGATATAGTGTTTTAGCCATATTTTCTTCTAGACTAAATTTGACAATAAAGAAATCCCATCCTAGGTCAATCAAGATGAACTGTTCAGATGGTTTTCATAAGTCAATTAATTTAGAACGAAGATAATGGTGAGGCATTCTACGTCCAAAGACCTTTATGATAACAGAAAAGCACCATGAAAGATATAGGTGGTTCTTGTCTTCTTGGAAAAGGGCGATTGAGCCTTCAATGTTTTTTCCTTTATCATCTTTGATGATTGTGGTGGAATCCTCGTCGTAGTATTCCGTTTGGCTAACTGCCGATTTGCGAGAAGCATTTCCTTATAGGAATGTGGTGTTGTTTCTTCCACGTCCATTTGGTTGTTCTTATCCGGCGATTCCGGTGATAAGATTGGTGATATAGTGGTTGCATTCATGTGGGTATTTTTGAGAGAGAGTTTGTTAACTCTCAACGGAATTAGTACTTAGCAAAACCCTCACTTTCTCTTGCTTGTTCTCACACTTATGTTATGACCTATGCAGGGAAAGCCGGAGTATTACAATTTGGATTGAAGAGTTGAGCTATTCCCTGAAAGATAGACAAAGATATCCTTAGTACAATGTAAATGAGGTAAATGCATTTCGTTAACACTAAAAGATATTTAAAGCCCCTACAACTCAAGGAGGCTCAGAATATGGGTGTACTCACACTTCTATGTTGTATAGTTAGCTTTTTAACAGTACTTTGTGGTTTTTTGTTGAACACTTCATAACTACATCAAACAAAGTTGACCAATAAAGTTTAAAAACTTTACAACTTTGTAAAAGTAATTAGCCGTAAGTTGCAAAACATGTGTTACTATTATTTTAACACGTGATGCATAGTTTATCATACTCTTTTTGAAAGGTAATTCCGTGCAAAATGACTTTTATTTATTTTTAGGGCGAGTTTGCTCAGAATATATTATTATAGGGAAAGTTAAATTGAATTTCTAGTGATCAGTTAAGCGGTAGGACGGGTAGGTCACGCCTATGCATTGGCCATGGATATAATCATGCCATAACGCACAATTCCTTCGTATTGACATATTATATTTTGAGTACAAATAGCAAGGATTGACAATGGAATAACAATTTAGTGGCTAGATCACATTGACATGTTCTTTTCTCGTTACACTCTATTATTAATTATTGGTCGATGGAGATGATTTAATTTTTGTATCTATAGATTGATTTTTATTAATATATAATGTAAAATTGCTATGATTATGCAAAAACGGAAAGCGTTTTCTCCTTTAATTGGCCATATGCAATATGAATTCGTGTGGATTCTATATACGGATGCTTAACTTTTTTCTAAAGAAAAATTATATGGGGTAAAATCGGTTAGCAATACGTAGATGAATGACGATGTGACATGTGGAACTATAGACAGATAATATATGAGCCAATAAATAGTTGACGTCGGATACAAACGTGTGTTCGGTGCTGTATAAATTCCGAAGGTATGGGAACCGACAATGAAGATTTGAAAGGAAGACATTGGTTGAATAAGGCAGTATTCAATGAACAACTGTTACAAGGAATCTCTGTATTAATGACCAACCGTTATACAGTTATCTATGGGAGTTTTATCTCATTCAAGGAGGGCTTGATTTTAGGATCTTGTCTCCCTTAATAGAGCTATAAATAGAAGAAATTGTATTCAATGAGGGACATGAAATATTCTGTACTCAAAAGCTAAAATAAGCTCTTATTCTATAAAATTGCTCTCTTTATTTTATTCTTAAGATTGTTCTTGTTACTGCTATCGGAGAAGCTAAATTCATAGCCAGACTTGTATTTTCTTAAAGTTATTTTTATAATCTTATTTCTGTTCTTATTTATTTTATATTTCTGGATCAAATTAATTCACGTATCTATAAACCGCGTTACAAATTTAACTGTACCGTTTACGGATAAACAAAAATAAACAACATAGAAGAGAAAATAAAAACAAGTTAGTCTCCAAAAATGTAAAAGAAAGAAAATCCAACTAGTAAAAACAGACCACTTGAAAATATCTAGTAGCCACAAAGTATATCTACGGCAGCCTCTGGCGCTTAATTAAAGAGGAAAAAATTCTTTTAACTTTGACATTTCTATGGCCATGGCTGCATGGTCATGTTCAAACCAATCTCCAGCTTCACTCTTTCCTTATCATTCAAATTTCTCTACTAAACCCCTCATTCATTATCACCCTTTAGCAATTCTCTATTGCCCCAAAAATGGTTCTTTTTTGGACCCAAGTTATGCATTGGCAATTGAAAGAGCTAATGAGGTCGTGACAATTGAAGCAAAATCTTTGGTTTTTGAAACCAATATTGAGGAGGAGAGTAGCAATAAGATTGAGATAATTAATGAGAAGATTGAGTTAGCATTGAGAAGAAAGAAGAGAAGGAAAAGAAGAAGGTGTTATTCAGAATATTGTTTGGACATGGAGAAAGAGGATAAGATTTCCATTTCTAAACCTGTAAAAACAGGTCTCTACTTGACCCTTAAGGAAGAGTCAGAGTATTCTTGGTACCTCAAGGTGCGACTCTGAAAATCATCAATTACCCTAATTGCTGTTTGCATAGAACTATACAATTGAATTAATTCGTTTATGTAAAAAGTTTATCTTCTTTGTACTATTTTAAGCGAATATAGTGATGAATCGAGATGAAAAATCATACTTTTCTGTATCATTTTATATGGAGTAACATTCTTTTTTTTGTACTACCAATCTTAAATGTTGTGGTAGGAAGAAGCAAGAATGGAGACATTGAGAAAGAGGGTTGAAGAAACAAGTGAGATTGAACTAAATCCAAATCAATTAGCTAAGGCTGCAGGAATGAGCAGAAGAAGGCTAGATAAGGTCTTGGTTAATGCTAAGATATCACAAAAGAAGATAATTCAATGCTATAGAGGGCTTGTTGTATCTGTTGCAGCTTCATATCAAGGCAAAGGATTAAGCTTACAAGATCTAATTCAGGTCCCCATTTTTATCTCTGTAATTTGGTTTTATTGGTATTGCAGTTCTTTCTTGGACAATAACCACCTCTCCTTCACTGCCAATTACAGGAAGGAAGCATAGGTCTACTTCATGGTGCTAAGAAGTTCAATCCTAAGAAGGGGTATAAGCTCTCTACTTATGCTTATTGGTGGATTAGGCAAGCTATTACTAGAGCCATAGCAAACAAGTCTCGAGTTATTAGATTACCGGTAAGCTAATGCATTAATATTGAGGACTTGTTAACTCTTTATATTCACCCTTGTGACATACTGATGACTGTCAGACTTTGTAATGATTCTGGTGCATTGGCCATGAAATTTTGCAGTAGTCTAGAGCTGAGCACCAACTCTATAGGGTCTTCTTTTATCGGCACAAGCCATGCTATGTAATGCTGATAATTTCAGCAATATTTGCCCGTGAAAATCATAATAATCGTCCATTTAGTTTACTAACAAAATGCACACTAGGCCAACTTCTTCGTGAACTTTTCCGGTTAAGTAGATATATGTAACTGTGTTTCTCCTTTCTTAAATTCATGACTATAAGATAAAGCTTGTAATTAGTGAAATGCATTGGTTAGTATGTTATATGCAGGGGAGTATATCTGAGCTTGTGCCAAAGATTTGCAATGCGAACACTGAATTAAGCAGAAAGCTACAGCGAATGCCTTCCTACGATGAAATTGCAGAAGCTCTTGATATGGATGTTTCAACTGTTAGACTAGTTATCGAGAGAAACCGAGCGCCAATTTCCATTGATCAAATAGTAACTAGCCAAGGATACATGTCACTGCAGGTTTGCCCCAAGCCTTTGTTGTTTCGACAATTGTTTTTCTTAAATTAGCGTCGCCTAATGAGAATTTGTTGCTCATAAGCTGTTGGAAATTGGATAAGTCTTGCCAACATGGATTAACATGTCTGCAGTTCATACCTGTAGTACTTGGTGAATTTCAATGAAAAGAAATGAACTACTAATAAGTGAAATATAATGGAAAAGAAAAGGTAGCATTTTTCCCTCAAAATGGAAAATAATCATAATGATAGAAATTTCCTTTTAACTACCGGATTAGAGAGGAATGAAGGCAATATATTTGAGGAGGACACATAAACATGCTACTAGACACCTTTCATTTATCTTATCATTACTTATCCTTCCATTATTTCATACTTGGTCTTTCCACCTATTTCCTTTCCTTCATGTTTTAATCAGTTGGCTTAATCCAAATAGATGAAGGGGAGCCTTGGGGCGGTAATGTTGTCTCCGTGTGACCAATAGGTCACGGATTCGAGCCATGGAAACAGCCACTAATGCATGATGCCTTGTGCACAGCAGTGCCCTGACTTAATCCAAATAGATCTAGTTATTGAGCTAATGTTGATCATGCTTGACCGATAATTACACACGAAAAAACAGGGAAGTGCCTGATTAAGGATAAGTAAAACCTCATGCCTTTCCTTCAAATTTTGATTATCTTGCAGGATATTATATCAGGGCCTGAAGACATATTACCAGAAGAAATTGTGAAAAGACAAATGATGAAACAAGACCTGGAGAAGCTTCTGCAAAATGTGTTATGTCATAGAGAAGCAAAGATTCTGAAATTGCACTTTGGCCTAAATGGAGATACCCCTCAATCTTTTGAGGAGATTGGAAAAGTACTTAAGCTTTCGAGAGAAAGGATCAGACAGATTAATTGCACTGCCTTGTCAAAATTAAGAGAAAGTACTATGTTAGACAGCTTTAAAATGTACATAACATGAATATATTCTGTAAAGCCAAGACATTTGTTAACATTATCACACGCAAAATTGAATTGATATATCATATAAAAGATCAACAAAGAGTTTAATCAATCTTGTGCAGAACCTTTTGCTCTGTGGTTTAATGATTGATTCAATTACTTTGGAGCTAACATAACCAAATGGAGAAAAAGGAAACTTTATACTCCAGTAAAACTATGAAAAATCTACTAAGCTGAACGTAAATCTTTATTATGAAATGAATCAAAGTCTAACTCTATTCTTAATTCTTAAGATAGTTAAAAAACCCCGTTTTGTTCATTGTGGTTACTAATAAAATATAACATGCGTTGACAACAACTAGCGTTTGTAGTCCAACGGTTAGGATAATTGCCTTCCAAGCAATAGACCCGGGACTCCCGGCAGACGCAATTAAATCTTTTGATAAGTTTCGCAATTCTTCCTTTTTGCTTTCCAATCATTTAGAACTCATCCATGGGAAAAATAAACTATACATTCTGTACTCAACAAGTCCATATGGAATGTAGTTGCATACAAATTTTTTAACCATGAATTGTTTGGCCAAATCAAGAAAAGGGTTTGTAATTGGAAAATGTTACTCAAAATAATATGGTTATTACAACTTGTCTAAGTGTAGACGGGCGATTTTCCCTATCTTGGAGGGGGACACCGAATTATAATTTCATGGATTTTTTCGTTCCTATACAATATTTGAATTTTATTTACCAATTACCCGCTCTAAACAAGGATTACTTACAAAATATATACATTCCACCTTAAAAGGCTCCCAATACATCATTAGTGCCTTCAATCAAGGAATTTAGTTACACCTTTTTTTTTTTCTCTCATCTCTCCTTCTTCTCTCCGGATCGAACTTACATTTAGGGATTTTTATTTAATAATTGTTTCAAAATACATTCGTCAAAGCCATGAGATACTGCTGAAGTTGTCATCTTTCTTTTTTTGGGTCTTTTTTTTTTCTTTATTTTGCTGATGGATTTAATAATAGAATAGGTGTGAGTATTTTACAACCATTATTAGGCGGTGGTGGCAGTGGAGGAATAAAATTTCTACGATCAAATTGGTAAATAAAACTTCTGGGTTGTTGCCTTGATGGAATCTGCCGGGTTCGACTCCCTTAATTCTTTACATATATGTTATTTATAAAGATAAATAGCGGATACTTGAAAGAGGAATTACATTGAGGATTGAGGAAGCAGAGCAAAGAACCAGCCAATGAACCCCCGATAGCAAGGAATGCCAGAAAATGGAAGTCAAATATAGATAAGTGAATATTTTTAGAATGACACTAGCTAGTGCTGTATATTTTATCTGGCAATGCGCTTATTTCAGAACAAGTAGAGTACACCTGCTATACTACTTAGGCAGCTTATACAAGAAGTTTATTGCATTGGTTTTTGAAGACTAGATTAGCAAGGGGTTTGGAGCATTTTGATTGTTATCTTAGCTAGAATGTAAGCTGATGTATTAAGATTGTTGTTTGGCTCAAAAGTTAACAATATACTTTGTAAGCTAGAAAACAATCAAAAGTAAGAAAAGGATAAATCGTAATCAAATATAATAAACCTTGAGATGCAAAGATGATATTATTGTTGTAAATCTAGTATTGCAAAGTGATAATATGAACTCAATAAGATATGTTCGTTTGAGGTAGAGATAGAGAGAGAAAGCCAGAAGATGAGAGAGTTGTATTAGATCAGAAATCCCCCTTTTACAATGTGAAAGTCTCATTTATATAATAAGAGACCTTCCTCGAAAGAATCAAAAAGTTAAAAAGACAGGTAACGTCTCCCTAGTGAAGACACTGAGTCCTAAACGATGTCGCTTTTGTCTCCGTGTCCGAGTCGTACCCGCTACGTTAGTCGGCGTACACTCACTGGGCGTACCCTCTGGCGTAGAGATGCTGACGGTCAAATTTGACCCCATACAGTTAGTCCCTCCGCTCGTTGGAGACGCATTCGGTGGGCGTCTTCAATGGGCGGAATGCGAACCTCGGCTTAGGAGAATTTGACCTCGACCAGGGGCGGCAATATGAATGAGGTGAAATATATGACGTTGTTGAGCCACTGACGCGTGGCTTCCTTTTTGGAATGACGTCATCGCCTGTATGCGTCATTATTATATTTGCCCCCGAGGCGGTTCAGAGGATGATGTGACATTTTGGTTTCTCGCGCACGTTTTGAATCATGACTCTTCGATTTCTGCGCAACTTATCCCTATAAGTAGGAGAGAGGTTCGATTCGATTCAACTTTCAAGCCTTGGAAAGCATTTTCTGATTTACTCCTTTGTCTTTCTTTCCTGTAACCGTTATTTCGTGAGGGACTCTCCCACTTCTGTTGAAACCACACTTCCTATCGTCAGTGCTTCGTTTGTTACGTAGTATAATCATGACAAAACGTGGACAGAGTAGTAAAAAGGCCAAAGATAATGCCCCGTCTAGGGTTCCGCCATCTTCCGGTGGTGAAGGGAAAAAGGCGGAGAAGGCCCTTGTTCCTCTCAGTGTAGACAACGTCCTTCCGAAGGAGATGCATGTTCGCAGGAATTTTCCAACTAAAAGCCCAGACCTTCCCTGGGAGCACAGCGTTTTATTACAATCCCACTTAGATGATCTTCGAAGACGCACAATATTCCGGACCACGTGGAAATGGTTCCGGCCGGGACGGACTATGCCAATGTGCACCGGCCTGGGTACTACACATTCAATGAGTACCCGTTCTTGATCGGTTACAATCTTCCACTCTACCCTCTGATGGAGGAGCTTTGCCGTTTTTACAATGTGTGTCCGGCTCTGCTCACTCCTTACATCTTGAAGGTGTGCCGTATTATGACCACTTATGCGGCCATGGCTGACTGCAGCGTCTCGGTCCACCACCTCTTACAGTTATTCAGCCCTAGTTACTTGAGGGGTACCATGCTGCAGTTAAAAAGTCGTGGCACAAGGGGCTTGGTTGTTAAAGCCGATGACAAGACCAACCGCCGCTTTTGGCGTAAATATTTCTACATCAGGACGGAGCACCTGGTGTCGAATCCCGAAGGGTTCCCGGAAAGATGGAATCCAGAACGGAAGTATTTCTACTTGTAGAATTCAGTACTGCTTGTGCTTTTGACCATACGGCCATTGTGATTTCTTTGCTTTTCTCCCTTTTTTATTCGCAGTGAGGGCTTCCCCACCCCAGTTTACTGATGACATTAAATCATGAGTGGAAAGAATAATACCTTATGCAGAGGAATGCCGTACCTGGGTCGCATTTCTTCAACAGTACGGCCCGTCAGGTAATTCTTTGGCTAAGGTTTGTAAGTTTCCTATGTTCTTGTTACCTGACTTATTCGTGTTGGTAGGTCGGAGCGCCCCTAAGAAGAAGAAGAAGAGCGTCGCTACCTCGCCTGGGGCGGGACTGACTCTAAAGACGGATACATACCCTGTGGCTCGCCCAGTGATGGCGCTCTGGAGGTTCCTCAACCGCTGCCCGTGGCGGTGTCCACAAGTGAAGCGACTCCTTCAATGCCATCCCCGCGGCCTGTGGAGGAGACTTCTGAGGGCGAGGAGCCGCCGGAAAGGAAAAGACGCCGGTTGATAACTGGCAAGGGGATAGCCACAGAAGACGAGAGGGCGAGCGAGCCCCGTCGGGAGTCAAGGACAGTTTTTATGGCAGATGCCATCCATTACGGGAGGTCGGCTCCCCAAGGGAGGGCGGTTCCCGATGCCAGCCCAACACGCATTCCGGAGAGCGGCTCGTCGGCTGCCGTTGGAGAAAGCTGGCGACGGTACCGAGAGGGTGGGCCCTGAGGCCGCCCATGCGGATGCAGATGTGTTAACGCGGGGTCCGGTCCGTGTGGGGATGACGGCAGGTAGATCCAACCGCCGAATTCTGTCCCACGAGGGTATAACCTGTTGCAACACAGCGAGCAGGCCGCAGCGGATATGACCCTGCTATGTGCGGCCGCTGAGCGTGAAATGTTAAAAGGTGTTAGCGACGGGGAACTATCCCGGAGGGTTGCCGGCGCGGCCTTGTAGGTATTTTTCGATTTTCTTCATGTATCGTAAAGTAAATTTTGATGCATACTGACTTTCCTTTCCTCCTTTTCCTCTTCTTTAGACTCTCATCTTGGAGGTAGAGAGGGGGTGGCGAGCGCAAAGGAAGGCAGCCACCTTTAACAAGGTGGTAAAGAAATATCGACGGTGCCGCGTCAAGCATCAGGCGCTGGCGGACCTACTCAAGCAGGACCCGGAATTTCGGGTTTTCCATGAGGGTTGGAGAAGTCGGAGGCCCAGCTAAAACGGAGGGTGGCCGAGCTGGAGCAGATCGACGAGCAGCTGATGACCGCTCTGGCTCGGAACATTGAGCTGGAGACTCTTCTCCAGTCTAAGGAAGAAGAGTTGGAGGTTGGCCGTGGGGTAGCGGCGGAAGCTACTGATTTGCGGATCAAGGTTGCCGCTTTGACCACCGAACTCGATGCCAAGGCGGATGAGATTGAAGTCCTTAAGCGGACTGCTGCACCAAGGCCTGACGAGGATGCGCATCGTGAGGCGCATGATATCTGGGTGTACGCTGAGGCCAGATTGGTCGTATTCGAGGAGTTCTTAGCTGCGGGTCGAGCCACTAAGGCGGAGATTCAGGAGCAACGGCGCATAGCCCGTGTCGCCCGTGAAACTTGTGGGTATAGTTCTGATTCCCCAGACCGGGCGGGCTATAACTCCGAAGACATCAACCATCTAGAATCCAGCTCTTGGATCTCTGCGGCCTATCAGGCCGAGGACGGCGGTGGACGAGATGGCGGTCCGACGGGGGGTGGTGAACAGAATGGCGAAGCCCCTTAGGACTTGTATTCATTTTGTTTTGCTGTATTTGGAGACGTAAATGGGTCCTTTTGTACATGTATTTTTGGATGATAATGGAAGTTATACTTTTGCTGTTATTCTTTTCTTTTTGTACCTTTTATTTTCGGCCTTAATATTGTTGATGGCCTTAGCCGTGTGCGTAACCTCGACTGTCGTCGAGTTACTTGCCGTCATAGTCGAGGCGTCGATGGCCTTAGCCATAATATCGTTGATGGCCTTAGCCATGTACGTAACTTCGGCTGTCGTCGAGTTACTTGCCGTCATAGTCGAGCTGGGTCGACTTATCAACGTCGATGGCCTTAGCCATAATACCATTGATGGCCTTAGCCATGTACGTAACTTCGACTGTCGTCGAGTTACTTGCCGTCGTAGTCGAGCTGGGTCGACTTATCGATGTCGATGGCCTTAGCCATAATATCGTTGATGGCCTTAGCCATGTACGTAACTTCGACTGTCGTCGAGTTACTTACCGTCATAGTCGAGCTGGGTCGACTTATCGACGTCGATGGCCTTAGCCATAATATCGTTGATGGCCTTAGCCATTTTCGTAACTTCGACTGTCATCGAGTTACTTGCCGTCATAGTTGAGTTGGGTCGACTTATCGGCGTCGATGGCCTTAGCCATAATGTTGTTGGAGATGGCCGTAGCCATTTATCCATTGGAGATGGCCGTAGCCGTTCATACATTGGAGATGGCCGTAGCCGTTCATACATTGGAGATGGTCGTAGCCGTTCATACATTGGAGATGGCCGTGGACTTTCATACATTGGAGATGGCTGTGGCCTTTCATACATTGGAGATGGCCGTGGCCGTTCATATATTGGAGATGGCCGTAGCCGTTCATACATTGGAGATCATGCTAGTCCAGCCCCTTTGTCATGCCAGTCGGGAGGACGTATGGAGTGGCTGGTATGATAAACTTGTTTCTCAAGTATCCCCCCGGTGTCCCCTCTGTCGCCTCGTTAAAAATCTCCCCGAGAAAACCCAATTGGGACAAAACCCGGGTAAGGGAAAAAGAGTGCGACTCAGGAGACGCCTTTCAGAAATGGAAATACTTGAGGTGGGCGACGTTCCAATTGTTTTGGAGCGTTTTTCCTTCCATCGTTTCTAATTGAAATGCTCCTTTACTTGCTGCCGCTGTGATTTTGTAGGGTCCGTCCCAGTTGGTGCCCAGTTTTCCTTCGCTTGGCTCTTTTGATGCCAATGTTTTGGCTTTGAGGACGTAGTCCCCCACTTTGAGTGGTCTTATTTTGGCTATCTTGTTGTAGTATCTTTCGACTTGTTGTTTCTGAGCCACCATTCTTATGTCGGCCATTTCTCTTCTTTCCTCGGCCTCATCGAGGTCTTGAAGTCTGTTTATGTCGTTCTCTGCTCCGCTGGCATGTGAATACCTTAAGCTTGGCTCGCGGATTTCGACTGGTATGACCGCGTCGGTTCCGTAGACCACTGAGTATGGCGTTTCTCCTGTGGAGGATTTGGGCGTGGTTCGGTGTGCCCATAACACTTTCTGTAGTAGCTCGGGCCATAGCCCTTTGGCTTCCTCGAGTTTCTTCTTCACTATGTTCAGTATTGTTTTATTGGAAGACTCCGCTTGGCCGTTGGCGGCAGGGTGATATGGCGTGGAGAGTATTCGCTTGATACGCCATTTGTCGAAGAATTCTGTTGCCTTTTGGCCGATGAATTGCCGTCCGTTGTCGCAGCTTATTTCCTTGGGGATGCCGAAATGGCAGATGATATTCTTCCATATGAAGGCGATGACTTCTTGTTCGCGTATTTGGGCGTACGCTCCTGCTTCCACCCACTTGGAAAAATAGTCAGTTAAAACTAATAGAAATCGTACCTTTCCTCGTCCCGCTGGTAGGGGACCGACTATGTCCATTCCCCATTTGATGAAGGGCCATGGGGAAGTGACCGAGTGAAGTGGTTCTCCTGGTTGGTGTATCATGGGGGCATACTTTTGGCATTGTTCGCATCGGCGAACATATTCCGCTGCGTCTTTCTTCATNNTTAAGTATAGTGTTTGGTAGTCAACGTAAAGTAACAATATACTTTGTAAGCTAAGAAACAATACAAAAGTAAGAAAGGATAAATCGTAATCAAATATAATAAACCTTGAGATGCAAAGATGATATTATTGTTAGTAGATCTAGTATTGCAAAGTGATAATATGAACTCAATAAGATATGTTCGTTTGAGGTAGAGATAGAGAGAGAAAGCCAGAAGATGAGAGAGTTGTATTAGATCAGAAATCCCCCTTTTACAATGTGAAAGTCTCATTTATATAATAAGAGACCTTCCTCGAAAGAATCAAAAAGTTACAAAGACAGGTAACGTCTCCCTAGTGAAGACACTGAGTCCTAAACGATGTCGCTTTTGTCTCCGTGTCCGAGTCGTACCCGCTACGTTAGTCGGCGTACACTCACTGGGCGTACCCTCTGGCGTAGAGATGCTGACGGTCAAATTTGACCCCATACAGTTAGTCCCTCCGCTCGTTGGAGACGCATTCGGTGGGCGTCTTCAATGGGCGGAATGCGAACCTCGGCTTAGGAGAATTTGACCTCGACCAGGGGCGGCAATATGAATGAGGTGAAATATATGACGTTGTTGAGCCACTGACGCGTGGCTTCCTTTTTGGAATGACGTCATCGCCTGTATGCGTCATTATTATATTTGCCCCCGAGGCGGTTCAGAGGATGATGTGACATTTTGGTTTCTCGCGCACGTTTTGAATCATGACTCTTCGATTTCTGCGCAACTTATCCCTATAAGTAGGAGAGAGGTTCGATTCGATTCAACTTTCAAGCCTTCGGAAAGCATTTTCTGATTTACTCCTTTGTCTTTCTTTCCTGTAACCGTTATTTCGTGAGGGACTCTCCCACTTCTGTTGAAACCACACTTCCTATCGTCAGTGCTTCGTTTGTTACGTAGTATAATCATGACAAAACGTGGACAGAGTAGTAAAAAGGCCAAAGATAATGCCCCGTCTAGGGTTCCGCCATCTTCCGGTGGTGAAGGGGAAAAGGCGGAGAAGGCCCTTGTTCCTCTCAGCGTAGACAACGTCCTTCCAAAGGAGATGCATGTTCGCAGGAATTTTCCAACTAAAAGCCCAGACCTTCCCTGGGAGCACAGCGTTTTATTACAATCTCACTTAGATGATCTTCGAGAGACGCACCATATTCCGGACCACGTGGAAATGGTTCCGGCCGGGACGGACTATGCCAATGTGCACCGGCCTGGATATTGCACATTCTATGAGTACCCGTTCTTGATCGGTTACAATCCTCCAATCTATCCTCTGATGGAGGAGCTTTGCCGTTTTTATAATGTGTGTCCTGCCCAGCTCACTCCTTACACCTTGAAGGTGTGCCGTATTATGACCACTTATGCGGCCAGGGCTGAGTGCAGCGTCTCGGTCCACCACCTCTTGCAGTTATTCAGCCCTGGTTACTTGAGGGGTACCATGCTGCAGTTAAAAAGTCGTGGCACAAGGGGCTTGGTTGTTAAAGCCGATGATAAGCCCAACCGCCACTTTTGGAGTAAATATTTCTACATCAGGACGGAGCACCTGGTGTCAAATCCCGAAGGGTTCCCAGAAAGATGGAATCCAGAACGTAAGTATTTCTACTCGTAGAATTAAGGACTGCTTGCGCTTTTGACCATACGGCCATTGTGATTTCTTTGCTTTTCTCCCATTTTTTTATTTGCAGCGAGGGCTTCTCCACCCCAGCTCATTGATGACATTAAATCGTGGGTGGAAAGAATAATACCTTATGCGGAGGAATGCCGTACCTGGGCTGCATTTCTTCAACAGTACGGCCCATCAGGTAATTCTTTGGCTACGATTTGGGAATTCCCTACGCTCTCGTTTCCTGACTTATTCGTGTTGGCAGGTCGGAGCGCCCTTAAGAAGAAGAAGAAGAAGAACGTCGTCGCCTTACCTGGGGCGGGGACTGATTCTGAAGATGGGTATATACCCTGTGGTTCGCCTAGTGAGGGCGCTGCGGGGGTTCCTCAACCGCTGCCCGTGGTGGCGTCCATGATGGGAGCGACTCCTTCAATGCCATCCCCACGGGCTGTGGAGGAGAATTCTAAGAGCGAGGAGCCACCCGAAAGGAAAAGACGTCGGTTGATAACCGGCAAGGGGATAGCCTCAGGAGACGAGGGGGCGAGCGAGCCCCATCGGGAGTCAAGGCCACTTTTTATGGCGGATGCCATCCGTTCCGGGAGGTCGGCTCCCCAGGGGGGGCGGTTCTCGACGCCAGCCCACCACGCATTCCGGAGAGCGGCTCGTCTGCTGCCGTTGGAGAAGCAGGTGATGATGCCGAGAGGGTGGGCCCTAAGGCCACCCAGGCGGATGCAGATGCATTAACGCGGTGTCCGGCCTGTGTGGAGATGATGGCAGGTAGATCTAACCGCCGAATTCTGATCTCAGGAGAGTATAACCTGTTGCAACACAGCGAGCAGGCCGCAGCGGATATGAACCTGCTATATGCGGCCGCTGAGCGTGAAACGTTACAAGGGGTTAGCGACGGGGAACTATCCCGGAGGGTTGCTGGCGCGGCCTTGCAGGTATTTTTTGATTTTCTTCATATACCGTAAAGTAAACTTTGATGCATACTGACTTGCCTTTCCTCCTTTTCCTCTCTTTTTTTTAGACTCTCATATTGGAGATAGAGAGGGGGCGGCGAGCGCAAAGGAAGGCAGCCACCTTTAACAAGGTGGTGAAGAAATATCGGCGGTGCCGTGTCAAGCATCAGGCGCTGGCGGACCTACTCAAACAGGACCCGGAATTTCGGGTTTTTCGTGAGGGTTTGGAGCAGTCGGAGGCCCAGCTGAAGCGGAGGGTGGCCGAGTTGGAGCAAATCGACGAGCAGCTGATGACCGCCCTGGCTCGGAACATTGAGCTGGAGACTCTTCTCCAGTCTAAGGAAGAAGAGTTAGAGGTTGGCCGTGGGGTAGCGGCGGAAGCTGTTGATTTGCGGATCTAGGTTGCCGCTATGACCGCCGAACACGATGCCAAGGCGGCTGAGATTGAAGTCCTCAAACGGACTGCTGCACCAAGGCCTAATGAGGATGCGCATCGTGAGGCGCATGACATGTGGGTGTACGCCGAGGCCAGATTGGTCGTATTCGAGGAGTTCTTAGCTGCGGGTCGAGCTACTGAGGCGAAGGTTCAAGAGCAACGGCGCATAGTCCGTGTCGCCCGTGAAACTTGTAGGTATAGTTCTGATTCCCCAGACCGGGCGGGGTATAACTCCGAAGACGTCAACCGTCTAGAATCCGGCTCTTGGATCTCTGCGGCCTATCAGGCCGAGGACGGCGATGGACGAGATGGCGATCCGACGGGAGGCGGTAAACAGAATGGCGAAGCCCCTTAGGACTTGTATTCATTTTGTTTTGCTGTATTTGGAGACGTAAATAGGTCCTTTTGTACATGTATGTTTGGATGATAATGGAAGTTATACTTTTGCTGTTATTCTTTTCTTTTTGTACCTTTTATTTTGGCCTTTAATACTGTTGATGGCCTTAGCCATGTGCGTAACTTCGACTGTCGTCAGGACGTTTTACCCACTGCAGTCGAATCTAGGTCGACCGTTGGCGGCGATGGCCTTAGCCATAATATAATTGATGGCCTTAGCCAAGTGGGCGACTTCGACTGTCGTCGAGTCGTTTACTCACTGTAGTCGAATCTAGGTCGACCGTTGGCGGCGATGGCCTTAGCCATAATATAATTGATGGCCTTAGCCATGTGGGTGACTTTGACTGTCGTCGAGTCGTTTACTCACTGTAGTCGAATCTAGGTCGACCGTTGGCGGCGATGGCCTTAGCCATAATATAATTGATGGCCTTAGCCATGTAGGCGACTTCGACTGTCGTCGAGTCGTTTACTCACCGTAGTCGAATCTAGGTCGACCGTTGGCAGTGATGGCCTTAGCCATAATATAATTGATGGCCTTAGCCATGTGGGCGACTTCGACTGTCGTCGAGTCGTTTACTCACCGTAGTCGAATCTAGGTCGACCGTTGGCGGCGATGGCCTTAGCCATAATATAATTGATGGCCTTAGCCATGTGGGCGACTTCGACTGTCGTCTAGTCGTTTACTCACCGTAGTCGAATCTAGGTCGACCGTTGGTAGCGATGGCCTTAGCCATAATATAATTGATGGCCTTAGCCTTTCACACATTGGAGATGGCCGTAGCCTTTCATACATTGGAGATGGCCGTAGCCTTTCATACATTGGGGGTGGCCGTAGCCTTTCATACATTGGAGATGGCCGTAGCCTTTCATACTTTGGAGGTGGCCGTAGCCTTTCATACATTGGAGATGGCCGTAGCCTTTCATACATTGGAGGTGGCCGTAGCTGTTCATACATTGGAGATCAAGCTAGTCCAGTCCCTTTATCATGTTGGCCTGGAGATCGTAAGGTGAGGTTGATATGATAAACTTGTTTCGCAGGTATCTCCAAGTGTGCCCTCTGCCGCCTCGTTAAAAACCTCCCCGAGAAAACCCAATTGGGACAAAACTCGGGAAAGGGAAAAAGAGTACGACTCGGGAGACGCCTTTCAGAAGTGGAAATACTTGAGGTGAGTAACGTTCCAGTTGTTTTGGAGTGTTTTCCCTTCCATTGTTTCCAACTGGAATGCGCCTTTGCCGGCTACTGCTGTGATTTTGTAGGGTCCTTCCCAGTTGGTGCCCAGTTTCCCTTCACTTGGGTCTTTGGATGCCAATGTCTTGGCTTTAAGGACATAGTCTCCCACCTTGAGTGGTCTTATTTTGGCCCTCTTGTTGTAGTATCTTTCGACTTGTTGCTTTTGGGCCACCATTCTGATATGGGCCATTTCTCTCCTTTCCTCAGCTTCGTCGAGGTCTTGGAGCCTGTTTGTGTCATTTTCTGTTCCACTGGTGTGTGAATATCTTAGGCTTGGTTCGCCGACCTCGACGGGTA
>NC_031989.1:32841669-32846284 GCF_001879085.1 Nicotiana attenuata
TCTACCAATGGACCACATATCAGCTCTAGTTATCCACAACGGATAAATGATCCTTCGAAGATTCACAATGACTGAATCATAGTACATACTAACATACTGACTAACTTACCCACATTTGCCATCCACAACCACGAGCTAACCTGTGTATGAGAACTTGCAGTCTCCAAATCCATAAGGCACTACGAATTACCATATCTGATCTCAATTCCGCCACTCGCATACACATCTCACCCTTTAGACTCAATCTTTCCATGAGATATACTCTACGATTCTTTTGTGCTGCCAAGCAAACTCGAATATCAGCAGCCGATCCGACAGAAAAGTGCCGCAATACTACCGAAGTACCATCAACTTAATCACATTGTCTCTCTCTGAAACGTATACCCTCGTCAAATCACCTCAATTAGCGTTACCGTTTCCTTAATCATTTGAAGATCATTTCTCAAATCATCTGAAGCTCATTTCTCTAATTATCTGAAACTGTCCGTGCTGCCTAAGAATTCATGACCTTCCATTCAAATCTGAACCGTGACCTTACACATGCAAATCTCAATCGTACACAACATACCGCATAAACCATACCACATTAGAAAAATCGTGAGAGCTTCATGTCCCTTCCGAGCCATAAACATCCACGTACTCAACAAGTCAAGAACTTTCCATTGGTCCCATCTAGAAGAAAATCACTATGCATCCCATGCTCCGCATGCCCATAGAAAATATACATCTCCAAACCGCGGTAAAACCATCAAGAACTCTCCGAGTTTCCCCTTTGCACACATCTACATCGTCAGGACTGAATCCTTCTAACTTGACCGAACTATGCAGGTCACTAAAACCCAAGAGAATTGCCGCGAAACACCTGTAGAATTCATTATCTGGTAAACATCCAAGAGCTAATCATATCCTTACCATGCCAACTAGGCCTATCACCAAGCTATCCCAGCTATCCGAATTCCCTTCCGATTTACCTTCAACTCGATACTCATTCTTGCTATAACATTACAATTCTTCAGTCCAGACTTACTACACGGAACCCAAGCATAAAGCCACACCGTCTAAGGCTCATAAGCCGTCGAATACTTTCTCAGATATTCCCACGAGCACCACGATCAAAATACTTTACCCTGAAGAGACTTCCTGCGAATCTAAATCCGTTACCTTTACCTTCCTGATACTGATACATAGAATCCCATAATTAACATAGAAATACCACAAGTCTTAAACCCTTCCAATGAAAACTCGGTTTCTAACCACATATACGCCTTTGAGATACCCAATTGTTACATGAAGCATCTTGAACACATTAGAACCATTTGCGAGAGTCATTCACTCTATTCATACTGCACTTAACCTGATCAACATCACCAAACAACCAGCGCCTCATTGGCACTTCTGACACTGCAGCACATAACCTTTCTTTAGTCAAAAATTTCCTTTTACTCGAGCCATCCTCGGGCTTAATATCCGCAGCCAGAACTGATTCCCACAAGCCTCAAATCGGAACCAACATAGCACATAACCGAGCAATCAGCTAATCAATATCAATCTCCCCCACTTGGCTCGAAGCCATAGATCAGAATACCTTCAACAACTCATAACACTTATACTCTATTGATGCCACAATACCATAGTGAGATTAAACTCAAATCCTTTGTAAGCTTGTGTAAACACAAATCATATAGTACTTTAAATCTTTTTCAAATCTCGCAACAGTTAAGCCCACTCTCTTAAGCGACCCAAAATTTCAAATTTCAACACATACTTTTCGATTACACATGAGATCTTCTAACATACACATAGGGATCACACCACTTCAGAACACTTCGCAGGAGATGACCCACCTGCTTTGCCTCAATATAACGTTTCTATATACCTTCCACCGTCATAAACTGTCCACAGTCACTTAGCCTTCCTGAGTCTGAACTCATACCGCAATATGGATTTTACTTCACTCACAACCGGAAAACATGGAAAGATCCTTCACACGCCCATAACTCTGGGCTATACCTCGAATCACGATGGAAATCAAACACTTAATAGTTCTTCTATCATCCAGCAGACCTTCATCATCACTTCCAAGTCACATAAATACATCTCGCAGTACTAACATACTCATCACGTGGCTATCCAGCCGTCACTTCCACTAATAGGGACAATACCGAACATATAAGTTCAAAACACTTACTCACACAGTCAGCTGTTCAAAACACTTACTCACACAGTCAGCACCTTGGTGCTCAAGCCATAGGCAAAGACCCGGCCTCAAGTCCTCCAGACTGGCCGGTCATCACCTGTTTTCTCTTTCATTTCGAGCTTCCGAGGCCTTGAAAACCTCATTTTTACTTGCCTCTATTTGCGTGCACAGTCCGGGCGCGTAGCCGGAAAGCTTAAATATGAATTTTGTGTAAAAATTGATGAATTTGGATATCAATATTAATAAAGTTGACTTTGGTCAACATTTTGAGCAAACGGACCCGGACCCGTGATTTGACGGTCCTGGAGGGTCCGTAGAAAAATATGAGACTCGGGCATATGCCCGGAGTCGAATTCCGAGGTCGAGAGCCCGAGAAATGAATTTTTCTGTGAAATTATTTTTCAGAAATTAATATGGAAATTTGAAAGGGAAATTGATTAGAACGTGTTGGTATCGGGCCCGTATTTTGGTTCCGGCGCCCGATACAGGTCATATGTGATTTAAGATATTTCTGTGAAGTTTTGTTGAAATCGGACGTCGTTTGACGTGTTTCGGACTATAAGTTCTAAATTTGAAAGTTTATGAAGTTGAAGAAAAAAACTATTGATTTTGAGGTTTGATTCATTGTTTTTGATGTTATCTTGGCAATTTGATCACACGGTTAAGTTCGTAGGATGTTGTTGAGTTAGTGTATGTGTTTGGTTAGGAGCCCCGAGGGCTCGGGAGTGTTTCGGAGGTGTTTTTGACTTAGGGAAAGTGCAGGTTTGCTTCAGCTGTTGCAGAACTTATTTTTCTTCTTCGCGTTTGCGATGTAACCCACGCGTTCGTGAAGCTTTAGCTTCATCCCTCTTCGCGTTCGTGTCAGCATCCTCGCGATCGCACAGCGTTAATTGATCCTTGGGGACTTGGCCAAATTTCCTCCTTCGCGTTCGCATGCCATTACTCGCGAACGCATAGCATCTCAACCCCCTTCATCGCATTCGCGTATGTGTACACGCGATCGCGTAGGCCTAAATCCTGGACCCCCAGCCTTTTCTCTTCGCATTCGCATCCTTCCCCATCGCGAACGCGATGGTCAGTTAAGTCAACCCTTCGCGAACACGACTCTCTTCCGCGAATGCGAAGGGCAATTTTACCCAGTTATATTTTTAAGTTTCAGAATAGTGTAGTCGCGAAATTTTCATAAAAACATCCGAGTTTCTTCTTCTCCAAGGTCCTTAGGCATCCATTGAAGCTTCCTTTCATCAAGACCTCTTGGGTTAGTAAATCCCAACTCGTTTTCTTCATTTTTGTATCATTATTTATTGAATTCCAAAGCCTAAATCATGTAATTTAGGGTGGAAATTGGGGGAAATGGGTAGAACTAGGGCTTTTTACTTTTTCTTGATATTAGACCTCGTTTTGGGGTCGGATTTGAAAAAAATTTATATATTCGGGCTCGTGGATGAATGGGGGATTTAATTTCGGTCCGAACCTCGTGTTTTGACCAAGCGGGCCCGGGGTCAATTTTTGGAATTTTGGGAAGAAAGCTTAGAAATTCATATTTAGGCATTGGGTTTAGTTTGTTTAGCTATTATTAATATTTTAAAGATTTCATAGATTTGACTGAGTTGGAGCCGAATTCGAGAGGTAAAGCTATACTAGAGGCTTGAGTTGATTTTGGAGCATTTGAGGTAAGTGTTTGGTCTAACTTTGGCTTGAGGGAATAGGAGTAGAGTCCTTTTTTTGCTAATTGCTATTTGTCGAGTACGGTGTATAGGCATGGTGACGAGTATCTATACACTGGTGTCGAGCATGACCGTGAGTCCTGAATTGCTATATTATCGAATTCTTAATTGTGGTTTATGAGGACTTGATTGGAAATCTTTAACACTGAGCCAGTAATTGATGAGACTGAGTATTGATTTAATTGTGTTAAGTAGAAATTGAGTAAGCTTGGTTATAGCTGGATCTCCCTTGCCGGGATAGTTTATTATATTATCTTGCTCCCTTGCCGGGATAGTTTATATATTATCTTGCTCCCTTGCCGGGTATAGTTTATTATATTATCTTGTTCCCTTGCCGGGATAGTTTATTATATTATCTTGTTCCTTGCCGGGATAGTTTATTATAACATCTTTCTCCCTTGCCGAGATTATTTTGTGTATTGTGTTGAAGGAAATGGGATCGTGTGGCACGCCGACCACGAGATATATGAAATGGGGATCGTGTGGCACGCCGACCACGAGATATTGTGAAATGGGATCGTGTGGCACGCCGACCACGAGATATTATGAAATGCCATCGTGTGGCTCGCCGACCACGAGATACTATGAAATGCCATCGTGTGGTCACGTCGACCACGGAGATACTATGAAACTGGGTGCGAGTGGTACGCCTACCGACGTGATACGTATGAAACTGGGAGCGAGTGGTATG
>NC_031989.1:32846487-32880046 GCF_001879085.1 Nicotiana attenuata
AAGAGGTAATTGATAATTGGCTTGCCTAGCTCCTATTAGTAGGCGCCATCACGACTCCCGAGGGTGGGAAATCCGGGTCGTGACAAGTTGGTATCAGAGCTCTAAGTTACATAGGTCTCACAACTCACGGACAAACTTAGTAGAGTCTGAGGGATCGGTACAGAGACGTCTGTATTTATCCCCCAGAGGCTACAGAGTTAGGAAAAACTCTACATTTGTTCTTTCTTGTTGTGCGGTCTGTTTCTCAAACACCGATTGAATTTCTACTCTGTTCTTTCGTAGATTGCGAGAACACGTGCTTCCTCTTCTACCGCGCAGCAGCCCGAGCCCTGAGCAGCAGCCCCAGAGGTGGAGCCTCAGATTGGTTATGACGAGGAGATCCGAGCTCCAGCAGCTCCGGTGGGCCCAGCTCAGGTCCCAGAGGGGTTCATAGCCACCCCAGTTCTTCAGGACGCTTTGTTTAGATTGGTAGGCTTTGTGGAGGGCGTCATTCAAGCGGGTTTGCTTCCAGGAGTTCAGCCAGCGGTGACAGGTCAGCCGGGTACAGTGGCTCAGGCTGGGAGTGAGATCACTTTACAGGAGGCGGCCGATGTGGGCCGTAGAGTTGAGAGGGTTTTGCCACAGGGAGGTGGTCATGGGTCGGATAAGAGGCCACGTCGTGCAAGCAGATTCAGTGGTACCTCGTCTGGAGGTACAGGTTCTTATGGTAGAGGCGATCCTCCTAGGCCCTTTCAGTCAGCTCTCCAGGTCGCTCATGGTACTTCAGGTGGTCATTCAGGTCGACAGGGTCAGCCTCAGTTTCCTCAGCTGCAGCGTTCGTGTAGATGTTATGAGTGTGGTGAGTATGGTCACAACAGGAGGGTTTGCCCGAGGTTGAGGGGTGCTCAGCCGCAGCAGACGAGGTCTTGCCATGCTTGTGGTGATCCGAGGCACATTGTCAGATTTTGCCCTCGAGATTTGAGCAGCTCTCAGTATCAGAGTTCTCATACTAGGATTCGGGCACCAGAGGTTCCTCAGCCTGCCCAGCCAGTTAGAGGCGGTGGCAGAGGTGTTAGAGGTGGAGGTAGAGGTCATAGAGGTGGAGTTCAGGTCGCCAGAGGTAGAGGCCAGCCAGCAGTCACGCCAGAGGCTGAGTCTTCAGATGCAGACATTACAGGTACCATTCTGATTCGTATTAGAGATGCTTCAGTGCTATTTGACCTTGAGTCTACGTATTCGTACGTGTCGTCCTATTTTTGTACCGTACTTGGTCATGCCTAGTGATGCTTTGAGTATTCCTGTTCATGTATCTACACCGGTGGGTGATTCTATAGTGGTCGACCGAGTGCATCGTCCCTGTGTGGTAGTGTTTGAGGGTCTTGAGACCCGTGTTGATTTATTGCTCTTGGACATGGTGGATTTCGACGTTATATTAGGGATGGATTGGTTGTCCCCGTATCATGCTATCTTGGATTGTCACGCCAAGACCGTGACCTTGGCTTTACCAGATTTGCCTTGTTTGGAGTCGAGAGGGACCCCAGGTCATACCATCCGCAGTGTTATTTCATATGTTAAGGCTCGACGCATGGTCGAGAAGGGGGTGTCTATCTTATCTGGCGTATGTTCGCGATTCCAACGCAGAGGTCCCTTCTGCTGATTCTGTTCCTATTGTTCGGGAGTTCCCCGAGGTTTTCCCTTCAGATCTGCCGGGTATGCCCGCCCGACAGGGATATCGATGTTTGTATTGATCTGGCTCCGGGCACGCAGCCCATTTCTATCCCGCCGTATCTCATGGCCCTGCCAAAGTTGAAAGATTTAAAGGATCAGTTGCAGTATTTGCTTGAGAAGGGTTTCATTAGACCCAGTGTTTCTCCCTGGGGCGCGCCGTTGTTATTTGTGAAGAAAAAGGATGGTTCGACGGGAATGTGCATTGATTACCGGCAATTGAACAAGGTAACGGTCAAGAATAAGTATCCACTACCGAGGATTGATGATTTGTTCGACCAGCTTCAGGGTGCCAGGGTATTTTCCAAGATTGACTTGAGATCTGGCTACCATCAGTTGAGGATTAGGGCATCCGATGTCCCTAATACAACTTTTCGCACTCGGTATGGGCATTATGAATTCATGGTCATGTCTTTTGGGTTGACAAATGCCCCAGCAGCCTTCATGGATTTGATGAACCGAGTGTTCAGGCCTTATTTGGATTCCTTCGTGATGGTCTTCATTGATGATATATTGGTATATTCCCGCAGCCAGGAGGAGCACGAGCAGCACCTTAGAGTGGTTCTTAAAACTCTGAGGGGTAGTCAGTTATATGCAAAGTTCTCCAAGAATGAGTCCTGGTTGTGTTCAGTTGCATTTCTGGGCAATGTTGTGTCAGCAGAGAGTATTCAAGTTCAGGGCCTTATGCAGTTTATTGTGATGCTCCCCGTGATGGGCTTAGAGCAGTGTTGATGCAGGACGGCAAAGTCACTGCCTATGCTTCGAGGTAGTTGAAGATTCATGAGAAGAACTATCCGGTTCATGATTTGGAGTTGGCATCCATAGTTCACGCATTGAAGATTTGGAGGCTTTAGCTGTATGGCGTGGCATGTGAGGTGTTCACGGATCGCAAGAGTCTTCAGTATTTGTTCAAGCAAAAGGAGTTGAATTTGAGGCAGAGGAGGTGGTTGGAGTTGTTGAAGGATTATGACATTCACCATTCTATATCATCCGGGGGAAGGCCAATGTGGTGGCCGAGGCATTGAGTAGGAAGTCAGCCAGTATGGGCAGTCTTGCTAATATTCCGGTCGGTGAGAGACCTCTTGCTTTGGATGTTCAGGCTTTAGCCAATCAGTTCGTGAGACTAGATGTTTCTAAGCCCAGTCGTGTGTTAGCTTGCACAGTCGCTCGTTCTTCATTATTGGAGCGTATCTGGGATCGGCAGTTTGACGATCCCCATTTGTGTGTCCTTAGAGACACGGTGCAGCGTGGAGGAGGCCCATAGTTCCCGGTACTCTATTCATCCGGGCGCCACGAAGATGTATCAGGATTTGCGGCAGCATTATTGGTGGCGTAGAATAAAGAAGGATATTGTAGCATATGTGCCTCGTTGTTTGAATTGTCAGCAGGTTAAGTACGAGCATCAGAGGCCTGGTGGTTTGTTTCAGAGGATTGAGCTTCCCGAGTGGAAGTGGGAGAGGATCACTATGGATTTTGTTACCGGACTTCCGTTGACCCGGAAGAAGTTCGATGCAGTGTGGGTCATTGTTGATAGACTGACCAAGTCAGCGCATTTCATTCCTGTGGCAGTCTCCGATTCATCCGAGAGATTAGCTGAGATTTATATCCGGGAGATTGTTCGCCTTCGTGGTGTGCCATCATCTATCATTTCGGACCGGGGTACGCAGTTTACCTCGCGCTTCTAGAGAGCAGTTCAGCGAGAGTTGGGCACACGGGTTGAGTTGAGCACAACATTTCATCCCCAGACGGACGGTCAGTCCGAGCGGACTATTCAGTTTTCGGAGGATATGCTTCGAGCTTGTATTATCGACTTTGGAGGTTCGTGGGATCAGTTCTTGCCTTTAGCGGAGTTTGCCTACAACAACAGCTACCAGTCGAGCATCCAGATGGCTCCTTATGAGGCTTTATATGGTAGGCGGTGTCGGTCTCCGATTGGATGGTTTGAGCCGGGAAAGGCTCGGTTGTTGGGTCCGGATCTGGTTCAGGAGGCCTTGGAAAAGGTCAAGATCATTCAGGATAGGCTTCGTTCAGCTCAGTCTAGGCAAAAGAGTTATGCAGACCGCAAGGTTCGAGATGTGGCATTTATGGTCGGTGAGCGGGTATTGCTCCCAGTGTCGCCTATGAAGGGCGTGATGAGATTTGGGAAGAAGGGCAAGCTTAGCCCTAGGTTCATTGGTCCTTTTGAGATTCTCGATCGTGTGGGAGAGGTGGCTTATAGACTTGCATTGCCGCCTAGCTTATCAGCCGTGCATCCAGTTTTTCATGTATCCATGCTTCGGAGGTATCACGGAGATCCAGCCACGTGTTAGATTTCAGCACTGTCCAGTTGGACAAGGACCTATCTTACGAGGAGGAGCCGGTAGCTATTCTGGACCGGCAGGTTCGTCAGTTGAGTTCCAAGAGTTTTCCTTCTGTTCGTGTTCAGTGGAGAGGTCAGCCTCCTGAGGCATCGACCTGGGAGTCCGAGTCTGATATGCGGAGCCGTTATCCTCATCTATTTCCCGACTCAGGTACTTCTTTCTTTTGTCCGTTCGAGGACGAACGGTTGTTTTAGAGGTGGAGAATGTGACGACCCAAAGGGTCATCACATGTTTTCTCTTTCATACCGTGCTTCCGAGGCCTTGAAACCTCATTTTCACTTGCCTCGATTTGCGTGCGCAGTCCGGGCGCGTAGCCGGAAAGCTTAAATATGAATTTTGAGTAAAAATTGATGAATTTGGATATCAATATGAATAAAGTTGACTTTGGTCAACATTTTGAGTAAACGGACCCGGACCCGTGATTTGACGATCCCGGAGGGTCTGTAGAAAAATATGAGACTCAGGCATATGCCCGGAGTCCAATTCCGAGGTCGAGAGCCCGAGAAATGAATTTTTCTGTGAAATTGTTTTTCAGAAATTAATATGGAAATTTGAAAGGGAAATTGATTAGAACGTGTTGGTATCGGGCCCGTATTTTGGTTCCGGCGCCCGGTACAGGTCTTATATGTGATTTAAGATATTTCTGTGAAGTTTGGTTGAAATCGGACGTCATTTGACATGTTTCGGACTATAAGTTCTAAATTTGAAAGTTTATGAAGTTGAAGAAAAACTATTGATTTTGAGGTTTGATTCATTGTTTTTGATGTTATCTTGGCGATTTGATCGCACTGTTAAGTTCGTAGGATATTGTTGAGTTAATGTATGTGTTTGGTTAGGAGCCCCGAGGGCTCGGGAGTGTTTCAGAGGTGTTTTTGACTTAGGGAAAGTGCAGGTTTGCTTCAGCTGTTGCAGAACTTATTTTTCTTCTTCGCGTTCGCGATGTAACCCACGCGTTCGCGAAGCTTTAGCTTCATCCCTCTTCGCGTTCGCGTCAGCATCCTCGCGATCGCATAGCGTTAATTATCCTGGGGGACTTGGCCAAATTTCCTCCTTCGCGTTCGCATGCTAAATCCTGGACCCCCAGCCTTTTCTCTTTGCGTTCGCATCCTTCCCCATCGCGAACACGATGGTCAGTTAAGTCAACCCTTCGCGAACGCGACTCTCTTTCCGCGAATGCGAAGGGCAATTTTACCCAGTTATATTTTTAAGTTTCAGAACAGTGTAGTCGCAAAATTTTCATAAAAGCATTCGAGTTTCTTCTTCTCCAAGGTCCTTAGGCATCCATTGAAGCTTCCTTTCATCAAGACCTCTTGGGTTAGTAAATCCCAACTCGTTTTCTTCATTTTTATATCATTATTTATTGAATTCCAAAGCCAAAATCATGTAATTTAGGGTAGAAATTGGGGGAAATGGGTAGAACTAGGCTTTTTACTTTTTCTTGATATTAGACCTCGTTTTGGGGTCGGATTTGGAAACAAATTATATATTCGGGCTCGTGGATGAATGGGGGATTTAATTTCGGTCCGAACCTCGTGTTTTGACCAAGCGGGCCCGGGGTCAATTTTTGGAATTTTGGGAAGAAAGCTTAGAAATTCATATTTAGGCATTGGGTTTAGTTTGTTTAGCTATTATTAATATTGTAAAGTAATTATTTCATAGATTTGACTGAGTTGGAGCCAAATTCGAGGGGTAAAGCTATACTAGAGGCTTGAGTTGATTTTGGAGCAATTGAGGTAAGTGTTTGGTCTAACTTTGGCTTGAGGGAACAGGAGTAGAGTCCTTTTTTTGCTAATTGCTATTTGTCGAGTACGGTGTATAGGCATGGTGACGAGTATCTATACACTGGTGTCGAGCATGACCGTGAGTCCTGAATTGCTATATTATCGAATTCTTAATTGTGGTTTATGAGGACTTGATTGGAAATCTTTAACACTGAGCCAGTAATTGATGAGACTGAGTATTGATTTAATTGTGTTAAGTAGAAATTGAGTAAGCTTGGTTATAGCTGGATCTCCCTTGCCGGGATAGTTTATTATATTATCTTGCTCCCTTGCCGGGATAGTTTATTATATTATCTTGCTCCCTTGCCGGGATAGTTTATTATATTATCTTGTTCCCTTGCCGGGATAGTTTATTATATTATCTTGTTCCTTGCCGGGATAGTTTATTATAACATCTTTCTCCCTTGCCGAGATTATTTTGTGTATTGTGTTGAAGGAAATGGGATCGTGTGGCATGCCGACCACGAGATATTATGAAATGGGATCGTGTGGCACGCCGACCACGAGATATTGTGAAATGGGATCGTGTGGCACGCCGACCACGAGATATTGTGAAATGGGATCGTGTGGCACGCCGACCACGAGATATTGTGAAATGCCATCGTGTGGCACGTCGACCACGAGATACTATGAAATGGGTGCGAGTGGTACGCCTACCACGTGATACTATGAAATGGGAGCGAGTGGTATGCCTACCACGCGATACTATGAAATGGGAGCGAGTGGTACGCCTACCACGTGATATTATGAAATGAGAGCGGGTGGTACGCCTACCACGTGATATTATGAAATGGGATCGAGCGGTACGCCTACCACATGATATTATGAGAAATGGGATCGAGTTGCACGCCTGCAACGAGAGGAAATTGAAACAAGTGAAAGTGGTTTGTTTTCCCTTATTCTGTGTTAGAAGAAATCAGATGTAGTTTCTTTTGTTATTCCTGATATTCCGTTTTATCTTCTACCCCATAAGCATGTTCCCCTCCCAGTTTTAATTATTTACTTTCCGCTATTATTTTGTTGTACTTGTATATACATCTGCACAGGTTTATCTGGTAGTTTGGTCTAGCCTCGTCACTACTTCGCCGGGGTTAGGCCAGGCACTTACCAGCACATGGGGTCGGTTGTGCTGATGCTACACTCTGTGCATCTTTTTGCACAGATCCAGGTGTTGGAGCAGCATTTGAGTGGCAGTAGCATTCTCGGAGCGAGCTTTCAGACCAGGGATATTCGAGGTAGCCTTGTTGACGTCCGCAGGCCCGGAGTCCCTTTCTATTTTATTCAGTTTGTTATCATTGTACCGAAGCAGACAGTCTTATGTTTCATTCAAACCTTGTATTTAGTATTCTGTAGAAGGTCATGAGTATTATGACACCAGTCTTGGGTAGAGGATTAGTTAAATTTCCGCATTTCTTTCAGTTAACTATATTTGAGACTTCCGCTTTATTATTAAATGTTACATTATTTCTAATATTGTCGTGGTTCGTTAAGAGGTAATTGATAATTGGCTTGCCTAGCTCCTATTAGTAGGCGCCATCACCACTCCCGAGGGTGGGAAATCCGGGTCGTGACACATAAACTCACAGAGATTACATCTCGCCCCTCGATTGGGAAATCACAAACAATCAAGGCACATCTGATACTGAGCGCTCATGCGCGCATACGAACGCGTGGAAGGAATTTCAAGAGTTTCTTTTCAAGGTGAATCAAGGACGCACGATAAGAATTCAAGAATGTGAAATTTTCCTAAAGGTTCTGCAGCCTCTCGAGGATAAATTCAGACGTCTCCGTACCGATCCGCGAGACTCTACTAAACCTGCTCATGACTCGTGAGACCTATGTAACCTAGGCTCTGATACCAACTTGTCACGACCCAAACCCCGATCCGATCGTGATGGCGCCTCTCGTGAAGACAAGGCCAGCCAACCAACCCATTTCGCCTTTTCAAAATAGTTAAATATTGATTCACAGTTTTAAGATAATTAAATAACCACAGTCTAAACAGAGATTTCTTCATTAAGTGCGGAATACAACCCAAACATAGCCCAAACCGGGGTGTCACAAGTCACGAGCATCTATAAGAGTGTAATTACAACTACAAGGTCTAAAAATACACTTAACAGGAATAGTGAACAACAGAGAGAGAGAAGCGGTGCTGCGAACACTGGCAGTCACCTCGCTAAACTCCTATAGCTCTGCCTCCAATCAGCCAAAACCCGCTACCGGGTGAATCAATACCTGCATCTGCACACGAGTTGCAGGGAATAATGAGAGTACTCCAACCCAGTAAGTAATAAGAGTAAATAAAGACTGAGCAGTAGGAAACAATGAATCCACATTTACGTTAGGCTCAATAAACACAACAGGCTTTCAAATCATAATACGAGTAAATCTTCCCTTTTAAAATCCAGCTTTTAGACAAAAAAACATTTTGAAATACTTCCAGCAGTTTCAGTAGGGGTTCAACACCATTTAAAATAATAATAGAGATTTAAGCAATAATCGGCTCCTCGGACAAAGCATAGTTCATAAAACAGCCCCTCGGGCAAAACAGTAATCATAAGTGCTTCATAACTTGAAGATCTCAGTGGAAATAACCAATGCCAAATCCATGATTAATTTCTGAACATCTCATAAACCCCATTTTAAGTTAAAGTTATTTTAAAACATTTATTCAACTTTCCGATAGAGGCTCAATATAAAGATGAGTGAAAGCAGTCAATAAATAAACATATTCGATAGAAACTCACTTTAAAGAGGAGTGAAATCAATAAGTTCATAAACAGGCCTCTCAGGCAAACAGCACTCATATGCATGAACATATCTATCACCCCTCGGGCTAGCCTCTCTGTCACTCGTAACTCAACTCTTACCAATCAGTACTCGCACTCAGCATTCACACTCAATAGGTAGCACATAGTAACCGCTGCGGCGTGCAGCCCGATCCATATATCGCTGCGGCGTGCAGCCCGATCCACATATATAGTCGACTGCGCTCACTAGGGGTGTGCAGACTCCGGAGGGGCTCCTACAGCCCAAGCGCTATATCGCTGCGGCGTGCAGCCCGATCCATATAAGTATCGCTGCGGCGTGCAGCCCGATCCATATAAGTATCGTTGCGGCGTGCAGCCCGATCCATATAAGTATCGCTGCGGCGTGCAGCCCGATCCATAGATATATAATCCTCACAACTAGGGGCTCGGCCTCTCTCAGTCATTAACCTCGCCATCAGACTCCCAGTCTATCTCAATCATCAATCTCACAATCAGACTCTCGGTCTATTTCAGTCATCATCTCACGATCACTCGGAGCATCAGTAAAACAGGGAACTCAGCCCAAAACAGTTTCCACATTTTTAAGAATATAGTGATAAAGCCAGATTTGAGTAATAAACAGGTAAAACATGACAGAGGATATGATTTCAAACAAGTAGAGTGAGGAAAGATAGTACAAATGCCCCTAAGGGTCTCAACAAGTCGGCACAAGGCCCCAAACATGGCATACAGCCCAAGATATAATAGTATCAAACAATTAACTATCAAGTGCGCATTAAAATAATCGTTCGGGATGGACTAGGTCACAATCCCCAGCGGTGCTCTACCTCACGCTCGTCATCTAGCGTGTAAGTCACCTCAAGGTAACACAGCGATGTGTAATCCGGGGTTTCAAACCCTCAGAACAGCATTTACAATCATTACTTACCTCGAACCGGCGGAATCTCTAGCTCGCGACGCCTTTGCCCCTCAAATCGGCCTCCACGCGCGTCGAATCTATCCAAAATCAGAGCGAATACATCGCAATATGCTAAGGGAACAAAGCCCAAGCGAAAACAATCAATAACGGGCACGAATCCGAAAATTACCAAAACCCGAGCCCCAGGCCCACTTCTCGAAACTCAGAGATTTTACATCAACGGGTTCCTTATCTCACCACGTGTCTATACATATCAAGAACTCTCAAATCCGAGCTCAAATGGCCCATCAAATCCCAATTTAACATCTCCAATTTCCAAGCCCTAGTTCTTCCCCTTTTAGCTAAGTTTTCATGAATTTCTAGGTGGATTTCACAATATAATCAAGTTTTAAGACCAATATTCTTACCTCAATTCGATTCCCCTTGAATCCCTCTTTAATATCCTTAAAAAACCTCCAAAAACGAGCAGCCATGGGTGAAAAATGACCCAAAATCGCGGATGAAATGAAATTATAATATTCTGCCCAGCACTGACCATTCCTCTATGCGATCGCGGAACATTCCTCGCGATCGCGAAGAACAAATCTTCAGCTCTCAAAATTCCTCTTGTGCGATCGCATAAAATCCTCTACGAACGCAATGCACAGATTTACCACACTACGCAAACGCGATGAACAAATACCCTGGGCCCCCAGATCCTCTTATGCGAACGCGAACTTTACCATGCGATCGCGAAGCACCAGAACAAGGCCTTCCGCGAACGCGGACACACATACGCGAACGCGTAAAACAAATTATCAGCCCTCACTTTTTCTCCTACGCGATCGCGAAGGGATCCACGCGATCGCGAAGGCTTAAAATCCTCTGCAGCTGCTGCTTAAAATCTACAACTTCTCAACATAGAAATTGGTCCGATTGACCATCCGAAACTCACCCGAGGCCCTCGGGACCTCAACCAAAAGCGCCAACACATCCTAAAACCTAATTAAAACTTCTTCCAATCATTAAAACACCTCAAACAACACTAAAACCATCAATTCACATCGAATTCAAGCCTAAGTTTTCCAAAAACTTCCGAAACACGCTTTTGATCAAAAACCCAACCAAAACACCTCCGAATGACCTGAAATTTTGCACACACATCCCAAATCACATAGCGAAGCTACTGCAACTCTCGGAATTCCATTTCGACCCTCGGATCAAAATCTCACCTATCAACCGGAATTCGCCAAAATGCTAACTTTGCCAATTCAAGCCAAATTCTTCCACGGACTTCCAAAATCAATTCCGATCACGCTCCTAAGTCATAAATCACCCAACGAAGCTAACCAAATCATAAAAATTCCGATCCGAGCTCATATACAAATAAGTCAACTCTTGGTCAAACCTTTCAAATTCAAAGCTTTCAACTGAGACTGTTCTTTCAAATTCCTACCGATTTTCGTAAAAACCAGAACCAACGATCTACATTAGTCATAATACATCATACGGGGCAAGTCATGCCCGAGAGCTGGCGATCAAAGTGCAAAAGCTCAAAACGACCGGTCGGGGCGTTACAGTATGTTATATGTATTTTGTGAATGTTATGTGATTAAAATGTATTTGTTGTTTATATTTATTTTAGATTATTTATTAGTGTAATAAAATGTAGAACCTTTTAGCGTAGCAAAGTGTAGAGCCTTTTAGCGTAATATTTTAGCGTAGAATCCCTGTAGTTTAAGTATCTCTTATACTGGTAGATGAAAATACAAACTTTGTACAATTAAATAATTAAAAATTGAGAATTTCAATTATAAAACAAACACACAAAATTATAAAAATATTGAATTTGAGACACATAATTATGCATGATAGTTTGGTGCTACTGGGCCTCAAATATCGAGCCTGGAACCCATAGGAATAAACTTTGTACAATTAAATAATTAAAAATTGATAATTTAAATTATAAAACAAACAAACAAAATTATAAAAATATTGAATTTGACACACATAATTATTCATGATAGTTTGGTGCTACTGGGCCTCAAATATCGAGCCTGGAACCCATAGGATTACAAACTTTGTACAATTAAATAATTAAAAATTGAGAATTTAAATTATAAAACAAACACACAAAATTATAAAAATATTGAATTTGACACACATAATTATGCATGATAGTTTGGTGCTACTGGGACTCAAATATCGAGCCTGGAACCCATAGGATACAAACTTTATACAATTAAATAATTAAAAATTAAGAATTTAAATTATAAAACAAACACACAAAATTATAAAAATATTGAATTTGACACACATAATTATTCATGATAGTTTGCTGCTGATGGGCCTCAAATATCGAGCATGGAACCCAATAGATATATATACCCTGTCCATTTACAGAATAAACATACAATTAATGTTGTTTAATTTACAGTTGACGAAATGGACGTGCCGCCTATACATCCCGGCCCTTACTGTCCTAAGCTATTAGTGCTACAGGGCGATCATAGGTCCGCCTATATATGGGACGGAGAGTTACTGTCCCAGACTCTCCGCGCTAGGAGAGTGGACGACCTGTGGGATTTTTTGAGGGAAAGAAATATCCATTCCCGTGTAGTCCACCGCCTGTAGGATACGGGATTCTATAGGATTATTGAGATCGGGCGGATGCAGCTCGATCGGGCTTTGATTACAGCGTTGATTGAGCGGTGGCGAACGGAGACGCACACTTTTCACCTGCCCATTGGCGAGGCCACCATCACGCTGCAGGACGTGGAGGTTTTATATGGCCTTCCCGTAGATGGCATGGCCGTTTCACTGCCTATTACTATGAGATCTATGTCGCGTGCGGATTATTTGGACATGCTGCAGCAGCTCACGGGTTTCAGGCCAGGACGAGACTGCATCGTCGGGGGCCACTCGGTTGACTTTTACCCCTATTAGAAAGTACTTGGAGGTACTCCACCCCGATATCACCGACGATACAGAGGAGATACATATTACCCGGTATACGAGGTTGTTGTTGCTTCTTCTATTTGGGAGGGGGGGTCTTGTTCCCGAACACTTAGGGGAACCTAGTCATCTGAGATTTCTTCATCATATTCAGCTGCTAGATGAGTTACTCTATTACAACCGGGGTGTTGCTGTTCTTGGCTACTTGTACAGGCAGATGCGCCGGGCGAGCATGGGCACCCAAAGTGATGTTTGTGGTTTTCTGCCGCTTCTACATGTGACAAAATATTCGAATAATCTATTCAATAGTTCCAACTCTACCTAGTTAGAATTTATCTTAAACCTTACGTCAACTTTGTATGTTAGGTTTGGGCCTGGGAGCGGTTCTTGCAATTTCAGCCACCTCTACCACAATTACCTCCTAATGTAGTACCTCCGTTTCTCCCTCTAGACAGGAGGTGGGTTCTCCACCGTACACTTTCACGAGAGTATGATGCTCATCATAATCTCCCCCTCTGCAGGGATATGTTGGATCTGCTGGAGGACGCACAGGTAAATATGTACCTAAACTTATCTAGTATAGATTAACTTAGTGTTGCGCATACGCACGTTTTGTGTTCGTATTTGATAGTTCATCTGGACGCCATACAGCGACGATTTGATAGCTGGCCTGCCAGATTATTGCTCGGCCGGCCGACTAATTTGGAGCACTTCTGCCCCGCTCATATGCCTCGATATTGCGGAGCATCATACCTCGGAGCGGGTACTTCACCAGTTTGGCCGCCCGCAGTATATACCGAGGGGGCCTATATGGGATCCTACACATTATCAGAGGGATGATCGTTCTAGGGCGGACGACGCATTATAGGATGGTTAGCAGCGCAGATCCATATTTGGGACCAGCGAGATCGGATGATTCCGCCCCCACCTACACAGATCCAGGCGGTGGCTATTCAGAGGTATATGTCCTGGTACCGCCGCGTTATGCGACTTTTTATCAGGAACCCTATTCATCAGGCTGCGGTCGGTACGTTCCATACGCCGAGCGACACAAGGCCCTGGTATGTTTTCTGTTATTATTAATTATATAACCGTAACTTAGTGCAATATATGTAGTTTATATTTTATACGTTATGCTGGCTATTGGACTACATACAGTCTATCAGATGGGACTGCAGATGCAGGATCATGTCGGCGGTCCTGCGGCCGCCTTGCAGGATTACAGCCGTCGATTTGTAGAGGTGGCGTCCTGGTCACTGCAGCGAGCCCGAGAGGATCAGTGTTTGGCACACATGCCTAATTATGTGGAGCCAGGGCAGTACGAGCGAGGCCCTGGTGTCGCACGAGTTAGTGGTGCCCGATGAGGTGGTGGTACCTGACGAGGCGGGGGTGCCGGACGACGTGGTGGTGGGCAAAGAGGAGGTGGTCCCCAGCAAGGGGGCGTTGAGGCCCCTGCTGATGATGTTGCTGCTGATCTGTCGGGTGGCCTACATGAAACGGACATGACGTCATACAGCCTTGGGATGGATCTCACTCTAGGGACTTCGCAGGTGACCCCGTCAGGTCAATTATTGATCACGGTCACGGGCCTTTCTAGAGTGTATTGGGATACATACTTTCCAGGACCGTCTACTGTTGTTGAGGATCGGCCGACCCGAGATTTACATAGTGGGCGCCGACTGAGTTATAGTTCATCATCACAGGCGCAGGTATGGTTTTCTTAGTATTGAATTACAATTTATTTTTATTCTTCTCATTTATTTTCCATAACTTTATTAATTTCCTTTTTAAGGATTTGTGCGATGCTGACATGGCTGCGACAGATGATTACATTCAGGAGCCCGACGAGATCGTGGTAAGACAATTTAAATTTTTGTGACTTCTTTCTATTCTTATGTAGGTTTCTACTGGACTGACGACCCCTTTTGCCGATCCTGTCAGCACCACTGATAATCATGCTGCGGCGCATCCGGCTATAAGGAGGTGACTTGATGATGACGATCTCGATAGCGTACCCAGGCAGGATGCGATGCGCCTCAGGCCAGTGGCTGCGTTGAAGCACACTAGATGCGAGACACGTTGATTTTCTTTCCTTTTTTTTTTGTATTTGATGTAAATAACATTTTTGTATATACATTAACAACAATTTTTATATAATATGCGCATTAACTTCCATTACAATTAATGAAAAAAAAGTTCAGTACAACTAATTTAGTTTAATACTACAACACAAACACAAACATAGCAACTTAACATAATTAAAATTCAATTCAGTACAACTAATAAAAATACACGACACAGGAAACATAAAGATAAAGTAATACACTAAGCACATACATGTCAATGCTTAGTCCCTGCCGTCCATTATTCTCTACTCCAACCACTTAAATTGTTCTTCCAACTTATTTTTTTCTCCTTCTACCTCTTTCAGTTTCGCTTTCAACTCCGCAACCTCTCTTTTATGTTCTCTTTCACGTTCCCACTGTTGTAAACACAAATTATGAAGATGCTACAAGTATTCTTTGTAGTATTCCTGATAACAGGGTTCATCGACCCATACCTCAAAATCGCTTCGTCGGGAACCTTATAAAACTTGTTCACACAGTGCCAGTAGCGCCGTCCAACTTCACCATTATCCCAACATCTTTGCATCATGCATTTTTTTCCACACTCGCACCTTGGTACATAAAGAGGTAGAGACATTTGTGCGTTAAAAAAACCTTGCTTTTCTTGAGAGATTTGCTATTACTTATTGTTGAGCGCCGAAAATAACTAGAATGAGCCCGTTATTTATAGGCAAGACAACACACATAACATAGTATTTAACCGCGCTATATAAACACATAACGTAGTATTTAACCGCGCTATGCTTTGTGTGTTAAAGGTTCTGACGGGTACGAAACATCTTTATGTCAATTGGGCAGCTTTTTCAGTTCGATAAGACAACACACATAACGTACTATTTAACCGCGCTATATATACACATAACGTAGTATATAACCGCGCTATGCTTTGTGTGTTAAAGGTTCTGACGGGTACGAAACAATTTTATGTTAGTTGGGCAGCTTTTTCAGTTCGACAAGACAACACACATAACGTAGTATTTAACCGTGCTATGCTTTGCGTGTTAAAGGTTTTGACGGGTACAAAACAACTTTATGTCTATTTGGCAGCTTTTGCAGTTCGACAAGACAACACATATATATAAAATAACAAACATAATTAACATTAAATTAATCAGCTTTATGAAATTTCAATATTGTTTCCAGTTCTTCCGAATATAATATTTTTTAATTATCATTAAAAAAACTGAAATGGAAAAGTTAAAATCATAATTAACAAACATAATTTTATTTTATAAATCTTGCAACATAACCAAAACAACTAAATATTATAACATAAACTCATTGATAGTTAGGCACACTAGAAGAACACCCACCACGAGCTTGATTACCATTGCCACCCAAACCAGCCGAAGGACATTTTCGACGGTCGTGTCCTGTTTGCGAGCATATATAACATCTGCACGCATAAACGGTATCACTAACATCCATTTGGTTTCGTATACGCGTTCTCTTCTGCACTTGTATTCGACGCAAATAGGACTTGTTACACACCATTTTAAATGGTTCAGGTGGCCAATAATGCTCAGGACCTACTGGCTGCAACTGCCCACTATATGTGTATAGGTACTTGGTAGCACTATATTGTGTATTAACATAGTTGGTTATACCTAAACCAACTTTTTGAAAGCACTTGATGGCATGTGAGCAAGGCATGTGGTAAATGAACCATTTCCCACAAGAGCATAACCTTCTAGATTCATTTACAGTATGTACATTATTCCCCCGATTTTCATGGATAGTTGTGCGAACTTCAAAAGAATTTCTTTCATTATTGTACTGCAAAAATGAATGCCAATGTGCTCGCCGTATGTATTTCTCAAATCTCTTCATCGGCACTGGCATAAATTTGACACCCCTTTCCATCAATAACGTTGCAGCTGCAGACCTTTCAACAAACCTCTCCGCCATCTGCTTGAACGACATCCGCACCATGGCTGTGACAGGCAATCCTCTTACCGACTTCAATAACCCGTTGAAAGACTGACACATTTGTAGTCAGAGTTGCCCATCGTCTGCCACCATCCGCATGCAAAGTCCACTTTTCAGGGTCATGTCGCATTAACCAACGACAGACTGCCTCGTTTTCTTGCCTGATATATTCCATGTGCCTTTGGAATTTATGTTGTTGGTGGTCTGTTGCTGCCATCCACATCAAATTATGCAGATCCTTGTTGGGATATGCCTTCTGGAAATTGGCTTTAAAGTGCCTAACACAGTAATGGTGGTAGGCATAAGGTTCTTGCCATGCAGGCAAGTTCTCCACAGAACTTAAGATACCACCGTGCCGATCAGATATTAGAAAAATACCAGAACGCTGTTTGACAACGTGCTCTTTCAAGTGGTTAAGAAAACAGCGTCCACGTCTCTTGGCTTTCATTAGCACAAATAGCAAAAGTTAGAGGAAATATCTGTCCATTATCATCTATTGCCACGGCTATCAACAGCTTGATATCTTACTTTCCATAGACATGAGTGCCGTCTATGGATATTACGGGTCGACAATGCGAAAAACCATCAATTGCTGGTTTTAACGCACAGAACACGTAATTGAATATATATTCTGGTTTACCCGTACTCCGCTCAAGCTCCCATTCAACAACCGTCCCGGGGTTAAAGTGCTGCAGTGCAGCCATGTACTTGGGCAGATCTGTAAATGATTTGTCCCAGTTACCATAGACTATTTCAAACGCTCCTTTGCGCCCGAGATATACCTTTCTTTTGGTAATGGTATGGCCATGTTCCTGGTGGACTGATGTAATTCACTCTTTGATTTTATACCTTATGGACGCTTCGATGTGTGGAATAAGGAAAAGAGAAATCAAGTCAATATCCAAGTTGAAGTGATTCCCGTTGAATGTGTCCATTTCGCATGTGTGGGTGGGAATGTATTTACCCACTTTCCACAGACCTGTCTTCTTCTTGCTCGCACGCAACATCCAATGACATGGAAAAAACCATCCGCGACAAAGAACCTTGTATACAACCGACTTGACTCCCATACCGTCATCTGATGACACTCTTTTACGTTGTGCATTTTACAAGCCCTGCTTACGCGCGCTTTATTAGGAAAAAACATGCCCTTTGCCAGCACCGTTGGTCTAGACTCATCCCACATTGTTGTTCGAATTTCATCAAAATCCCTTGTGAGAGCTTCCACATCCGGCATGCTTGGCAAGTTATCAAGGTAAGGAATCTCCCTTGAATGAAACGACACTTGGGACTTGTGCACTTTTCGTCAAGGGGGGGGGGGTGGAGCATACTCTCTCGTCAAATCAGGTCCTTCCTTCTCATCCTCCTCCTCACCATCCGTGAGGAAAGGGTGTCTCGTCTCCAGATTCATCAGCATTGTTATCGTAGTCACTGCTCTCTTCCTCACTCTGTGCATCTGCCAGATCCCGATTTAATACGTCGTTTTCGGGCAATTGAGTGAGTACATGTGGTTCAACTTGCTTGTTTTCACTGCACAATCAACAAAATAATAAGCTACTGAAATTAATAAATACTTTCCATATAGCTGTATCACTTCCCTTACAAGTTGTACTGTAATGAAATTCCATGATGGACATTTTCATTTAGGTGATGACTCCCGGATGGACCACCATGATCCAACACACCAAAACTATGCTTGGGTTCATAATTTGTAAAATTCATATTCGGCCGATACCCCCTGTTAAATATATGAGCGTTAATACAAATTCAATACAACAAAAATGTACATCGTAACACAAAGGAAAAATTGAAGCTTACCACTCGTCTTGTGAATTATGTGAAGCAGGCGGTGCTAGGTTTAAATCAAGGAAAACTCTTTCATCCGGAACCTGTCCACCCGATGACTGGGGGTTATCCGGAACCTATCCGGCAACCTCATTGTTGGGAACGTCTTCGACCTTGACGTACATATCCAACATTTTGATTACAAGAAATTCCCGGTATTCATCCGGAGTTCTCAGAAAATCCCTCAAAGTTTCATCATCGTCGATGTTTAACTCCGAGTAAAAAGCAACCCCTTGCGGAGTGACGGAATACGGATATCTTCCAGTTACTTTAAGTATTACTGAACGTTTTCTCACACTCATTTTTTTGCATAACAACGATATCAATTTATCGTACTCCATTGCAAGTGGTAATTTAACATGACACTGTGGAGATAAACTGTACCTCACATAGTTATTCTCCATCACAACCACACCCCCCAATATAATGAAACTCTTATTCTACGCTCTTCAGACATTATGAAAAAAATGCTTGAGAATTTAACAAGAAGAAAAGTTTGAACAGGAGTTAGAATTTTTTTTGAATGGATTTTCCTAAAATCCTAACCCCTTTATATAGAAAATGGCTAGCCCGGGGGGCTAAAATTTTTGACGTATTAGCGCTCTTTAAATGCGCGCTATACACATTTGAATTAGTGTTATGTCAGTTAACTTATTGGTGGGCCCACAAATAGGTATAGCGCGCCGTTTTTTGGCGTTATAGGTATAGCGCGTAGTTTCTTTACGCTATACCTGTCAGTCAAATCGTTAGTATATAAATCGCCAAAATACACCGCGATATACCTTTACGGCAAAAGTTACCGTTAAGGTATAGCGCGAGGTATTTCGACGTTAAAAAGATAACTTTTTTTTTACCCTTATTTATGTACTTTGAGTCCAAAAGAACCACAATTGGGTTCCGGATTCAGATTTAGGATCCCATATATAACAGTTTGTTTATGTCAATTCTGACAGAGTTGACAAAGCAAAAAAAAAGGGTACAAAGAACTGAAAATGGTATATCTAAAAAGCGTCATTTGGTGCAAATTGCATATTTTACACTCAGCAACATTTAGTATATTGAGTAAAACTATTAGCCAAAAAAAAAAAATAAAGAAAGAAAGAATATTGAGTAAAAATATCATGAGAAAAGATATGGTGTGTTGAGGAGGGAACAGGGGCGGTGGTACGTTTTTCAGTCACTACGTCAACATATGCTCGCAATATATTGAAAATTACACTGACTAGAGATTTTAAACAATCTGCAGGATCATTTCCAGGTAAGAGGGGAAAATAAGGATAGACAAAGAATTCTGCAAAAAGATATGATAACTCACTAAATAAATAAAAATAAAATTATAAATATAAAGTTGACCGGCAATATGACGATGGAACATAATAAATAGTTTAAGTAATTCATAATAATTCATCAGTATATACGATCATATTCAATTGACCTACAATATTATATATATACTCCCGCTATTTTAAAAAGATTGATACTATCTTTTACTTAAATATAATAAATAAAAGCTTAGGGATAGCAATGAAGGCGGGAAAATGCGATGAATTAATACCAATCACAAGAAAGGTCTAGATATTTCAAAGCTTTCATTGGTTAATATTTTGGCTGCGTAGGTGGTGGGCAAGAAACCCTACTTTCGGTTCTCAGTTTGATTTTGATGGCCACGTACGCACTGTGTCAGACTCCCTTCTCATATTCATATCATCATATGGCTCACATAAATGATAGAGGAATTCCCTATATGTATTATATTTGAGTTTAAGTTTCATACAACAACAATATAATTTATTGTATGCTACTGCTATTTTCTCTTTATTTTTTTTAGCCGAAAGACTATCGGAAACAATAATCTCTATCTTTAAGGTAAGGATAAGGTCTTCACACACTCTATCCTTGTACCTCACTTAAGGGACTGTACTGGATTTGTTTCATAACGTTGTTGTTGTTGACAATGTAAAAAATATTTGGGTAAAGTGTTGCCCGTCCCTTTTTTCTTAGTAATAAGTTAATTTTAGTAGTTATTATACATGTTCAAGCCTCTTTCATGTTTCCACAAAGCAAACAATGATAACAGGTCCTCAATACCATAATTTAAGCTTAATAAAACGTTTGGTAAGTGCCTCAGTCTTGTATCTTGAGGGTACAATTTCCCTACCAAAAGATTTTGACCTATTGTTTATTTCCCAAGTAAAAAGCTTTTTTTTTGCACAGAAGGAAAACTTAATAGAATTCAACTCATATTTTACTAACTGTGTCCGCACATAATGACATTCATATATCAAGACAGATCAGTTAGAGATATTTTCTTTTCGACAGAGTTAAACGTATATTAATTTTAAATCCAGACAAAAAGAAAATTACATCATTTGGGGTTTGGAATACACTTTTACCATAAATGGAGTATCTAAAACATAAATTGCATGGTTGTAGTATTCAGAAGACAGAAAACAGAATAGTTGTAATTTATAGGTATTTACAAAAATAGTTAGCTGCCGTCAATACTTCCCTTAGCTGGTATATAGATTATACATAATTGTATACATATTACATATATTACGCATTCACTAATTATTTTTAGTTGAAGTAATTGAGTAAGCAACTTTTTAAATTAATTCTTCTTTTTAAAAATTAATTATTAACTGAAAAATAAGTGGGCTAGCAAATTTCCCTGCACGTGAGGTCATAAGGACCATTTGAAAACTCGTTTTATGGACAGGATTAAAAGGACATCGCTTTCTGTATAGGCCCATTTTTTAGGAACCCAATGACTAGATCAACGGTCAAAATCAGCCCAACAGCTAATTCTTAAATCACTGAATCCAACGGTCTTTATCGAATCGGCGGTTGCCGCCCAACAGTATCCCAAGTATGACGTCTTCTTTAATTCTATAAATAATAAAATCTAAAAAATGGTGAAACGGGAATTACTTCTATTTTACAAGTAGCCGACCACATATCTTGTCGGCAATTTAGGATGAAATTATTTTCTTCAATTTCATTTAATTTCTTATTTAATACTCATATGATCTATCAATTAATTCACTATATACTATAATCTCAGTATAGTTAGAATTCTTATGTTTCATTTTATACATCATATTTAATTGAATATAAAGTTTAATAAATAAAAAATTTGGCACATTACACAAACCAAAAGCATTTTTAAAATTATAGCATTAAACATGTATATGATCATAGAATAAAGGATAAACGGGACATTTAAGCTAATAAGTTCTACTATAAAACACATCGATCAATTTTAACAAACTCAAAAGAAAAGAATATCATATAAAGTGAAACAAAAGAAGTACAATCTATTCGAGTAGCTCTATGCTCATACTTGAATATCGATGTAACATCCGTATAATATTGTGTATTTAACAAACTAATACATATACAATACATCATACTTTTAGTTTATGTTTATACTGATTGTCAACCTTTATATGATGAACCGAGAATTTGAAGGTCGTGGGTGCACTTTTATTATATACTATTTGGTACTAGAACCGAGAATTTGAAGGTCGTGAGTGCACTTTTGGATTCAACCAAAATCTACTTTGTATACTAGGTGCTACTATTAATATATCACTATTTTTTAAAGACGTCAGGGTAGGTGTAAGGTCTGCGTACACTCTACTCTCCCCAGATCCCACTAGTGGGATTTTACTGGGTATATTTTTGTTGTTGTTGTTATTTTTTAAAGACATATACATATATTACATGGAACTTTTGCTGAACTTTACGTGTGCTGGTGACCCGTCTCGGTATATCATAGGTCCGACTCTGTTTGGTATGTATTACAATGACCATTATAATAGTATTTACGTAATAATGAGAGGAAAAAGAAAAAGAATAAAGTAGCCGTTGGAAAGATTTCTCCATTATTTAAAGTCGCCTTTGGTGATAGGAAACTGATTCAGCAACGTTACCTTTCTCCATATTCAATCAAATCCCATTTTGGGTTTTCTCTCTTAGATATATGAAATACTAGTTCTTATATTCTTCTTTTCTTAGCTATATATATAGTTTATGTAAATTCTTGTAATCCATCTTATTTTTGGCTATTGATCCTTGTTTATTTGAGATCATTGCCACCTAGTTTTTTATTTTCTTTAATTTAAAGCTTCTTTTCTTCTTCTTTATTTTGGACATCAATGGAAGTAGCTGCACCAAGCAAAAAATATGATAGAAACTTGAAAAAAAGCAGTAATCGCACATTTTCAACAACCCCTTGTGAAAATCTTGCACCATTTAATTATCAAAATGGTATTTTACAAACTCCTCCACCTCCTTTTCTTTACCACTCTTTTCCTCCATTTTTAGCTCAAAAACAACCACCTCTTCTTCCTCTTCCAATCTCAAATGGTGTTCAACACTACAATAATATCAATACTTTCCCCCTAAATAGAGGATTTTCTTGTTCTTCCATCAATAGAAAAGTCAATAAAAATGGTAAGTCAAAGAAATTCAAGTCATTCCCATCAAGTCCTAAGAAAGAAGAGAACCCAAAATCATCAAAAGTTGTCATGATTTCATCTACTAACCCTTTGGGTCCAAACCCAAAGCATCTTCCCAAAGATGTTCCCATGGTTTTCTCTATGTCATCAACAGGTAAAAAAGAGCAGTTCGACGCACTAAGCTCATCCAATTTGGAAAATCCAGAAAAGGACAGTACCACGTTGGACCTATCGGATAAAGTTAACAAGTTTTCAAGTTCTGAGGTGTTTACTATTTCTCCTCCGCCAAGTAGCTTACCTTTGCCCACTTTTTCATTGAGGCCAAAGCTTAGCTGCAACACAGAAGTGGCGGCCGGAGTTGATGCCGGAGCTACTGATAATCTCCGGCGACTACTTAGACTTAGATGAACTGTTATTTTGTAAAATTATGTTGTAACAAAAATAGAAAAAATGAAGAAGTAAATAAACCACACCTTCTACATGGTTATTTTTTTTATCTTTGTAGAGGGTGATGAATTAATTAGAAGGGCATACTATGCTAAGTCATTTCTTAGGTTTTTTAATTGAATTGTCTTTTGGTTTGCTCAAGTAAGTCAATGCTTCTTGGTCTCTTTGCCTGTAATTTTATGTTGAAGGTATGGGGTGTGTAATACACGCTTATAGAGCAAGTGGCTTTTTTCATTTGATTATTTTCAGTAATATATATCTCCATTTGGTGTAATAGTCTTGTGGTTCTTGTTTCTTTTTCAAATAAGTATCATCGGTATTGGCAATTATTTTATACGATGAACCTTAAGATTAACATCGTCTAAAATGGATTAGTTGGTTTATTGTTTTGTGACAAGCCAAGACCGTGGTGGGTGTGATCATTTCAAAAAGGATTTTTTCATTCCTATACACTATTTAAAATTTTATTACCCTTAATAAAAAAGATTTTTTCATTCCTATACACTATTTAAAATTTTATTACCCTTAATGTTCATGTTTAGTAAATTATCCTACCTATATAAGTTTTGTTTACAAAATATATACATTCCACCTTAAAATACTCACAATCCATTATTAGTGCTTTCAATTAGGTTACTTAACACCTCCAAGCAACTTGCCTCCTCTGTTATTATAAGTTATCGCACTTTACAACCATTTGAATTTCTATTGTCGTTATTAAATAAATTTTCATCTTGACAATATTCACACCAAGATATTTGTAGTTGTACAAAAAGTGTTTTACATCCCACCCATACCAAAGGAAGACAAAAACCTTAAATGTGAGAATAACAAAACTGAGAAACGGTCACCAAATTTCACGAGAAGAATAATCTTTCCATGAAATTCCTTTATAAGTTAAAATTGGAAAAAGACAACAAACTGACAAGAAGATGATAATATTATTCTCGCATCAAAGGAAGACAAAAACCTTAAATGTGAGAATAACAAAACTGAGAAACGGTCACCAAATTTCACGAGAAGAATGATCTTTCCAATGGAATTCCTTAATAAGTTAAAATTGGAAAAAGACAACAAACTGACAAGAAGATGATAATATTATTCTCGCATCAAATTAATTATAGAAGTTTCTTCTATCTGGCCAACTGAAGTACTATTGTTAAATTTGATACAAATAAAAATGAAAATTTGGTCTTCTTGATTAGATGATCAAATGAGAGTCTCAATTCTTCGACTTAGCAATTAAATAAGTTTTGGCAGATTTGATAACAGTCTGCAATGGCTCAACCATGGTAAAATATCGAATTATATTATAATACCAATCACAAAATATGCAGCGCCTCAATTTTACACTTAAAATTAGTTTGTTCACATCTTCATATTTTCTCTATAAATAAATAAGTCAAAAACCAGTACCAATACTCCCTTTTAAATGTTTACAAAAGAAGTTTCAATTTTATAAGAAAATAGATGAAAATAAATTCAGATCCAACCATTTCTCTATTCTTGACACTATTCCTTATTACACAAATATAATTTTTATACAATTTTATAAAATATATCTTTTGTATATTTCGTATCTGATTTATATATACATAGTAAAAATAAATTTCATACAACTAATTATATATTATACAACTTATCTACAACTTTCTCACATTATTTCTACCCAGTTAAATACAACTACAATAACATACAACTTAAATATAAATTTTATACAATATGTCTTTTGTATATTTCGTATCTGATTTATACATAGTAAAAATAAATTTCATACAACTAATTATATATTATACAACTTATCTACAATTTTCATACATTATTTCTACTCAGTTATATACAACTACAATATCATACAACTTAAATATATTTTTTATATAATGTTGTTCAACTTTCGTACAATAGTTAAATGAACAAAAGAAAAATATATAAACAACAGAATACAATTTTACTACAATTTTTGCAGTATAATGTATGTCATGTCTTCTTCTTCGAGTTTCAATCTGAAATTCAGCCAAAACCAAGTCTAATCTTCACCAAAACCCCTCAAAATTGAGATATAAACTCCAAACCATGTTCCCAATTATTTGCAACAACACCCAATCCAAACAAATAATGATTTTTAAAAACCCAAATTCGAATTCAAAGCTTTAAAGCTTTTTAATGGCTGTCAGTGGTGGAATTGTGTTACAACCCATATTCACATACGTTAGTTCATGCCATAAGGTCGTCGACGTAAATCCATGAGGAGATTATCTTTGAGATGATAAGAGATTAATCCTATTGGTCTTAAATGATACAANTTTATACATAGTAAAAATAAATTTCATACAACTAATTATATATTATACAACTTATCTACAATTTTCACACATTATTTCTACTCAGTTATATACAACTACAATATCATACAACTTAAATATAATTTTTATACAATATTGTTCAACTTTCATACAATAATATATATATATATATATATATATATATATATATATATATATATATATATACACACAAAAAATAAAATACAATTCTACTACAATTTTTCTATAATTTTACTACAATTTCGTATATATAATGTATATCATGTCTTCTTCTTCGAGTTTCAATCTGAAATTCAGCCAAAAACAAGTCTAATCTTCACCAAAACACCCTCAAAATTGAGATATAAACTCCAAACCATGTTCTGAATTATTTGCAACAACACCCAATCCAAACAAATAATGGTTTTTGAAAACCCAAATTCGAAATCAAAAGCTTCAAAGCTTTTTAAGGGCTGTCAATGGTGGAATTGCTGCTCTTAGAGAGAAACATGGGGGGAGTGAAAGATACCGTAGAGTATTTTGGGACACTAATTATTATCATTAATTTCCTTAAAATGTACATAAATGGTAATTGGATATATAAAATGTAATTATAGTAAAACTTGAGTAAGGATGGTAATATAGTTTCATATAGTGTATAGGAATGTAAAAATTCCTTTATTTATCTATTGTGTTTCTTTTATGAGAAATTTTCATAAAGCACTATCTTTTAGTGGTAATTAGCTATCTATAGATACTATTTACTATATTACGGATTGTAGATACGTTTTCTATTGTTATAAGATGTATTAGATGTATTTAAGCTACTGTATTCATGAATACAGTAGCAAAAATAGGCGTGAATCAGGGAAGTCTAGCTAATCAGTTGTTGTATTCGAGTGTATTCGACTGTATTCATGGGGTGAAACATGGGATTACAGCTGGACAAATTATTGTATTCGACTGTATTCACGGCGTGAAACAAGAGATTACACTGTTTTTAAACGGAAAGTGAATCACTTAACATAATAGACTCCTAATATAACTCAACAAACTCAATTATAACACACAAATTTTGTATTTCCAGTTATAAAAAAGATTCTCAACCGAAAAATACCTCAAAAACATAGCAATCTTCAGAGAATATAATTCATCTGAATACATAAATTATATTAATTAAAAAAAACATATGAATACATTCATGGCATATAGCGAGACAGTGAATACAATGAAATACATAGAATACAGTGTGATACATTGAAATACAATGAAAAAAAGACAGTGAATACAATGAAATACAGCGAGATACATTGAATTACAATGAAAAAAAAGACAATGAATACAATAAAATACATGATAATACAGCGTGATACGTTGAAAATACATTGAAATATATTAACAGAAAATCAAGTTGCTCAGCCCCAAACTCCGTCGTCTTTGTTAAAGAACAAACCCTAATTTCCGGCAAATCCGCCGTCGAGCAAAAACCCTAAATCTCACTGTTCCCACGCATTACCATTGTAGCAGAATTTGCATATTTGTTTGTGGTTTTAGCAATCTTGTTCTTTCTTGGAAAACATCCACCTCCTTTTCCCATGATTTTTTTTTTCTGAATTGAAAAGCAGAAATTGAGGAGTTATTTAAGGTGGAAGATTAGGATGTAACTAGAATGACGGAAGTTGGAAGATTAGGATGTAACTAAATTGTTCACACGCAAAAACAAATCTTGTATTGAAGATGACGGAAGTTGAGAACGGTTCGTGGGTTTGCTGTGTTGTGCGCGCCGATCGGAGGCTTCATCACCTTTGGATTCCATTTGGGTTGCACAAAATTGAGGAGAAAAGTCAGAGAAGTCTTCGTGGTATACCAGGCAAAATCACCGTTTGTGACTAATGGTAGGTGATGTTGGTGAGAGGAATTTTGAGATTGAGCGTCGTGTTTTCAGGGAATAGGGGAAAAGAATGGCATGTATCAAAGTAGAGAGAGAAAGAAAATAGTGTAACTGAATAGCGTATTTAGTGGCTTAGGGGTAGGAGGTAACCAAAATTAGATATTTTGCTATAAACATTAAAAGGTATTTATAGAATATAATTTTTTTAAATGGTATTTATTTTGAAATAAATAAGGTGTTAACCTTTGCTATAGGAGGTAAAAATTCCTTCTTTTATTAGATATGTAATTACTTAGCCCAAATCTTAGTTAGACTTAGTTAGGCCCAATCTATAAATACTTGTACAGTCATACCTTTTGAGACTAATGAGAAAGACCAGATATTTTCTATTCCATATGCTACATCTCTCACGCCATTCTTCTCTCTGTTTGGCATTTGTTTTGATCGCCGGAATTCACCATAGATTCCGGCTCGGATTTCTGATTTCTAACATATAACTCGTGAAAAGTTATGACGACTAACTTGTGAAAGTTAAGATCCGCAAGGTCATACTCTTTTTGCACAAATCTTTGAACGGTGATAAAATATAAATAGCGCCTTAAGTTATCCTACTTGTGCAAATAACCCTATCATGGCAAATCGCTTGATTACTGAAAGACATAAATCATAATGTAAAACTTATTTGGTTTACAGGTTTAGTGACAAGTTAGGTAGAGATTAATAATGTTAAGACTAATAGTCCAGAATCTATTTTATTGTATTTGAAGATGGAAATCGAACTCCGGGAGAAGGGGAAGGATACATATTACAAGAATAGTCCACGAGTATGAAGAATTGCAAGTCTATGATCCACAACAGGTCCCTCTTTTTATTTGAAGATTCTGAATTGGTCATTGTCAATTTTCTATAGGTGAGAATAAGATTCTTTGGTGGCTACGAATTTGAAATTAAGTACAATACAGCCGAGTCCGAACCTTAAGAACAAAAATGCAAAATCACATAATTAAGTAAGTAAAAGAAAAATGTTTTAGATTTTTATAGTTTCAGATACTCTTGTCTAGCTTTAGCAAATCCCCCCGTGTTTGTCTTTGATTTAACGGGACTCCAATGACGAACTTTGTGTTGGGCTCATGGCCATGTTGTGCAGCCAAAGATCCAATGGCCTAATCCTATTCTCTTTTGGTTTCATTCCTATTCGATTTTGAATTCAGTTTTTATTCCTATTTAGAGCTGGTTTTGGCTTTAAGAGAAAGTACCACTCATTATCTATAAATAGGACAACCTTGGAGAATTGTTCTATATATGCTTATTGGTACAAGTCTTTGAAAGACTTAAGCACATAAGAGTGGTTTTTGAGAGAGCTTTCATCAAGAGAGGAGAGAGAAGAAAAGTATTTGTTTTGCTGCAGATTTTTTATTCCGACTAGCCAACTTCAAATCACGTTTTCCGATTCGTTAACCGTTGGATCTGGCTAGAAATTTTGACTGAGTGTTCATAAATCTTGGTCTTTGATTTGAACGCTGGAGATCAGATTTTGTGGCCTGTAGCATCTGTTTCGAGCCCCGGGCAGCAGCTCCAGTTTTGTGACTTCTCCTCCTCAACTGATTTGTTGTTGCTATTGTTGCGCCGTGTTTGGCAATTGTTGTGTAGCCAATTTAGAGAAATTTTGTAACCCTCTTATTGTTATAGTGGAGCTTTTTGGATCTTTGTGATCCCGTGGTTTTTACCTTCGAGTTGAAGGGTTTTCCACGTTAAAATTTGGTGTTCTTTCTCTTCTTTATTTTCGGGTTTGCCTCTTTCTTGACATAACAGTGGCATCAGAGCCTTGGTTATTTATCCGTTTTTACGGAATAGAGGCGAATATGAGCAAGATGGTATGTTTAAATGGGAGAAATTTTAATATTTGGAGAAGCAAGATGAAAGATTTGTTGTTCGTGAAGAAGATGCATCTACTCATTTTTTCAGCTCATAAACCCTAGAGTATATCTGATGAAGATTGGAATTTTGAGCACCAACAAGTATGTGGATATATACGACAATGGGTTGAAGATAATGTTCGCAACCATATTGTGAACGAGACACATGCGAGATCATTGGGAGGAAAGCTAGAGACTCTTTATGCTTCAAAAACTAGGAATATCAAGTTGTTCCTGCTAAAGCAATTGATGACCTTTAAATACAAGGAAGGAAGCCCTATCCTTGATCACATAAATGATTTTCAGGGCGTCCTTGATTAGCTGTCTGGAATGGGAGTTAATTTTGATGATGAGATACAAGGGCTTTGGCTTTTTAATACTCTACCAGACTCTTGGGAAACTCTTTGTGTTTCTTTGAAACTTCAGCTCCTGGAGGTAAATTGACCATGGAATATGCCAAGAGTGGTGTGTTGAACGAAGAAGTAAGGAGAAAATCTCAGGGTTCGTCCTCACAAGCAGATATCTTGGTTACAGAAGATCGAGGGAGCAATAGAACAAAAGGCTCGAGGAATAGAGGTAAAAGTAGAAGTAAGTCAAGGTCCAAATACCATAATATTTCATGCAACCACTGTGGCAAGAAAAGACACATCAAAAGATTTTTCCACAAGTTGAAGAAAGACATTAGAGAAGGAAAGAAAAATAATGATGTTGCTATTGTTCAAGATGACCTTCTTTTTGCTTATGATGAAAATATCATCAATTTGGTTTCCCATGAGACGAGCTGGATAGTAGATTCTGGAGCTACTTTACATGTCACACCAAGAAAAAAAAATTCTCATTTTATACTGCTGTTGATTCTGGAGTGTTAAAGATGGGCAATGCCTGTGAAGTTAAGGTGTTTAGTGTTGTCACAGTTTGTTTGAAAACTAATAATGGTTCAACGTTAGTTCTTTAAAATGTCAAGCATGCTCCAGACTTTCCTTTCAATTTGATCTCCGCATGAAGATTAGATGATGAAGGTTACCATAACGCCCTCTTTAATGGCCAATGAAAGCTCACCAAGGGCTCGTTAGTAGTGGCTCGAGGAGTCAAGTATTGTCATTTATATGTGACACAGGGCTCTATTCTTAATGACTCCATAAATCTGGTGAAAAGTGACACTTTATCAGAATTGTGGCACAAAAGATTGAGTCATATGAGCAAAAGGGGGATTACGTATTTGTCTAAGAAAAGTTTGCTTTATGGAGTGAAACAAGCAAAGCTGAAAAGGTGTATCCATTGTTTAGCTGGCAAACAGAAAAGGGTTTCCTTTCATAGCCATCCTCCCTCAAGAAAGCCCGATTTATTGGAGCTAGTACACTCTGATTTGTGTGGTCCTTTTAAAGTAAAGTCAAAAGGTGGTGCACTTTACTTTGCGACCTTCATTAATGATCATTCTCGTAAGCTCTAGGTGTATCCTTTAAACTCTAAAGATCAAGCACTTGGCGTGTTTAAGGAATTTCAGGCCTTAGCTGAGAGACAGATGGGGAAGAAATTAAAATGTATTTGCACTGACAATGCTGGTGAATATTGTTGTCCATTTGATAACTGTTGCAAGGAACAAGGAATTCGTCATCAAAAAACTCCGCCCAAGATGCCTCAATTGAATGGTTTGGCAGAGAGGATGAATAGAACTCTAGTTGAGAGAGTTAGATGCTTGCTTTCAGAGGCTAAACTTCCAAATACACTTTAGGCGGAAGCACTTAACATTGTTGCCTATGTTATCAATTTGTCTCCTGTTGTTGCTTTGGACGGTGATGTCCCAGACAGAGTTTGGTTTGCCAAAGATGTTTCTTATGATCACCTGAGAGTTTTTGGGTGTAAAGCTTGTGTGAATGTTCCTAAAGACGAGAGATCGAAACTGGATGTCAAAACAAAGCAGTGCATCTTTATCGGTTATGGTCAAGATGAGTTTGGGTATCGTTTTTATGATCCAGTTGACAATAAACTTATTAAAAGTCATGATGCCATATTCTTTGAAGACCAGACTATTGAAGATATTGACAAAGCTGAGAAGATAGATTCTCAAAGTAATGAGAGCTTAGTTGATATTGATCCAGTATTGCTAAGGCACCTATTGCACATGAAGGAACCCAAGACAATAATGAAGATAGCGATCAAGATAAAAATGATCATCATGGTATAGATGTTATGGATGCTTTAGTTCATGAAGTTGTGGTTGATCAACAACCAATTCCTGCTCAGGTAACTACTTCGAATTCTCTTGAAACCTCTCTTAGAATATCTACAAGGGAAAAGTAAAAATCCATGCTCTATCCTCCTGATGAGTATGTACTTTTGACTGACATGGGAGAACCCGAGAGCTATGATGAAGCCATGCAAGATACACTCACAAAGATCAGTGAATAGAAGCTATGGAAGATGAGATGAAGTCACTCCATGAGAATGGCACATATGAGTTAGTGGAATTTCCGAAAGGTAAGAAAGCTTTACCAAACAAGATATTCAGAGTAAAGCAAGATAACCATACATCTGCGCCCAGGTACAAGGCGAGGTTAGTTGTTAAAGGTTTTGGCCAGAAGAAGGACTTTGATGAAATTTTCTCCCCTGTTGTAAAGATGTCTTTATTTGTGTGGTTCTAGGCTTAGCCGCGAGTCTAGATTTAGAGGTTGAGAAGATGGAGGTCAAGATTGCTTTTTTTAATGGTGATTTAAATGAAGAGATTTATATGGACGAGCCTGAGGGCTTCGTAGTTAAGCTTGCAGATCAACATGTGTTTTGTAGAAAATTGGCAGGCATGAAACCCGTCAATAATTCCTCTACTTGAAGACATATTTGGCCCCTTGGCTGGAGGGGGAGTTTGTTGGGCTCATGCTCATGTTGTCCAGCCAAAAGCCCTGTGACCTAATCCTATTCTCTTTTGGTTTCCAATCTTATTCGGAATTGGATTTGGTTTTTATTCCTATTTAGAGTTGGTTTTGGCTTTAAGAGAAAGCACCACTCATTATTTATAAATAGGACAACTTTGGAGAATTGTTCTATGCTCATTGGTACAAGTCTTTGAAAGACTTAAGCACATAAATAGTGATTTTTGAGAGAGCTTTCATCAAGAGAGAAGAGAGAAGAAAAGTATTTGTTTTGCTGCAGATTTTTTATTCCGACCAGCCAACTTTAATTTACATTATTGAATTCCTTAACCATTGGATCGGGCTGAACTTTTGACTGAGTGTTCGTAAGATCTTGGACTTTTATTTGAACGGTGAAGATCGGAATCTGTGACCTGTAGTATCTGTTTCGAGCCCCGAACAGCAGCTCCAGTTTTGTGACTTGTCCTCTTTCAATTGATTTGTTGTTGCTATTGTTGCTTTGTATTTGGAAATTGTTGTGTAGCTAATTTGAAGAACTTTTGTAACCCTCTTATTGTTATAGTGGAGCTTTTTGGATCTTTGTAATCCCATGGTTTTTACCTTCGATTTGAATTGTTTTCCACATTAAAATTTGATGTTATTTATCTTCTTTATTTTTGGATTTGCCTCTTCCTCGACATAAGACTTTGAACCTGGTCAAAATCTTGACACCATGGATTCCACATATATATTAAAATACTTCGAGAAAACATCCAAATTTATTCATCTACTCTGCTTTTGGTTTTAAAATTACTCTATGTTATATTTCGGGTAAAAATACATCCTCTACTACATATCTGGGAAAGCATTGGTTAGCTTGATAGTGTACTGTACCTCTTTTGTTGCCGTGTAAAGCATTACTACACAAGCCAAGCTACTACATTGTGTAGCGTGCCTGATCTGTAGTAGTTTTCTTTCCTTTATTTGCCCGTGTCAAATTTAATTGCTGAGTGGAAAAAAGAATTTAATTGCTAACGTTTTTTCATATATTTGATTGATTCACATTTCACACGGGGGAACCATCTCTACGTTACTGACTTAAAAAGATTGAAAGCGAGTCAAATTTGGGCTCCAATAGTAATGTTACGCGGCGCCTTCCTGAGATTCCTTGGAAGGGCGACGTAAGGCTAGGCAACTGATGTCAATGCAGTTGCTGTCCGCCAACTGAGGTCCCCTCCGTACTAAAAATATGAAAAAACTCTTGGGGAGGGTCAAAAATCACATGTCGACAAACATATGTTTGTCCTTGAAACGTGGAAAA
>NC_031989.1:32884761-32900531 GCF_001879085.1 Nicotiana attenuata
GTGCATTAATAATCAAAACATGGCACGGAATGTTCCTTCGTGCAAATATAATCAAAACATGGCACGGAATGTTCCTTCGTGCAAATATAATCAAAACATGGCACGGAATGTTCCTTCGTGCAAATACAATCAAAACATAGCATGGAATGTTCCTTCGTGCAAATATAATCAAAACATGGCACGGAATGTTCCTTCGTGCAATAATAATCAAACATGGCATGGAATGACCCTTCGTGCCTAATCACTCGTACTCACCCAAACAACAATCACAACCAAACGGGGCGAGGGGATAGACAAACAACATTAAATATCCCGGCAAGGGAGAACAAAGCAAAACAGTTAAATCCCGGCAAGGGAGATAATCAATATACTCAAAACATCCCGGCAAGGTAATAATCATATCTCTTTCTATTACGTTCATTTCTTACTTTATAATAAAGTCAAAAATCGAGCCAATGCTCCAAGGAGTTTACAAATCACATTTCCTTGTCATTCTCTTCATATCATATAGAAACCATCAATTAACAAGGAAGAGTCACTACCGAATCCCAAATAAGCACAAATAAGGACTCACGGTCATGCTAGACACCGGTGTATAGATACTCGTCACCATGCCTATACACCATACTCAATATTTAGCAATTAGCAAATAATACTCTAATCCTATTCCATCAAGCCAAAGTTAGATCAAACACTTACCTCGGTCCAAAGAATAGCAATAAATCCTCAAATACCGCCTTTCCTCTACAATCCGACTCCGAAACAATGATATCTAGGCATAATTAATTCAATAATATTCATAAAGACTCAATGGCAACATCCCATAGCCTAGATATGAATTTCCTAGCATTCTTCCAAAAATACCAAAATTCGACACCGGGCCCGCATGGTCCAAACACGAGGCTCGGACCAAAACTCAATCACCCATAACCCCACGAGTTCAAATATGCAATTTGTATTAAGATTCGACCCCAAATTGAGGTTGAATCACCCAAAATTCTCAAAACCCTAGCTCTATCCAAAACTCTTAATTCCTACTTTGATTTCATGATTTAGGTCTAGAAATTCAGTAATTAATGAAGAGGAGTGAAGGAATTAGGTGGGAAATTACTTACCCAAAGACTTTGGTGAAGAAAAGCTCCAAAAATCGCCCCTAGAGCTTGGAGAAGACAAGTTTTATGAAAGAATGGGAATAATCCCGTACTGGTTCTGTTTTGAACTTTAAAAATCACTGGGCAAAAATGCCCTTCGAGTTCGCGAAGGGTAAGCTGGGTAGGCATCACGATCGCGTGGGAAGGAACACGAACGAGTAGAAGTTAAAAGGCTGGGGTCCTGGGTTTACTCTACGCGAACGCGTAGGTACTGTTACGCGGCGCCTTCCTGAGATTCCTTGGAAGGGCGACGTAAGGCTAGGCAACTGATGTCGGTGCAGTTGTTGTCCGCCAACTGAGGTCCCCTCTGTACGCTAGACGAGATTGTCAGTGCCGTACGGGAAAACCAATGTCAAGAGCAATTGAGAGAACAGAAATGAGAATTCAGAATGAAAAAAAGCTTGATTGCATTAATGAAAGCTATTACAGAAAAGCAACGCGGTGTCGAGGGGGAGAGACACCAGTACAGAGAATTGCTTGCTTGCTAGAAAGTTTTGATTGCTTGATCCCCCCTAATAGTACTTAAAAAAAAATAATCCAAAGTTACAAGACTAGACTTGACTAAGCTAGAGAAACATAATGGAAGTACGTGAAATAAAACTACTCTATATTTACAATGAAAATGACTTAGTTTTCTATAAGGCAGCAGCAGGTCCATTGTCAGCAGCAGTGTCTTTGGCATCACGGTCTGCGCGCGCGGCGTTGTCTGCGCGCGCGGCGCTGTTGGCTTCTGCCTGCGGCTTGGCGCTCGCGAGGGATATCGGTGGGGCGACAGAGGCACCTGCGCGCTTGTCACTTGGCGCGGCCAAGACCACGGGGCCGTCAGTGGCGCTAGGCATTGGGAGGTTCGCTAGGACGCCACGGGGCGCGCCCAAGGGGTCATGGGGCATGGCTGGAAAGCCGCCCATGACAGTAATCATGAACAAGTGATTCCATAGCGAGGCTTATTCTCAATTCTAGCAAATAAAGCAATTAGCATCACTTCCATCAAACAATGGATTAATTAGTTAATACAATTTCTGGATTATCAGAATGCTTGTGTTTTTAAAGCCATAAATCAAATTTTTTGACGAAAAGCTCGGATCCTATCCAGCAACAGAACGATGATAATGACGCTAAGGTAAAACCTTATTATCTGAACTACTTAAATGAATTGCATGAATTTGATTGTCAAAACTTCAGAACTCAAATCCAATCATCCAAGCAAAAACCAAAGAGAGAAGAAGACGATAACCAGTACATATGAATCACAATCACACTATGATCGATGCATCGACAGGCTCCATAGGACCAGATACCATTTTAAAATGCCACAAGATTGCAATCAAAAGTAAATACTTAACAAGAGAAAGATTAATGGTGGGACAGAAAGAGAAATGAGTGTAACTGTTTTCTTCATTCTCCTGATATGTCGTGTACAACCATCATCATGTATATACAAGGCAAAATGCTGCTAGCCAACATAGCTACACATTGCAACCACTCAACTCTTCTATATAAACTTGTTGAAAAATAAAAAAGAAACTCTTTCATACCAACTTACACTAACTAATATATGAGCTTAAAAGTAGCAAGCACTCAACTAATCTACACAGACTTGCACTAACTTGAGCAGGCACGAGTCCTAACTAATTTCAAACAAATGATTTCTGCATAAACATCAGCTGCTACCATCATTCGCTTTCCTTATGCATGAGTACGTGAGCTCCATCGGATACATTTGCCTGCATGTTAGCTTGCATGAGGATGAAAGATGTTTAACAGTTGTACAGAGCATTGTTATGTTTTTGAAGTATGCTGATGTGACTCTTGGTTTTGGCTATTCCTTCAATAGGAGAAGAAACCAAGGGTCTAGGAAGAGTTCAACAATGATCGACTCAGAGCATTTTGTTGGAAGGATGATACAAAAAGTACCACACAGTCGGCTGATTCCACCAGGGCACGTAGATAGTCCACTTGAATATGACAACAAATGCAGTTTATGACCAATAACAGGTTCTTAACAATGTTAAAGACAAGCTGTCGTATTAAAATATTCTGAATTGGTTCATTGACCTTTTCCATACTCGTTTTTCAATAGGTCAGCATATGATTCCTGGTGACAATGAAGTTGAGGAACAGAATGTAGAGTACGATACAGCCAAGGACAAAATGCAGTAAAATATACACAAGCCTGAGCCTTCATGACAAAATGCAAAAGGATAGAATAAAGAAAAGTGAAAACAACAATGGTGTGTACATATACTTTGCGTCCACTTATCAGACGTCTAAAGGGATTTTAGACGTCTAAAGGGTAGCTTTGGTTAGTTAAGATGTAGCATGTTTCTTTGCTTCAAATTTGCCCGTGTCAAATTAATTGCAGCTAACTTTCTATTTGTTTAAGACAAAAAGACTGATTTAAAGAGGAGAACCATCTCTACATGACTCACCTGAAAAGATGGAAAGTCAGAATGTAGCTGGCCTACAAATAATAGAGTCAAATATGTAGGAATGTAAACACGTACCTGTATCTCATAGCTTTCAAGGCTGAAAAAGCCTGTTCGAAGGAGAAATAATTTCAAAATTTAAATGCAAAGATCAACTACAAACAAAAACAAAGATACAAGTAAAACCCTTTCATGCCTTATCTTGCTACTCAAGGAGGCTCTTGTGACGTGTGAGAGCATTCTCTTCTTTCTTGTGCTTACACCCTTCTTTTTTCCTTTAATCTTCCTTATTTTGGGGGGGGGGGGGCTCACTATAGACTGAGCAACATAGAATAGCAGAACAAAGAATGCAAGCCTACAGATCTCTTGTCAACTTAAATCAGATATTAATGACACGAACGACTTCCTAAGACAGAGGGCGAGGCCAAATGAAACATCCATTTCTTGGATTACTCCAATATGAGATTGTTTGCAGAGACTCTTCGAATCGTGCCATCTTGCAGAATCGGCAGGAACAACTCCTAGCAATCCTAGTGTGTGTCACATACCATATACAACTAATGAAACACAGAATGGACGATTTCCATCAAAATGCAAAGCAGCTCGGTGGTACAAGACACATACGAGACAACGTAATGGCATCAGGGACAGAAGAGACCAATAGTTAGCCTCCACGAGAACAAAACAACAACCAAACATACGTAGATGGTATAAGAATCCAGCATTATGTGGTTACATGAAATGATAGATTTATTGCTCTTTATCATATGGAATCTTTTCAGTACTATGGAATCCCAATTTTGTACAGATCTGCACTATCTTAGAGCTGGTATAACTTTTGCAGTTATAAATTATTACTTACCTTCTCAAGAAAAATCCAGCATTTTATGGTAAGTCTCACATTAAATGCTTTGATCAATCACTTCTCAATCTTTCCCTTTCCAGTATGGGAGCTTTGCAGCACATGGATATAAGAAATGTGCTATAAATGTTAATAATAAACCTTCATAGCTACACTCTGTTCCAATCAACATGAATAAGGAAAACCTGACATATACCTTCACTCGAGCCTAGCTTGTACTTCTGTTTAACAGTGTTTCAAGAATCTTTTGTATCGAGTTCACAACTATGTCATCGTCGGGCTGTTAATATTGGAGCTAAGTCATGTTTTATTTGTGTGCCAAGTATGTTACTCAAATATCTTCTAGTAATAAGACCAAATGGTGCAATAACACTGAGCAATTTAGCTAAAATAACAAAGAAACACGCCAAAGATTTCATTCATCATGTGATTCAATTTTACATTTGAGTTGTACCCCAAAGGGCCTGCATAACCTACAATTACAATTTGACCTAGTCTTACCCGTGGAAGAATACTGATACAAGATAAACAGAAAAATGTGTACTTAACATATGATCTATCAATATCTCACTTTATAGTGGAAATGTCACTGGTATATAGAAACAGGAGGATACTTGAACTTGTCCGAGATGAATGGTATTACCTGTGGTCTCTCTACCAAATCGCGGTAGAAATCATACTCTGCATCATAGTCATGTAACTTCAGCTCAGCCCTCTGATTTGTATGATAATGATGCTTAGCTGAAGAGGATTTGCCGAATCCAAAAACACTAACCTTGTCACAAACACCTAAAGCAAGCATCACAGCTTGCAAACCAGAAGAGTAATGGAAATTAGCTCCATCATGAGCAGGAGCCCATTCCTGAAGAGGCTTCCCAGTTCCCTCCACGAATCGTTTCAACGAGTAATACTTCACAATCCTAGCACACAACATGTCAAAGCGCGGATCAGTGACAATTAATGGCGCTTTATGTGAAGAATTACACACCATGTAATCCAAGAAATGCACAGGCTGACATACATACATAACTAAGGCCACATTCACTCCATATGGATGGCAAAAACAACCTTCCCTCCGCGCACAAAGATGCAAGATATTACTATTCACAAATGAAAGAGTAGTCTTTGAACCTACTCTACCTTCAAATCCCCCAGTTCTTGCATTGTTCAATCGAATCACAGCTTCGTGACTATCAATTAACTCTCCATATTGACTCTTCAACAAAATCCCACTATTCCCTACAACAGCACATGATTTATATCTCTTCTCTGATCCCACTTTCCCATTATGTCTATCAATAGGAACCTTAACTGTATTCACCAAATCCACCATTACATCCTCCTTACGAAACTTCCTATTTCTAAACCAATCTTGCAAATGCCTCCTAAAACTCTGCCAAAGGCGATAAAACTCCGGTGACCGGAGTTGTACCGGTATGCCTCTAGCTGTCCTAGGTCTTATATCTATTCTATATCTTCCTGAAGACAAGAATGATCTATGACGACTATGGGTTCTGAAATTCCCTTCCAATAACTCCTCAACTTCTTTTTTCAACTTGGGTTCCCCTATATCAACAGATGCATATTTCAAAAGTGTCTCATTTATAACTGGTTTTTGAGACTTCACAGCAAAAGAGTATTCATTTTTCAGCTCAATGGAGCTGTAACGTAGGGTAACTCGAACAGCAAGTGTAACTGCCACTGCCATTAACAGTAACACACTGAACAATGGTCGCATTGTCCGTTTCATCATTCCCAAAATGACATAACCAAATTAGAAATAACAAAAAAAAGACTTGATTTTTAAGCTGGGAATAAAATGTTAAAGATTGTAATAGCTGCAAATGATATGTAAAGATCTAGAAGAAATTAAGAGAGTACGATTTTGGTTCATATTGGGAAATGGAAGAAAAATCAAGAAAATGTTTTTGCACATGAGTCAACTAGTCTAAAGGGGGAAGTATATTAATGAGGATTTATGAGGTTTTAAATAGAATGATAGATCTGGGATTTCCAAGAGATTTGAATGGTTGGGTGGTCAGCTTCAAGAGAGAGGGGTGAGGGTGGGGTGGGGTGGGGTGGGGTGGGGTGGGGGAACCCTAAAAAGTGGAGGAGTGAGCTGAGGGGGAAGTAGGCAAGAAGATGCTGATATATTTTGGAAACTGAACTTCAGTAACCATGGGGTTTGGGTGTTAATTACAACTGTTATGGTTTTCAGGGTTTTTAAATTTGTTAATTAATTTTTGTTTCGCTTAATTAAGACGTTAATTACTCCTACTTTGTGTATGTTAAAGGAATGAGAATGGCGCAGTTCGTGGACACGCACTATTTGTTCACAAGCTTTTAATTCAACTACTCGTCCAGTAGAATATAGTTTTCATTTCGAGCCCTCTGAAAATGTTTCCCACTGTTTCATTATGTTATTCTGTGCATTTTAATGGAGTACCTTTTAACAATTCAAATTTATGTGATTAATCAAATTATCAAACATAAAGTTTTAAACTATGATGTGATATTTTTCTATCAAACTGAATCTTTAGTTATTGCTCTAATATTCTTTTAATTTTGTCTATTGTTACCAATATAATATGCACGATAAATAAATATTTTAAACTTCGTATTCGATCAACCACTCCCATTAAAAAAGGCAAAATACATAAGTTACCCCTTGAACTATGGACCAAATCTCTGTTACACACTTTCTGAGCACGAAAATCATCTTACACACTCAACCTTTTCAGAGTGTGTCTAATACACACCTCTTATTTCTTGACCAGTTTATAAAAATACGTGTAATGTCACGCACCAATAAGATCATGACACGTGTCATTATTAATTTTTTTAAAAAAAAATATTTAAAATTACTCTTATACCCCCAATTTAAAAAATCCTCTAACACCTCCATCTTCTTTTGCCTTTCGTCGTTGCTACCCACCGGGAAAAAGCCATAACCACCACTTCTTAACCTTCACACAAATTTAATTTTGCAATGATTTATCCATAACAAACCCAAGATCGAAAATGGAAGAGATAAAAATTGAAATTGCAACTCCTCCGTTCTCCATTTCCCTCCTCCATTTTTAGATCTCATACACAACCAAATAAAGCAAATCAAAATCAGTTTTTCGTTTTCATTAATTAAACAACTCCATCGTGAATAAAAATCTCAAATCTTCCCTTATATGAAAGAGGCTGAGTTGGAAATTTTAGAATTTCAGTCATTCTCATGAAATATAATTTTTTTATTATTTAGGTAAATTGGGTGTTTTAGTAGATTTTAATGATAATAAAAGAAGCAAGAGAGAAGTTTAAAGGGGCAATTTTAGAGAAAATTTACAACACCTTCTTTAAAAAATTTATCAGAGTTTTGGTGGATTTTTGTAATGGTGAGGAAGAGACGATGGGAAGAGAAGACCAGAGAGGGAGGGGGGAGGGGTGCTGATCGTTTGGGAAGGATCTGTTGGAAAAAATAATTTTAATATCTCAAAAAGAAATATTCAAATTGATGTCTTGGTACATTCTTTTAATATTATCTTAATAGCTTTGAATATGATATTTTTACTAACCTTGAATGAGTATCATTATGGCTATTAAAATAAGCTTGATTTTTTATGATAATCAATTTGCTATTTGAAATGTTTTCGGCTTTATTGCTCTAAAGCTATGTAACGTCTCTTATTGGAAATATTTCTTAACTTTGATAACATTACTTTAATATGCAATGTTACATTCAATCAGATGTCCAATTTGGACTATATATAAGTATATGTTTGTGTTGATTTTGAAGGTGGAAGAAAGTAAAACTTTTCTTCTATTGTGTTGGGTTGTCTTTGTTAATCTTTGTTGTTTCTGCTCCTGGTTTATACTAGAAGAGCTTGTTGAATCCTGGGGGATACGCATAATTTTATTCATCCCGGTGTAGGCGAAATATCCTTAAGGATGGTGTCCCAGACACGCCTCAAGCTAAATCTTTTATTCTTCATATTCATCAAATTTATCCAACAATCTTAACGCACATAAGATTAAATGGTTTGATTTTTCTTGTGATGATGTACCGAATTTAAATATTTATTTTACATTTATTACTTAAGATATTGGAATTTTTTAATTAATTAATAAATTGCATGCTTATTGGTTCATATGATAATCTTCGAGGTGAAGCTATATTATTAGCTTGTTATTTATAAAATAAAACTCTTTTTGAGTTGTGAAAAGATTATCTCCTTAACCTGAAATTTTCGAAAATGTGGGGGACCATGGTGTCCAGAGTTATATAGCTTGATCCTAAGAAGGAAAAATGTAAGAAAAAATTATTTATTAGTGTTATAATAAAGCATTACAATATTGAAATTTTTGTGAAAAAAATTGTATTAGGAGATCAAAAATATGTTGTATTTCTGGTTTTAAAAAGTTATGCTGATTCGGTCTCTTAGTTATGTGGGTGAAGAATCGTTCAGTTATGACCCGTTTTCTACTGATTTGAGATATTTTTGTAGAAGTTAAAGTTGCTTCTATATTTAAAAATTTTACTTTGGTATTATAGTATGGAAGATACCAAAAGGAAAACTAAATTCTTATGTGTTGAAAGATGTTTCAAAAGGCACTTGTACTGAAGTCAAGTTTTATTTCATTTGAGATGATTTTATGTTTTATTTGAGAAATACTATGAGTTAGTATTTTGTATGTGAATTTTTCACTGTATTAGAAGGATACAGTGATGATATTGAATCTCTGATTCAGATGAGAAAGGCTCAAAAGTGATTGTGTGGTTACCTTTTGGTATGCATTGTGGTATTAAAATTGCATGGAAGTGAGGTTGGTTAAGCAACCTCTTGGTGAGTTAAACCGACAATAATTATGTCGATGAATTGTGATTGCCAAGGCGCAATAACCATTGTAAGAAAATAAATCTTTCAATGGGAAGAGTAGACATATTTTTTAAAATATAATATCATAAAGCAATTGCTTAGAGATGAGAATTTTTTATGCATATTATTTGTAGTCAAAAGAGGATTTGGCCGATCCTTTGACTTATAAGTGAAACATCGAGGGGTTGAGACTTTTGCCAGTTGAGATGTATCAACAATAATGGTAACCCAACCTATGTGATTGGAGTTCCCATGAAGTAGGTTCATATGGGTAATAACAAGTCATTAGCTGATCAAATATGCACTATCAAATTATGTCTCTTCCTATGGTGTGTGTGTATATAGTGCAAGACTGCAAGGAATGAGAGGTTGAGTTATTAAACTCTCAATCTAATAATCCATAGCCTTTTATAGGTGGTGTATTGTGCTGCAGAATACACTTGATGGATGGACCTATATGAGTGTGGAGTGGGGTCGCTCCTATGAAATTTATGGCAAAAAATTTCTAGAGCACTCATGAAAACAAGGCGCGCGCATGGCCTATTAGCGCAAAACCGCGATAAACAACAAAGTGTGTTGGGGTATAATGTGATAGATAAGACACTAAACTTACAAAAGAATTCTTGGTTCATAGAAGTTTTAAACTTCACCAATTATTCTGTAAGTTTAATCTTATTTTATCTAGGTCTGGTTCATAGTCCAAGAGACACCAGATTCGACGCATTATGCTTATTTGTGAAAATCCAGAATTTTTTATTTTATTTTATTTCGTGATATTCTTTTTGAGCTATGTGGGGGATTGTTGGAAAAAATAATTTTAATATCTCAAAAAGAAATATTCAAATTGATGTCTTGGTACATTCTTTTAATGTTATCTTAATGTGTCTTTATTGTACCAATTAATTGAATATATTTTATTATCTATAACTGAAAATTTTAATAGCTTTGAATATGATATTTTTACTAACCTTGAATGAGTATCATTATGGCTATTAAAATAAGCTTGATTTATTATGATAATCAATTTGCTATTTGAAACGTTTTCGACTTTATTGCTCTAAAGTTATGTAACGTCTCTTATTGAAAATATTTCTTAACTTTGATAACATTACTTTAATATGCAATGTTACATTCAATCAGATGTCCAATTTGGACTATATATAAGTATATGTTTGTGTTGATTTTGAAGGTGGAAGAAAGTAAAACTTTTCTTCTATTGTGCTGGGTTGTCTTTGTTAATCTTTGTTGTTTCTGCTCCTGGTTTATACTAGAAGAGCTTGTTGAATCCTGAGGAATAGGCCTAATTTTATTCATCCCGGTGTAGGCGAAATATCCTTAAGGACAGTGTCCTTGACACGCCTCAAGCTAAATCTTTTATTCTTCATATTCATCAAATTTATCCAACAGGATCTGAGACAAAAGAGAAGTTTGACAACTTTTTTCATTTGATAAAAATGGAAATTAAGGAAAATATTATTATTATGACACATGGCATTAAAATATAGATTTAGACAAAATATTTACAACTTTACGCGCTCATCTTTTTTTGTTAAGCACGCAAAAGCCACGTAGCAAAATAGGTGTGTATCAGATACACTTTGAAAAGGTTGAGTGTGTAAGATGCTTTTAGTGCTCAAAAAGTGTGTAACAGGGATTTGGTCCATAGTTCAGGGGGTAATCTATGTATTTTATCCATTAAAAAAGAGGTTTTTACCTTCCTATACCACATATGAAACCTTATTACCCTCAATGTTTAAGTTTTGAGTTAATTACATTTCAGCATACCAAATTACCATTTTTATACCATAATTCAAATTAGGGATATATATAATTAAGGGTTCATTTATAATAGGCATAATTATAGGACTGTATCTTCCCACTTTCTCTTTCCTTTCATCTCTTTCCTTGCAAAGATTAAAGAAGAGAACGTCGAGTAGAACTTCAGTGTGTGCGACTCCCAGTGAGAGAGAAACAAGAGGATGTTAGGAAAAGAAGAAATCGAACACGGTGTTGACGTTGCTCAAAGCCGGGGATCATCGGCCCTTCGATCAGATCGTCGCCGACTTTGCCTCCAGCTTCCCTCCCCCTCGCCAATTTTCTGCTTGCATCTCTCTCGCCTTAATCCTTGACGTAAATCTCCCTCGCCAATAATCTTCAAACTATCTACATTGTGTGAAGACTCAATGTAGTTATTGTATATAAATTTTGTAGCTTTTTATCATAATTTTTAGATGTTTACCTCCAAGTTCTATGTAATATTTGTATATAACTGTCAGTTGAATATAAATTACACAACAAAAAATAAGAAATAAATACTCCAATCGTAAAAATGTGTTATCCACAATTAATCTGCAAATTGTCTACAAAATTTTACAAAAACTACAAATTAACTACATTTAACCTACATTATAACTACAATCTGGAAACAATTTACACATGGAAGTTCTTCAAGTTGGAATTGGCCACAACTACATTTCTTGTTTTCTAGACACACAATGTACCGCTTCACACCATCTAACACAGTATGTATATGATCTGTTGAAGCCCTCACCTACATTTTCAGAACAAACACAAAGAAAAAAAATTTACAATATTAAAAATATAGTATCTACAATATATCTACATTTTATCTACAATTTATCTACAAATTAACTACAAACTACAAGTAAACTACTATGTGCCTACAATTTATCTACAATATGGAGACACAATATATTAAAATATTTTTTTCCTGCACCAAATAAAGAACTTGTAGTCAAATTGTAGATATATGTAGTAAATTTGTAGATAATATCATAAAACTAAAATTCTAAGCATTTTCGAACTACACAAACCTGCATTCTCATCTACCACAATGGCATCAACTTCAAAATCTCTAAATCTGCCATAGTTATCCCAATTCCCATTCAATTTTAGCATTATTGGGATTTTGACATGATTTCGTTTAGTTGAGAGAAAAAAGATGAAGAACAGATATAGGTTCGACAATTTGAGTACTGAGGACGATGAAGAAAAATTTTGAATTCTACAATTTGTATTGCGTTGTTGAAGCTTCTGAAGCTCTGCGTTGTTTTTGAATTGTAGTGAAAGAGAGAATTACGCAGCAATCAGATCTCTTTCTATTTCAAATTTCGAATTTAATGTGGAAAAATCAAACGCAGATTTTGTGCCTTTTTTTTCGCGCGTTTTAAATGGCAGAATGTGCCTAATTATGGATTGGTATATAAATTGTAGTTAAAGTGTGGACTGGGCGGGTAATTAACAAATTATGCACATTTGTGGTAATAAGGTTTCATATATGATATAGTTAGGAAAAAATCCCATTAAAAAACGATTACGATAGTAATAAAGTGAGAAGTCTTGTAATCAACGGACCCTTTGGTGTCTCATCTCACCCCATTTCACTAAATGTACTCATCACGAAATATATGTGTAAATAAACCTTTTTTTTTAAAAAAAAAAAATACACACATACATACCACTTAAAAAATAATACTAATAAACATACTTTTTGTCCTATTTTAACTTTTAATTTGTCTTTTTTTACGCCCGTTAAAAATATTTTAATGTAAGATATAGTTTTATAAGTTTACCCTATTAAATGCTTTGTAAGAATTATATAGTATTAAAAGGAACTACTATTCTTTAATATTAAAAGTGAGTTGAAAAATAATTAATAAATGTAATCTTAAATTTCTAAGTGATAATTATTTTCGAATAATTTTTAAGCTAAAGTGACGGTGACGAGGAGTATCAATTTGAAACAAAAAAAAATATTACTAACTTTTACCATTTCAAATCACAATTCATATCGAATTACATATAGGTCGATATTACTTGTACAAAATCTTGCGCCACAACTTGTTACCTGAAGTTTTTATAATTTAACTATACATACAGATCTATCTAATACGATCATACGCAAATGTCACGGCTAATATACATTTACCAATGTTGATATTATCTACAAACTCTCAACTTCAGGTAAATATGGCCAGATATGATGACTATTACCATCTTGTCGAGGAAAAACAAATGAATATAAAAAAATAAAAATTGAAGACGGCAAGTTGGGGCTGTCCATGTTGTGGCTGGATTTGCCGTCATAATACTTGATATGGTGAAATTAATTTCTTGTTTCTTCCCAAGGCATGAAATTAAAAAGAGGAATATATAAATTTGATTTTCCTCATTTAGGAAATTGTAGGCTTCACTAAATTCACCTTAGACTAAAGACCAAGCAATGCAGGTTAGGATCTTAGTAGTGTTTACTAATATGTAGTTCCTTTTTCTATCCTCAATTAATACTGTCTCAGTATTAACCCTTAGTATCCTATATAAATTTATCGAAAGTTTGAGAAAAATATTAAATACTAATTTTGTTTACTATTGTCACCTAAGTTTTTTCTCTAGTTAGCCTGTTTGGCCACACTTTTAAAATCAACTTATTTTTAAAACTACTTTTCTCAAATCAAGTACTTTTGGTGAGAAACAATTTGAGTCACTACTAGAAATCCGGAAAAAAGCGACCAAAAAATGGCGACCAAAATTGGTCTGTCAAGAAAAGTGACCAACGTTGGTCGCCAAGATGGAGAAAATAATTAAATAATTATTCTAAATACATTAGAGACCAAGGTTGGTCGCTTTTTGGTCGATAATGTGGTTAAAATGTTGACCGGACTGGTCAGACTTGCTTGGTCAAAGAAATACTCAAATTAGCAACCAACTTTGGTCGCTAAAGTGGGACCCACTTATAAAATTTTATTAATTATATTTTTATTTTAAAAAATTATAAAATATAAATAAATATAATTTAAAATTAGCGATCAAAGTTGGTCGCTTAGTAAAGGGGAAGCAGATAGAGACCAACTTTGGTCGCTAAACTGGGACCCGGTTATAAAATTTTAATAATTATATTATTATTTAAAAAGATATATAAAATATAAACAAATATAATTCTAAATTAGCAACCAACTTTGGTCGCTTACCGAAGGGGAAGCACTTAGAGACCAACTTTGGTCGCTAATCTGGGACCCAGTTATAAAATTTTAATAATTATATTATTATTTAAAAATATATATAAAATATAAATAAATATAATTCTAAATTAGCGACCAACTTTGGTCACTTAACGAAGGGGAAGCACTTAGAGACCAACTTTGGTCGCTAATCTGGGACCCAGTTCTAACGTTTAACAATTCTATTATTATTTTAAATATTATATAAATACAAATAAATCTGATTAAATTTANTACAAAATAAATCTGATTTAAATTTAGCGACCAACTTTGGTCGCTAATTTGAATTCCTGGACAATTAGCGACCAAAGTTGGTCTCTTTTCAGGTCAACATTGGTCAAAATTATAAATAGCTTTTGTATTTACTATCTAAATAATATAAATGTAAGGCGTTAACACTTTTGTAATACAAGGGATGAATAGACTAAAATATACTCTAACATGCTATATATGCAATCAAGGGAACAATAGACTAAAATATACTCTAACATGCTATATATATATATATATATATATATATATATATATATATAAGAACATGAAGCGCTAGGAACACAGGGCCGGGTTCATTTAGGTATTGATACACTTGTAAATTGAATTAAAATTCTAAATTTATAATATATATATATATATATAAGCTAATGCACTAATATACTATATTAGTATAGTATAATATAGTATAGTGTATTATATAATACACTATACTATACACTTAGTATATATAATACACTTAGTGAATATAATACACTATACTCTCTCTAATCCTAAATTTATACTACATATGTACATAATTTTAAATTGAATTAAAAGTAATTTAATCTTTTTTTTTTATAGAAATAGCGACCAACTTTGGTCGCTATTTTGGTCAAACGGTCAAAAAATAGCGACCAACTTTGGTTGCTATATTGGTCAAAAAGTCAACTTATATTGTTATCAAAATAGCGACCAAAGTTGGTCGATATTTCTAATTCTAGTGTCAAAATCGAGTTTCCCCTCCCATTCATTTAAAAAATTTCCCCAAAATCTCTCTTTTCTCTCTCACACTCAAACCCCCCCCCCCTTCCGACTCCCAGCAGCAGCGGCGCCACCGATGCCAGCAGCTCCACCGCCGGCGTCCTCCACTGCCCATGTACGTTTCTCTCTCCTTTCTTTGTTTTTTTGCGTAATAAGCTGATTTTGTTTAATTCCTCCTAGTTTGATTTGTAGAAATTTATTGTTCTTAGCTAAATTAAATCTATGATAATTTTTAGTAGCTAAAATATTTAGTTTTACCTACAAATTAGGGGAAGAAATGGTTTGAAGAGAAGAAACCCTAAACCCTACTAATTCCTATTAAATTTGTTATGTGTTGTCTTGAATTTTGCTAGTTAGAATTTAGGGTTTATGATTTGTTCTTGTGAATCGAATTTTTAGGGTATGGGTTGAATTTTTCGGATATGAATTGG
>NC_031989.1:32902488-32916988 GCF_001879085.1 Nicotiana attenuata
CAGATTTTAAAATATAATATTTTATTTACAGACCAAAGTTGGTCGCTATATTTTGATTAATAATAAATAAAAAAAATATAATTTAAGAATAGAGACCAACTTTGGTCGCTAAAATTATATTATTAAACGGAATATTTGGTCCTTTTACCTTTGAGACCAAAGTTGGTCGCTAATTAGCGACCAACTTTGGTCCCTAAGGTAAAGGGACTAGCAAAACATCGACCAGCCAACATCGACCAGCCCTGTTTGGTCGCTTTTTTGGTTGCTTTTGGCCCTATAAGCGACCAACTTTGGTCGCTTTTTGTGGTCGCTAATTTCCGGATTTTTAGTAGTGGTATTAGCTAATTAATTTGAAAATACTTTTGAGCAGCAATTATAGTGTTCGACCAAACTATTAAAAAATGATCTTCAAAATTTTTGAGCAGTATATTCTTAAAAGTGCTTTTGAGGAGAAGCTATTTTTTTCAGCTTATCAAAAATAGCTTTTGTTTCTACTCAAAAGCATTTTTCTAGTAAAAGCTTGGAGAAGCACCTCAACTTTTAAAAAACACTTTGAACTATGGAGCAGCTTGGCCAAATATGCTAAATTAATTATGCGTACGTATTTTACTTATTCTTCTATGCATTATGTATCTTTAAAGGAACAAGTATTCAATCTTTTTTCCAAACACTACCCACAAGCAAACAGGTCATATTAGTTAGTATGTGTTTATTTCAGTAGGTTATCACATGGTCGGGATGATTATCATTGTTTCGTGCTAAAATCAGTGTTTGTTCATAAAATTTTTAATTTTCACTTGAAGATACATTTTGGAAATTTTTGAAAATTTGAAAAACTCGAAAAAACTGTTTTTCAAAATTTTAACTCAAATCACTCACAAAACTTCAAAAATAAACCAAAATTATATTCAATCCAAATACAACTCTAAATTTTAAATACCATTTACACTTGAAAAAAAAAATCCCCTATTTTAGAATTTTACAATTCTTATGTCCAAACGCCCGCTTAGTTTGTAATTGGGATGATCAGCATGTGCTTGTGGTTATTGGTGAATGGTGAGTGGTGACAACCTTTTTGTTGGGATGGATTGTCAAGAAAAGACAAGATTTACCGTACCTAGCTTTGTGCATTTTTTTAGGTCTACTTTTGAATATTATATTATTGAAAAACATCTGAAAAAGAGAGAATGCTGTTAATAGATCTCCACTTTTAACAAGATGGAGAGACGAATTGATGAACAACTGTTCAAGAATGTAAATTGAGTATGATCTAATTATACTCCATATAATATTTAAAAAAATTATTGTACATATATCGTTTAACTGAAAGAAATGAGTTCAGCTGAATTTTCAGAGCAACTCAAAATTCGAACACGACAAGATTAGAGTTAGAAATTAACTAATTCAAGTGAGATTTTGAACTCAAGATCAAATCTGCATATTGGTTGAACTTTAATCAAGCTAAATTAAATCAAATATAAACAAAATCTAGTGAATGTTGCAACACTTTTCCTAAGTCGATGTTTGCAGAATAATAAATTATCGTTGATTTCAAGCTGAAATTCACATTTTCAGTTTTGTGATATGATGGATCTAATCTAGTTCAAATTGACATATATAGTTTCTTCATTCAAATTAAATGATAAAATATTTCCTCTGCTAATAAATGACATACAATGCTTCTAGTCTAGTTAAACAATTCAAACATATCATACGCTATAAAAAAAGAAACGAAACTATAAGTACAGATTAAAATCGAGAAGCCATATATGTATCTCCTACTTTTAGTTGTAAAAAGGGTAAACGTTCATGTTTAATTCGGGTGACCTCTATAAGTTTGTTTGAATAATACAACAAGTTTTTACCTTCAGTACCTCTGAGTTTTCACAAATAATATACTAGTTCAATGAAGCAACATTTTATTGTTTTAAACATCAAAACTTTAAAAAAAAAAAAAATTCAGATGGTCAAAAGAACTACGTCGCCCCGAATCACTAATTAATCCACTTAGACCAATTATTACTCGTTTGATATGGCTATGAATGGAGATCATTCTTTTATACGCCCGAGGTCCACTCATTAACTTTGCTGCACAAGATTACTAAGTATACTTTCCAAGGCAACTTTATTTATTTCCCTTTACATCCTTTGTAACTTGTAACGAAGAAAAGGTTTACTTTATGTTATGCATATATATAAAAGTCAACTCGCGACTAAACGCACCGTGTGTGCAAGTTTGTGATAGTATATTTTTAGCTGAACTCAAGTCAATTCAATTCAATATATAGTCAAATTGAACTATAAATGTATCATGTTGTGACGACCCGGCCGGTCGTCTAATGAGTTACCGGTCCGTTTCCCCCATTTCTGCTTCTTTATGCTTCGTTATCCGTGTTTTGTGGTATCGGGTTGGTCGGATCGAATCCGGAGTAATTTTGGTAAGTTTGAGACACTTAGTCTCTTTTAAGGAAGTCTAAGTTGGAAAAGTCAACCGGATGTTGCTATGTGTTAGAGGGCTCGGATCTGAGTTCCGATGGTTCGGTTAGCTTCGGGAGGTGATTTATGACTTAGGAGTGTGATCGGAATGGGTTTTGGAGGTTTGGAGTAGATTTAGGCTTGAATTGGCGAAGTTGATATTTTGGCGATTTCCGGTTGATAGGCGAGATTTTGATATAGGGGTCGGAATGGAATTCCGAGAGTTGCAGTAGCTTCGTTGTGTCATTTGGGATGTGTGTGCAAAATTTCAGGTCATTCGGACGTGGTTTGGTTAGATTTTTGATCAAAAGCGTATTTCGGGAGATTTTAGAAACTTAGGCTTGAATCCGATGTGGTTTGGGTGATTTGATGTTGTTGGAAGTGTTTTGATGATTGGAACAAGTTTGAATAAGGTATTAGGATATGTTGGAGCCGTTGGTTGAGGCCCCGAGGGCCTCGGGGTGATTTCGGGTGCTTAACGGGGAAGTTAGAGGTTGATTGCAGCTTCAGATTTGCTGCTTCTGGTATTTTCGCATCTGCGGTTTGGGGACCGCAGATGCGGCGCCACAGATGCGGGTGAGTGATCGCAAAAGCGAAAAATGGTCAGATGGGCAGAGACCGCAGAAGCGGTGTGGTGACCGCATCGGCGATGTCGCAGATGCGAGAGTTTAGACGCAGAAGCAGTTTTGGTCCCTTAAGTGATTCCGCAGAAGCGGAGGTTTAGACCGCAAATGCGGTACGCAAAAGCGGATTTTTTACCGTAGATGCGGAAAGGCCTGGGCAGGGCATATATGTTATTTCATTTCGCGAGGTTGGGTTATTTCACCATTTTTGACTTCGACCTTGGAGCTTTTTGGGCGATTCTGAAGAGAGAAATCAAGCGACTTCGTTAAGGTAAGGATTTTTGGACCTAAAACACAATTCTATGGTAGTATTTCATGAATTTAGGGCTGTAATTAAAGGGATTAAAGGACAAAAATGAAGGATTAGGGCTTGAGTTTAAGAGGCCTTTAAATGGGGATTTGAGGGGCCATTTGGACTCCGATTTTAGTACTTTTGATATGTATGAACTCGTGGGGAGATAAGGAATCCATTGGTGTAAAAATTTCTGAGTTTCGAGAAGTGGGCCCGGGGCTCAAGTTTTGGTAATTTTAGAATTTTGGTATTATTTTGATTGTTTTCGCTTGGGCTTCGTTCCCTTAGCATACTTTGACGTCCTCGTTGTGATTTTGGATAGATTCGACACAAGTGGAGGCCGATTCGAGGGGCAAAGGCGTCGCGGAGTAGTATTTTTACCGGTTTGAGGTAAGTAACCATTGTAAATTTGGAACTGAGGATACAAAACCCCGGTATTTGACTTGTTTTGATAAACACGGTGGCGCACATGCTAGGTGACGAGCATGTGGGCGTACACCAGTAGGGATTGTGACTTAGTCCGTCCCGTAGCGACTATTAAGCCGCGTATTTGGTTTGAAAATATTATATTATTCCTTATTTTGGATATTATACTGTATTATGGGTTGTATGCCATGTTTGGTGCCTTGTGCCGACCTGTAGAAACCCTTAGGGGAATTTTGACTGTTTTCCTCACTTTACTTGTTAAAAGCATATACATCATGTTTTAGTTGTTAAATGTCAAAAACTAGTTTATTCTCGTCACTTTTAAAAGAGAGAACTATTTGGACTGAGTTCTCTAACTTCCACGGTTGTACCCGAGGGGATTGTGAGGTTAATGACTGAGAGAGGTCGAGGACCTAAGTGTGAGGATATTTATATACATGCGAGTTATGGATCGGGCTGCACGCCGCAGCAATACTTGAACGGATCGGGTCGCACGCCGCAGCGAGATATATATATATATATATATATATATATATATATATATATATATATATATATATATATATATATATATAGGGATCGGGCTGCGCGCCGCAGCGATATGACCTTGGGCTGTAGGAGCCCCTCCGGAGTCTGTACACCCCAGTGAGCGTAGTCGACTATAAATATATATGGATCGGGCTGCACGCCGCAGCGGTTATTATGATTTTTGTTATTATGAGATGTTGTGAGATTGAATGACGAGGGTTGAGTCACGAGTGACTGAGAGGCTGCCCGAGAGGCCGTATTTCGAGTGATTCCTTGCCCGAGGGGCCCATTTATGATGTTTTCACTGATTTCTCTCTGTTTTCAAATAAGCCTCCGTTGACCATGTTGTTAAGTATGTGATTTCAAATGTTTTAAACTAGGAGAGCTGATTCTTTGATGAAACTGGCTTTAAATTGTAAAGTTGATCTGTTATCCTGTGATTTTTAGTTATACGCTTTTGAACTGCTCGCCACTGCTTTCAGTACTTATTTACTTTAGTTACTTATTGAGTTGGCGTACTCACCTTACTCCCTGCACCTTGTGTGCAGATCAAGGTGCCCGAGCGGCCGAGTGAGAGCTTTTTAGTTATTCAGTATTTGCCGGGGATCTCGAGGTAGCTGCATGGCATTCGCAACCATGATCTCTCCCTTCTATCTTGTTATCTTTTCCGCACTTCCTAGACTATTGAGGTAGTAGATGTTCAGACTTGTATTAGAGGCTCTAGACTCGTGACACCAGATTTGTGGGGCTATGTAGTTCATGTTTTATTGAATTCCGCATATTTATATGTTGTTTTTAAACGCTTATTGTGATTAGTATGGTATTTAAATCTGCGTAAAAATGGCTAAATGTTTAAGAAAAAGGGTTGTGGTTAATTGTTCAGTCGGCTTGCCTAGTAATGTGATAGGCGCCATCACGACCGGTATTTGGGGTCGTGACAAGTTGGTATTAGAGCCTAGGTTACATAGGTCTCGCGAGTCATGAGCTGGTTTAGTAGAGTCTCGCGGATCGTTACGGAGACGTCTGTATTTATCCTCGAGAGGCTACAGAACCTTTAGGAAACTTCACATTCTTGAAATTCTTATCGTGCGAGTTTGTTGATCCGAGTACTAAACTTTTGTTGTTCTATTCTCTCACAGATGGTGAGGACACGCGCTACCGGACAGGGTGGACGACCACCAGTGCCACCAGCTGCGGCCACCAGAGGCCGAGGATGCGGTCGTGGTCATGGTAAGGGCAGAGCAGCGGGGGTATTACCTGTAGATCCACCAGCTGCCCCAGTTCAGGATCAGGTCCCAGTTGTGGACGCTACAGCAGCACCAGCTCAGGCACCAGCTGTGCCTATTATGATTCCAGGCCTTTAGGAGGCTCTAGCTCAGATATTATCAGTGTGTACCGGTTTGGCTCAGGCAGTCTTAGCTACTACGACCGCAACTACTTCTCAGACCGGGGGAGGCATCCAGACCCCTGTTGCTCGCACACCTAAGCAGGTGGTGCAGGGACTCCAGACACCGGGGGCACCTCCAGCCCAGCCGGTTGCACCAACTCAGGAGTTTGTAGTACCAGTTATGTCGGACGACGAGCAGCGTCGACTTGAGAGGTTTGGTAGACTCCAGCCTCCGACCTTCAGCGGTGCAGAGGGCGAGGGATGCCCAGGGTTTCTTGGATAAGTGCCAGAGGATGCTTCATACAGCAGGGATTCTAGAGACGAGTGGTGTGGCATTTACCACCTTTCAGTTTTTCGGGGCTGCCTTCACTTGGTGGGAGGCGTACGAGAGGCGTAGGCCTGTTGGTGCAGCGCCCCTTACGTGGCAGCAGTTCTCCGTTCTCTTTCTGGAGAAGTATGTGCCACAGTCGTGCCGAGAGGAGCTGCGTAGGGAATTTGAGCAGCTACGTCAGGGGGAGATGACTGTGATGCAGTATGAGATGCGATTCTCTGAGTTAGCCCGTCATGCGGTTTGGATGGTCCCCACAGATCGAGAGAGGATCAGGAGGTTTGTCGATGGTCTTACTTATCAGCTCCGTATTCTCATGACCAGGGAGAGGGTGACTGGTGCTACATTCGAGGAGGTTGTGGATATTGCCAGGGAGATTGAGTCTGTCCGTCGCCAGGAGCAAGAGGAGAGGGAGGCCAAGAGGCCTCGAGGATCTGATAGCTAAAGTGGTGCTCCTTCGAGGGGCCAGTTTCAGAACGGCAGAGGCCAACAGTTCCGACATGGTCAGTCTGATCGCTCAGGTTATCGTGGGGCGTCATCGGGTCATGGTTCCCACAGTTCACACCAGGGCCATTGATCACTTAGTGCCCTTCCAGCTCAGAGCTCATCCCGTGCTCCATCTGTTCAGGGCTCTTCTATGCCGAGTGCATCTGCTAGTCACTCCAGTGCGAGTTCCCTTCAATCCCCATCTCCGGCACCGGGGAATTTCTATGAGTGCAGGGAGTTTGGGCATATGAGGAGGCAGTATCCCCGCCGTGTTGCTAGTTCATCCCAGTAGAGAGGTCAGTCATCAGCTTCAGCGCTAGTTGCTCCACCACCACCCGCCCAGCCAGCTAGGGGTGGGGATCAGTCAGCCGGGGGTCGCCCCAGAGGTGGAGGTCGATTAGGGGGCGGTCACGCCCGTTTCTATGTTATTCCAGGCAGACCCGATGCTATTGCCTCCGATGCTGTCATTACAGGTATTATTTTAGTCTGCCACAGAGATGCCTCTGTATTATTTGATCCCGGTTCTTTCTTATGTGTCATCATACTTTGCTCGTTATTTGGGTACGCCCCGTGAGTTTCTTGCTTCACCTGTTCACGTATCTACCCCGGTGGGCGATACCATTATTGTAGACTGTGTGTTCCAATCGTGTGTGGTAATTATTGGGGGTCTGGAGACCCGAGTTGATCTTTTATTATTGAGTATGGTGGATTTCGATGTCATTCTGGGCATGGATTGGCTATCTCCGTGTCGCGCTGTTCTGGACTGTCATGCCAAGACAGTCACATTGGCTATGCCGGGTGTGCCACGGGTTGAGTGGCGAGGTATGATTGATTACGTTCCTAGTAGAGTGATTTCTTTCTTGAAGGCCCAGCGTATGGTTGGAAAAGGGTTGTCTTTCGTATCTTGCTTTTGTGAGGGATGTGGGAGCTGAGACTCCCAGTATTGATTCCGTCCCAGTTGTGAGGGATTTCCCTGATGTATTTCCTGCAGACCTGCCGGGCATGCCACCGGACAGGGATATTGATTTTGGTATTGACCTGGTGCTGGGCACTCAACCCATTTCTATTCCGCCGTATCGTATGGCACCAGCGGAGTTGAAGGAGTTAAAGGAGCAGCTTCAGGGACTCCTTGATAAGGGTTTCATTCGGCCTAGTGTGTCACCTTGGGGTGCGCCGGTTCTGTTTGTGAAGAAGAAGGATGGCACTATGAGAATGTGCATTGATTATAGGCAATTGAACAAAGTAACAGTTAAGAACAAGTATCCTTTGCCTCGCATTGATGATTTATTCGACCAGCTTCAGGGAGCGAAGGTATTCTCCAAGATTGATCTCCGTTCAGGTTATCACCAGTTGAAGATCAGGGATTCGGATATTNGATAATTTATTAATAATTCATACGTCAATTTAACAATATTAAGTAATGGATAATACAATTACATAACCAAGAAACAAATATATATATATAAATATATATATATATATATATATATATATATATATATATATATATATATATATAAATAGTTAGAATTATTATGAGAAAAGTCATACATATACACATAACTAAAATCATAATAAATAAATAGTCATAAATGAAGAATACAAAAAATAAAGCAAATGATATCGTAAAAATACATATACTAATTAAATTTCTCATGTAGGGAAATTTAGTTAATAAATTGAACTCATAATTTCATAATAAAAAGCTTATCTCTTTATACTTTTGATGAATTGAAAATTATAATTTAGTAAAAAAATTATATTATTTAAATTTTCAATAAAAATAAAATGATAAACTAATCAAATATTATGGTAGAAATGAATGAACGGAAAGAGGTGGATAAAGATAATTTTATAATATTTATATTTTGAATTAATTAATAAACAAAAAATAAATAAATAACACTCAAGAAAATTATTGATAAATTTAGATAATTGAAGAGTTTTAAACAGTATAACATAAATATAAAAATATATATTTCTAGAATAAGAAATTATATACGTATGTTCTACTAGAAGAGAAGTATTATCAAAATATTAAGCCAATTGACAAATTAATAAAATATCGCATTAGTTAATGTATAGTACTAACTACTTGCTAATTTAATAAAGAGTAAACAATTTATTTGATTACTATAATGCTTCGTATCCTTTGATTTTGTATAGATTTTATTATATTTATGTACACTACATTAAATAGTAAAATAGTAACTAATATTTATTAAAATAATATAATATATTAAATTATAATTTTTTATAAGATTAATATTCCGTCAAATTACTCGCGCATCGTGCGGGTTCTAACACTAGTCATTTGAAAAAGGGAAAACACTTGCACCTTGAACTTGTCCAAATACTTAGTTGCACGCAAAACTTTAGAAACGTTCTTTTACCCTCATATTCTTATTCGAAGTGGAATAAACTATGGGTGTCCAACGGGTGGGACGGGCCGGGCTGGGTAGGAAAAAGTTGGAACCGTACGGGTTTGGAACCGGGCCGGTTACGGGTTAGGGTGTCAACAGTAGCTGTATAAAATTTATGTAAAAATTTAAAAACATCATTAATGGCCTCCCAAGTAGTAGTTGTTAACATACGGTTTGGATCAGTACAATGCGCATTAGCGACTTCAGTTATTGGGAATCTATATTTGTAGCAACAATTTAAAATATATATGTATAATTTCATCTAGTAACAATTTCGTCTGGCATGAATCTGGGCTTAAGGTTATGCTCGGTACACTTATTCTTAAATTCCCTAATTCTAGATTGTCTATTATTTCCTTGAATAACACCAACTGCTCTTCTAACATGAGTAATCTCAGTTGAAAATAAATCAAGGCCACTTTTAACAATTAAATTATAAACATGACATGCACAGCTAATATGAAAAATTTCGTCAAGTGGTGGTTGCAAATGCAGTTTTAATATTGAAATTGCGGCATTATTGTTAGAAGCATTATCAAAAGACATACACAATACTTTTTGCTTGAGATTATAAAATTCAACAACTTCGCAAATAGTAGTACTTATAAACACAGCAGTATCACTCTGATCTTCATCATATTTAAAAGCGATAATACTTTTTTGCATACAATAATTATCATCTATCCAATGACATGTAGTTGTCAAATAATCATTTCCATTAACAGCAAGGCCAATATCAGAAGTTAGAGAAACTTTACAAGAAAGGTGGCTAAACAAATAACGTATGTATGTTTGATATTGTCCATGAAGTCAAAAGATATCAAATCTACAAGTACTTCTAGGGATACCTTTAAATAAAGGATTATAAATCCTTTGAATATACATAATAAGATATGATGAAGAAGCAAAAGAAAAAGGTAGACAACCCAAAGCAATTATTTTTGCTAACTCCTCGTGATCCTTCATTTTATTATATTTCATAAGTCCTCCAGTAGTAGGGTTTAGAGTTGCTTGATTTCCATCTCCATCAGAGCCCCATTCTATAGGATTGTCACGACCCCAGTTCACCCATCGTGAACATGTCGTGATGGCGCCTAGTCTCTACAACTAGGTAAGCCTAACAATGCGGAAACATAACTAACTTGCAGAATAATAGTCAAAACTAAATAATTTTAAGGAGAAACAGTATATAAAATGCCGCTTGGCATATACAACTCTACATCACAGCATCCTACATTTCTATCCCAAAACCCGGAAACTCACGGGAACACAAGCTGAGAAGAATACATGTGACGATCCGACCCGTCGTCTCATGTATTACAGCCCCGTTTCCCCCATTTACTGCTTCTTCATGTTTCATTATCAGCAATGAGTGAGTTATAGTTGAATTGAATTGGTTTGGATAGGAAATGAGACACTTAGTCTCTTTAAGGAAGGTTTAAGTTGGAAAGGTCAACCGGACGTTGACTTATGAGTTAGAAGGCTCGGATGTGATTTCCGGTGATTCGGTTAGCTTCGGGGGATGATTTGTGACTTGGGAGTGCGATCGGAATTGATTCTGGAGGCCCGGTGTAGAATTAGGCTTGAATTGGCGAGGTTAGTATTTTGGCGAATTCCGGTGGATGGGTGAGAATTTGATCCTGGGGTCGGAATGGAATTCCGAGAGTTGCTGTAGCTTCGTTAAGTGATTTTGGATATGTGTGTAAATTTTTAGGTCATTCGGACATCGTTTGGTCGGGTTTTTTATCGAAAGTGCATTTCGGAAGTTCTTGAAGAACTTAGGCTTGAATCCGATGTGAATTGATGATTTTAGTGTTGTTAGGTGTGTTTGATGATTGGAGCAAGTTCGTATGATGTATTGGATATGTTGGTGCCTTTGGCTGAGGTCCCGGGGGCCTCGGGGTGGTTTCGGATGGTTAACGGGATGAAATTTGGAGTTTAAAGGCTGCTGAAGGATCGTGCTGCGCGCCGCAGCGGTCAGTGCATTGCATTGCATTCATGTATTGGTTCCTGTTTGTACTACATGTCATGACATTCAGCACTCTCATATCATTGGCATCCATGTTACTTCTTGCACTGTTTACCAGATACCCTGGTGTTATTTGTTGATGGAGTGCTGTGCCCGAGGGGCTGACTTATGTGCGGACTTGCACTATCCGATTACGCATTCATTTGCTTGACTGTTGGAAAAGGATATTTTCAAAAGAGGTTTTTAAACTGAGCCGGATGTTTTCTAAAGGATTTTTCACGGTTTTACTGTTTTCTCAAAGGGTTGTACTGTCCTATATAGCATTATGGAGTGCTCTTACGTGATTTCTTGCCTCTCAGTTATTATTTAATCTTATTACTCACTGAGTTGGAAGTACTCACTTTACTCCCTGCACCTCGCATGCAGTTGCAGGTATCGTTCATCCGGTAGCGGGTTATTAGCGGATTGAAGGTATTGTTATTGTAGCTGAGCAAGGTGACCGCCAGCGTTCACGGCACCGGATGTTGTCTTTTGTTTTACAGAAATTTTACTTGTATATATTTATTGGCCTGTAGTTGTGTTAAGGTTTCCTTAGATGCTCGTGACTTGTGACATCCCGGTCGGGTAGTAATTAACAATTTCTAATGCCATTAAGTTGTATCTTCTATTCATTTATGTTTAATAATTGTTAGTGAAAGGATTTGGGTTAGTTGGCTGGCCTTGTCTTCACGAGAGGCGCCATCACGACCGGGTATGGGAATTGGGTCGTGACAAGTTGGTATCAGAGCCTAGGTTACTAGGTCTCACGAGTCATGAGCAGGTTTAGTAGAGTCTCGCGGATCGGTACGGAGACGTCTGTATTTATCCTCGAGTGGCTGCAGAACCTTTAGGAAAACTTCCCATTCTTGGAATTCTTATCGTGCGTACTTGATTCAGCTTGAGATGTAACTCTTGAAATTCCTTGCACACGTCTGTATGCGCACGTGAGTGCTCAATATTATATGTGCCTTGATGGTTTGTGATTCCCCGATCGAGGGGCGAGATGTAATCTTCGTGAGTATGTTGGGCTAGTCTGGAGGACTTGAGGCCGGATCCTTGCCTATGGCTTGAGCACCGAGGTGCTGATTGTATGAGCAAGTGTTTTGAACTTATATGTTCAGTATTGCCCCTATGAGCCGGAATGGCGGTTTGGTATTCATGTGATGAGTATGTTAGTACTGCGAGATGTGTCTATATGACTTGGTAGTGACGAAGAAGTCTGTAGGATAATAGATGAACTGTTAAGTGATTCGACTCCTATATTGGATTGATGTGTAGCCCGAATTATGGGCGCGTGAAGAATATCTGCGTATCTCCTAGTTGGAAAGTAAAGTACAATACGTGTGGCGGTATGAGTTCAGACTCAGGAAGACTAATGACTGAGTAAGGTATATGATGGTGAAAGGGATGCTGAAGTACTAAATTGAGGCGAAGCAGGGGTCATCTACTGCGGAGTGTTCTTGAGTGGTATGGTCCTTACGTGTATGTTAGAAGATCTCATGTGTAATTGAAGGGTATGTGTTGAAATTTAAAAATTCGGGTCGCTTAAGAGAGTGGACTCAGTTGATGTGGGGATGAATGCGAGGGTTGTAGAGGATTTCAGTACTAGATGATCTGTGTTTTCATAAACTTGTAGATGATTTGAGTTTAATCTCACCATGACATTGTGGCATCATTAGAGTAAAGGTGTTATAAGTTGTTAAGTATGTCTTGATATATGGCTTCGAGCCAAGTTGGGGAGGTTGCTGTTGATTAGCTGATTGCACGGTTATGTGCTATGTTGGGTACGTCTCGAGGTATGCTGGCGAGTTAGTTCTAGTTACATAGATTGAGCCGAGGATGGCACGAGTGAATCAGAATTTCGACAAAGGTTATATTATGTTCCATAGGGTATGAGAATTACGGAATGTCTAGGGTTGTTTTTGGTAGAGGATGCTCGGTGCACAGAGCAGGAAGTGCTTGGTTGCATTGAGATGAGAGTCTCATTTTACGGTATCGGAGTGTCAATAAAGCACGAGTGGTTCTGTTCGTTAAATCAGGTAATTTGCAGATGAATAAGAGAGAATGACTCTCGAGAATGGTTTTAATGTGTTCAAGAATCTACATGTAGCACTCAGGTGTTTTAAGGTGGTGTATGTGACTAAAGACAGTGTTTTCAATAGAAAATGTCAAGACTTGTGGTATTCTTATGTTGATCATGGGATCCTATGTGTCGGTACCTGGAAAGTAAAGGAAGCGAATTTAGACTCGCAGAAAGTTCTTCAGAGTAAAGCATTCGGGAGTGCGGTATTTCTGGGAAACAATTGAGAGAGTATTCAGTGGCCTATGGGTCTTAGACAGTGTGGTCTTATGTTCGAGTCTCGTGTGGTAAGCTTGGATTGAGGCATTGTAATGCTATAGCGAGGGAGAAATATCAAGTGGATGATGAATCAAAAAGGGAAATTAGATAGATGGAATAGCTTGATAGTAGACCGAATCGGTATGGTAAGGATGTGATTAATTCTTCGTATGTGTTCGAGGTAATGGGCTTTTACAGGTATTGTGCAGCAAGGCTCTTGAGTTCTGACAGCTTGCTTAGCTTGGTTCGGGTAGAAGGATTCAGTCCTGGCAGTTTAGCTTGTGCAATGGAATTGGGGGAGAGTTCTTGATAAGTTTTGCCGTGGTTTAGAGACGTATAAATTGCCTATGGGCATGCGAAGCATGGAATGTGTAATGATTTCTCTTTTTGATGGGATTGATGGAGAGTTCTTGACTAGTGGAGTACGTAGATGTTTGTGGTTAGGACGGGAGATGGAGTTCTCATGTTATACTAGTGTGGTATGGTATATGCGATATGTGGTGGAGGATTGGGATTTGTGTGTGTAAGGTTACGGTTCTGTTCATAATGGAAAGTCATTAAATTCTTAAGCAGCACGGGCAACTGCAGGTGATTAAAGAATCGATCTTCAAATGATTAAGGAAAATGGTATTGCCAACCATAGTGATTCGACGGGGGTATATGTTCCAGTAAAAAGGCAATGTGATGCAAAATGATAATACTTCGGTAGTGTTGCGGCATTTGGGATCGACTGTTGATATCTGAGTTTGTTTGATGGCACAGGGAAACATTAGAATACCTTTCGTGGGATGATTGGGTACTTGAGGTGTGATATGTATTCGTACGGCGCAATTTGGGATCAGGTATAGTGATTTGTGTGCTATATGGAGTTGGAGACTGGGAGTTCTCGTGTTCAGGCTATGCAGTTGTTGTAAATCGTGTGCATCGGCACCGTCTAGCGGGTTATTGGGAATTAGAGGTCCGAGTGGATCTTTCTTTGCTTGGTATGCCAAATTTTGGATATGATATTGGATTGTAGGCTGGTTGTCTCAGTGTTGGGTTATTCTAGACTATTGTGCTACGGGCTAGGCCGAAAGTGCCACGGGATTGAGCGGCAAGGTGCATTGGATTATGTTCTTGCAGAGTGGTATATATTTCAAAAGATGCAGCGGATGGCCGAGAAGGATTGCTTTTCTTAATGGGGCTT
>NC_031989.1:32926961-32930149 GCF_001879085.1 Nicotiana attenuata
GTTTGTACTACGTGTCATGACATTCAGCACTCTCATGTCATTGGCATCCATGCTACTTCTTGCACTGTTTACCAGATTCCCTGGTGTTATTTGTTGATGGAGTGCTGTGCCCGAGGGGCTGACTTATGTGCGGACTTGCACTATCTGATTACGCATTCATTTGCTTGACTATTGGAAAAGGATATTTTCAAAAGAGGTTTTTAAACTGAGCCAGATATTTTCTAAAGGATTTTTCACGGTTTTACTGTTTTCTCAAAGGGTTGTACTGTCCTATATAGCATGATGGAGTGCTCTTACGTGATTTCTTGCCTCTCAGTTATTATTTACTTTTATTACTCACTGAGTTGGAAGTACTCACTTTACTCCCTGCACCTCGCGTGCAGTTGCAGGTATCGTTCACCCGGTAGCGGGTTATTAGCGGATTGAAGGTATTGTTATTGTAGCTGAGCAAGGTGACCGCCAGCATTCGCGGCACCAGATGTTGCCTTTTATTTTCCAGAAATTTTACTTGTATATATTTATTGGCCTGTAGTTGTGTTAAGGTTTCCTTAGATGCTCGTGACTTGTGACACCCCTGTCGGGTGGTAATTAACAATTTCTAATGCCATTAAGTTGTATCTTCTATTCATTTATGTTTAATAATTGTTAGTGAAAGGATTTGGGTTAGTTGGCTGGCCTTGTCTTCACGAGAGGCGCCATCCCAACCGGGTATGGGAATTGGGTCGTGACAATTTCTCAAGTAATGAATAGCTTTAAATCTATGCAAACTCCTTCGATTAAAACAATAGCATGAATAACATGCTTATATTGTTTTGTTGATAGTTGCATTTCTTAAGTAATGAATAGCTTTAAATCTATGCAAACTCCTTCGGTGATAGCAATTTGTCACGACCCAATTTCCATACCCGGTCGTGATGGCGCCTCTCGTGAAGACAAGACCAGCNATCGCCCAAAATCTCCTTAGTCCGAAGTCCAAAATGTTTCTTCTCTTTCAAAATCGTGAAAACACTGTTCACTTAAACTCAGCCAGGTTTCGCTTCTGCGGTTGGGATACCGCACCAGCGGCTCCCGCTTCTGCGCAAAATAACCGCTTCTGCGGTCTAACTTAAAATCCTCAGGACCGCTTCTGCGGTCACCACCCGCTCCTGCGATGTCCGCTTTTGCGGACTGCCTTCCGCTTCTGCGGAAATTGCCAAGCCCTCAAGGACCGCTTCTGCGATCACAGCTCCGCTTAAGCGGCTCCGCTTCTGCGGTCCAAGACCCGCAGAAGCGAGAATACCAGAAACAGCATGCCTTCAGCTGTATGAAATTCCAAAAACTCCCCGTTAGCCATCCGAAATCATCCCGAGGCCCCCCGGGACCTCAACCAAAAGCACCAACATGACTTAAAACATTATCCAAACTTATTCCAATCATCAAAGCACATCAAACAACACTAAAATTATCGATTCTCATCGATTCAAGCCTAAGTTCTTTAAAAACTTCCGAAACTCGCATTCGATCAAAAACCCAATCAAGCAACGTCTGACTGACCTAAAAATTTGCAGACATATCCAAAATCAGCTAACGAAGCTACTGCAACTCTCGGAATTCCATTCCGACCCTCGGATCAAAATCTCACATATCAACCGGATTTCGCCAAAATGCTAACTTCGCCAATTCAAGCCTAATTCTACACCGGACCTCCAAAACCAATTCAGATCACGCTCCCAAGTCACAAATCATCTCCCGAAGCTAACCGGATCATCGGAAATCACATCCGAACCTTCGAACTCATAAGTCAACGTCCGGTTGACTTTTCCAAATTAAGCCTTCCTTAAAGAGACTAAGTGTCTCATTTTCTATCCAAACCAATTCAATTCAACTCTAACTCACTCGTTGCTGATAATGAAACATGAAGAAGCAATAAATGAGGAAAACAGGGTGGTAATACCTGATACGACGGGTCGGGTCGTTACACAATTGCATAAAACAGAGACCTTATGCTCCTTTTGTTCTCTCTCCTATTTAGTGAATAAGAGTATATTATTTTATGATAAGCACCATGATTAGGCCTTTCCTCTTATGTTTAAATGCCCAATATCATGAGCGTGGGTTTTCATGAAATAACTATCTTAGGATATCCTTTAGCAGTAATTAGATAAGAGTGTCCCTTAGATGAATGAGTTACACTCATTATTTAGCATGCCTATAGAGGTTTTATGGATAGTTCTTTCTACCCAAGCTTACTTAGAAAGTTAAGCTCTTTGTCAGAACTATGGTATAGAATTCCATCCCTAAGAGACATTTTTTATGTATTAATAGCTAAGCCAAACTAAGCAAGCTATACTACTATCCTTGATACCTTCTCTGTCACAATGTAGTAGAGATGCTTCTAATTATGGCATACTAAATACTGCAACTCAAGATTTAATCACTCACCTTTTCATCATAAAATATTTATTTACTTACTCAGTGAAGCATGCCTTAGGGTACCCTACTTAACTTGTCACGACCCCAATCCCGGTCGTGATGGCGCCCAACACTAATGCTAGGCAAGCCCGACCAATTTAAATACTCTCAACCCAAATACGCAATCTGTTAACAAATAATACAATTAAAATAGCAAATATCAAGGTTCCAATCCGAAACTAAATAAAATAGTACGGAAAATAATAACGAATATCCAAACATTTCCCAATAGATCTGGAGTCACGAGTCTAGAGCCTCTAGATGTAACAGAGTACTATATTCATAGTAATAAAGAAGTCTAGGATATGGAAAGATAAATGAAATAAAGGGGAGGAGTCGGGTCCTGCAGACGTCAGGCAGCTACCTCAACAACTCCTGAAAATAAACTTCACGAAAACAGCAAACAGTTCCACTAAGTCTCCGGAGCACCTGAATCTGCACACATGGTGCAGGGAGTAAAGTGAATACTTCCAACTCAGTGAGTAATAAACATATATAATGGTTGAAAGTAAGAAATCCCGAAATATTACAATATAAAGCTATAATCAACGATTCAGCACGTTAAACGATGAAACAACAGCAGACAATGACAATTAAGACCAACAAATATAAAATGCATGAATGCAATGCAATGCACATGACCGCTGCGGCGCGCAGCCCGATCCATTTGGGTACCCGCGCTCACTGTGGGGATTCAGACTCCGGAGGGGCTCCTACAGCCCAAGCGCAATATCATA